>NC_142034.1:3916184-4217236 GCF_982192425.1 Myodes glareolus | reverse complement strand
CACATGTTCTGTGGAACACTGGTACAGGCTTTCCCTCTACAATCTGAGAAAATGAAAGCTGCCCACCATCAATGGCTTAATTTTCTATACTAGTTTCCCTCTAGCAGGAATCCCTGAAAGGATTAAACTCACGCAGCAGCCAATTACACAGGGCAGAAAGGCCAGAGGAAGGACTGGGAAGGGGAAATGAAAACGTTATCTCTCAGTTGTTTTGACTGTCCACACACAGGGGAAAGTGTCAGACCCATCACAGAGTTTAGTAAGGCTGCTGACCACAAATTCTCACGTCAGCAGCTCAAGCGCCCAGTCAGGAATTTATCACAATGTGCAAAACTTTAAAAAAAAATCTAAATGTTATAGACTTTCTAAAGAAGCAGAGAGGAGCGTGCTCTCACACAGAAGGCTTCAGCACACTAAAGGGGTCAGTTTCTCCCAGTGACCTCCAGAAAGTGTTACTCAAGTCATTTTAGGGATTTGGGGGTGTCATGGTGCTGTACAAGACACAGAGCTCAGAAATCTCTCTCCAGAGAAAAACTTCTAACAAATGATGGGGCTGGCACATGGATGTAGCCCTCATACTCATACTACAGACAGGGGTGTAAATGTTCATGTAACATCCATAGCAACACTGGAAACCACTTAAGAGTCCATCAAAAGTACAGCCAATGTTCCTAAATTGTGGAGTGTTACTACATGCTGGCAAACAAAACACAGCATAGCAAACCTGAACATCTCTCTCTCTCTCTCTCTCTCTCTCTCTCTCTCTCTCACACACACACACACACACACACACACACACACACACACACACACACTTCAAAACAGAAGAATTTTTACTAAATACAAAACAACTGCAGATTCATGAAGGCAGCTTCTAGCATGGAAACTCGAACACAAGTCTCCCATGCACCCTTTGCTAAGAAATTTCTAGAGGACTTCTGAGAATGTTACTGACACCTAAAATAGGACAAGGGGTCCTCAGTTACTCAATGTGATTCCACATAGAACGTGGCACGGTGGTTGCAGGACACTTCAGGAGGGAAGTCAAAACCCAAAAGTCCCCAGCAGAGCCTGTCTTGAGAAGGCTCCAGGGTCCTTCATGGGAAGAATGGCTACCTGGAGGTGGGAGCAGGCAGAAGACACTGTGGTTGGGCAGGAGGTAGAGAAGGGTGAGTTAAAATAAAAAAACAGAAAAACAAAACAAAGAACCTGAGAGTTTCAAAGAAAAGCAAACAAAAGACAAACTGATGCAATCGGTAGCTCCAGGAAAGGCTGCAGAGGACAGAGACCACGCGGTTCTGTCCCCTCCTATAGTATTGGGGAGGGGGATCCTGAAATGAGTACTGTGGGGCACACTATGCAAAGACTTAACATTCTGAAAATTACTATAACCTGAGGATTGTATCAGTGTTTGAACATCCTTACAGCAACGCTTAAGGGACTGAGGGATGCTTCAGTCCTTAGTGCACGAGCTGCTCTTCTAGAGAAAAGGGTTTGGTCCTAGCACCAAATTCCCCAAAAAGAAAGTCCCATCTACACTCCTGCCACCTCCAGTTCTGGAAACTACCAGCTAGCCTTTCCGTGAGCCTTTCCGTCTGGTAAGGTCTTTTACGTACACGTGGCCTTTAGTGACTGGTTCTGGCACTAATCTGTCTTCAAGCTTCAGCCATTCTACACCTTCCAGCTCTTCAAAGCCTCAATAATCCTTATTAGATCATCCACAGCCCTGCGTCTCCCCGCTGACAGGCACCTAGGCTATGTGCACTCTTTGGCTCTTCTGATTGGTGCTGCTCTGTTTACTCCTCGATGTCTCTATATGGTTCATGACCTTACACTTTTGCATGTAGCATTTTGATCAGTGGTTTCTGCTTTTCTAGATCTAACAGCCTTCACAGTCCACTCCAGAGCCCCTCTTTCAGCTGCCTGTCTACTGTGGCCACAGAAAAGGAAACAGAATGCTGGCTCAGATTTCTGAGCCTCACTTCTACGCATTTTGATTTTATGGCCTACAAGCACTGTTCTCCACTGAACACGTCTGCTGAACATGCCAGTGTCTTAGGTACCACCCAGCAGTCATGTCAAGTGTCCCATCCCATGGTATGGTGTAAGTACTGACCATCCCATCAGAAAACAACCAAATGATTTCAATATGGCATTGCTATAGAAACACTTCTGGTCAGGACACAGGGAAATCTGTTCTGTATCTGGATTAAGGTAATACAGTACAAGCACTTGCAGTGTATTTTAAAACTACAGTCCCTGATTACTTTTAGTAGTTGGAGATACAGGACATAAAAAGGGGAGGAGGGGGATTATTAAATTGCTTCATATTTTTCTCTGCATTCTAATGCAAATTCAGTTAGGAGATTTAAGACAAAAATTTTAGCCTTCACCAAAAAAATTGATTGTGGTGCAAAATTTAAGCTCACTTATGAAGGAGCTCGCTGGCAGAGCAGAGCAGTACAGACAGGTATGTAATGATATTTTGTTTATGTTTTAAAAAAAATAAACTTGCCTGAAGATCACAGTGCAGACCTAAGCCAGCAGAGGCCAGGGAGTGGTGGTACACACCTTCAATCCCAGCACTAGGGATGTGGAGACAGAAGTGATATGGCTGGGTCTGGAAAGAGAAATATAAGGTAGAAGGAGATAGGAGTTCACTGCAGTCTGAGGTTTGTTGAGACAGATGCAGTCTGAAGACTGCCCCTGAAGTCAGAAGATGAAGTCTGAGGAGACAGTCAGCACTGGTAGAGGGAAAAGGTCTCTGGTGGCTGCACCGCTTCTCTGATCCTTCAGCTTTCACCCACAATATCTGACTCCAGGTTTTATTTATTAAAACCAATTAGAATTCAAGCTATAACAGGTGGGTGTGGTCTCTGCTGCTGTCAAACATGTTCCCTTCTTGTTTTGTCTCTCTTCTTCAGTCTAAATTACACAGCCCCTTCTTTGTAAAACCACAGACCAATGTTACAAAATGAAGCACTCCACCCATCCTCCTAGTCAGCTGACAAGCCGCCAGACCAGGAGCTGCTCCTACCACACGGACCCAGGAGCTCCAGCCGTTCCACTGAGGTCAACTAGGTCAACAGCTCTTTGACACTGGCCACAGATGTTAAACAAAGGTGAGAACTATGCTTGGTCTAACCTTTGCTTTAGAAAGCAGAGGTTGGTTCAAGAATAAAAAATGAAAACACCTTTAAATCTATTGTTTAAATGTTACTTAGGTCATTGTCTAAATGCTTGTTTAAAACAAGTAATAGCAACAGGAAAAAAACCTGAGTCCAAAAATACTCCATCAGGTTTAGAAGCAAATCAGAGAAGCTAACGTTAGCCAAAGAAACAAGTACTGTCGCAGGTACTGCCCCAGCAGGGCCATGGTCCAGTATGCAGCACTTGTTGGCAAGCCATTTAGACATCAACTAAAATGTCAAACAATGTGACTCTATCAGGCTACATAAAGACATCTGTGTAGGGCTGACAGCTGGAATCTGTCACCTTGTTTCACAGTGGCTCAAAATGGGCTCCCTGGGCAACCTGAACTCTTCTGTTCCGTGTCCACCCAGAACGGTCCCTGATAACAAGAACTCTGGGAGACAAAGAGCACAGGTAGTACTTGTGGACATCAGTTATTTCATTCTATTTTTACATTAAAAATTTAGAGAATGTGTCTGTCTCCATGTGTGCGCATGCATGTGCGTGTATGTATGTAACAAGTGGGATTAAGCACACACCATGATGCCCTTGTGGAGGTCAGTAGACAACTTGGGGGAAGCTGTCTTCCCATTCCACCAGGGACTGAACTCAGGTTGTCACTCTCAGCAGCTAGCGCCTTTACCCAGAAAGCCTTCTTACCAGCCCAGCCCATCAGTTATTTAATTCTAAAGATTCTGGTTCAGAGATTATACCTTTTGGAAAGAAACGGAGAAATTTACAAACGTGCAGCTTATTTCCCGGATGTCTGACACTAGTGGTCACTAGTCATAGGCTGATGGTTTGATTGCCACTGTCTGATTCCTTGTTATACGTCTCTAGTCAGTTCAGAACGTGGAAGGGAAGGAAGAAAACTATTGCTCTCTCTTGCTGTCAAGGAAAGTGTTTCAGTGTTGTAGTGCTGCAGAAAGAACCCAGGGCCTTATGCACCCTAAATAAATATTCTTATCTAGCCACTAAGCCACACCCCAAGCCCTCTTTGTTTAAAACTGGGTATTATATAGCTCAGGCTGGCCTCACACTCAAGATTCTCCTGCTCCAACCTCTCCAGGGCTTAGACTGGAGATACATGTCACTACATTCTGCTTTTCTGAGCCCTAAAGTATGTCTGAAATAGAGGACACTGGAAGCCAATAACAACATGAGAATGAAGCTGGTGGACTCAAAATGAGGGGTCGGATGGCTGCAGGCACCGCTAGTTAACCACAGGGCTTACAAACTGACCTTAGAAAATCTATCAGATCACAACATTAATTAAGCGGTAATAAAAATTAGAACAGAAAACAGTATATAATGATGATCTGTCATATTGCAGTTATGAAAGGACCAATTTCTCCAAATTTAAATTAGTATAATTACTTAAATATAATTATTGCCATCTAATTCATCAGGGACACAAATCACTAACTCTCAGAATAACCTATAATTAAAAGCTTAGTTCCAAAGCAGAAGATTATCCATCTACCTGGCAGTTCAAATACTAAATAATCTCCCTAAACAACAGAGTTATTCTCAAGTAAGTTTTAGAAAGAATCCTTTAGGGCTGGGGTAGAGCTATGTTACAGCAATTGTCTAGCAAGCTTGAGACCCCAGGTTCTACTCCCAGAATTATAAAAATACATAGGCATGTGAGTGGGTGCACACACACGGACACATGCACACTTTTTTTTAAAAAAAATTATTTATTTAATGTATATGAGTGCTCTATCAAATTTATTGCCAGAAGATGGCTCAGATTCCACTATAGATGATTATGGTTGCTGGGAACTGAACTCAGGTCCTCTGGAAGTAGTTAATGTTCTTAACCGCTGAGCCATCTCTTCAGAGACCCTCCGCACACATACACTTTTAGAGATTAACAACTGAGTAGTGACTGTGTGTGATCTATAGTTTGCCAAGGCCTCCTGATGACAAGAGGGAATCCTATTTTCCTTAGGTATGGGTGAAGGCCAAGTAACCATCAGAAGCTGTGCTGTGTTGTGCCCAAATGTCATGGACAAATACCAAGGTATCAGTCTATTTTCATGGGGCTGAAGATGGCACCCAGGTCTTCACATTTATCAGGTAAGTGCTCTGCCACTCGGCTACAACCCCACTTATCTGGGCGTCTCTAACTGGCTGTTCCTGGGCAGGCAATGTTTTCCCTATTAAACATAAAACAGTGATTTTAGTGGACTCATTTTCTAAAGTCTAACACATTTGAGAGCACACAGGCCTTATGAAAGATGCCCTGTCAGTCACTATGGGGCTCAAGAATGCTGAGAAGGTAGAAAAAGTTCAACCACAAGCCTGTGTTCAACAAACCCAGGAAACTAAATGAGGATTAGTCACGGAGGTAGAAAAGCAGACATCATGTCACCATGGTTTTAACCACTAAGAAACCCTCATCTGAGCTCAACAACTCCAGATACTGCTGATAAAACATCCCCTCTATATGGAAATCACCAAGTTTCCTTGGCTAAATATTCTCAGTCATGGGCAGTACAAAAAGACCTGAGTGTGCAAAGTCCTGAGTGGTATGTGTAGTTGGTATGAGATAGCCACATGAAGGACCATGCCACAGACCCATGGGAAAATGGCAAAGCCTTCCCTCCCAGTCCAAGTGTAAATGTTGACAAAGTGCACAAAATGTCCACTGTAGCTTTCTCCCCACCAGATGTTTACAGCCCAGAAACTGCTCCTACATAGCTAAACCTGACTCCTTGTTCAACTGTACATAACAGATATACTGAGCCTCGGAGCTAGGCGTCTCCATTAGGGAGCCCAGCCCACCCAACCCCAATTTCTCTGTGCTTCTCTATGTTTGTCTTTTCTTCATTCCCCTGCCACTACAGTTATTCAAATCCCTGATGCTGTGGAAGGACTCAGCACCTGTTCTTTTCTCTAGCAAGGATGCAGCCTCTCTGGAAGCTGTCCAGTCTGAGACCTGTGTGGCACACCCACCACAGTAGGCTGAGGCACACCCAACAGACTGAGACACGCCCATCACAACAGGCTGAGGAACACCTGTCACAACTGGCTGAGGCACACCCGTCACACAGCAGACTGAGGCACACCCGTCACAATAGGTTGTCAGGCACACCCATCACAATAGGCTGAGACACACCCGTCACAACAGGCTGAGGCACACCCGTCACAACAGGGTGAGGCACACCCATCACAACAGGCTGAGGCACACCCTCACAACAGGTTGAGGCACACCCATCACACAAGAGGCTGTGGCACCCCACCCATCACAATAGGCTGTCAGGCATACCCGACACAACAGGCTGAGGCACGCCCATCACAACAGGCTGAGGCACACCCTCACAACAGGCTGAGACACACCCATCACAACAGGCTGAGGCACACCCATCACAACAGGCTGAGGCACACCCATCACAATAGGCTGCAGCACACACACCCATCACAGTAGGCTGTCAGGTACACCCATCACAATAGGCTGAGGTACACCCATCTCAATAGGCTATCCTCTGAGCACAGCAGCCTCCATCTTCATCTCAGCATTGTGACTCCTTGCAGGGGACCAGGACTGGCTTGCTGACCACTGATGTTCCCTCACTGAGGGAAGTAGGAAAGGCCACTGGACTTCACCTGAGACTCTGGTTGCTCCCCCTGCATATCCTGGAGATCTGTATGTAACTTGACTCTAACTGACATGGCCTCACAGTCTTGGTAGGTGCTAAGCCAAGCAAAAAGAGGAAGGTTAACTGAAGGGAGGACACTTTGTATGCAGCCACGGGGAAGTTGTCCATGCTGGATAAGACTTTCTGAGTGTGTGGTCACTTTGGGGTCATGCATGTTTCTGTAAGTAATCCCTCACCCATGCTCTGTAAGTATGCCTGACAAACTCACAGGTTCTCTAGGTTGGATGTTGGTGGATTTGTGTTTTGGGTTATCACCTGTACTAAGGAGGGGGCAGACCTCTGCTTAAGTCACTCCAGGGAAAAGGCTCCATAGCAAGGTGTCTAAGACATACCTGCTGAGTAAGTGAACTGAAAAATGACCTGGTAGGGCTAGGGAGATGGCTCAGTCGGGAAAGTGCTCACCACTCAAGGATGAGGACCTGAGTGAGTATCCATGGCAGCCAGCACAGCAGCATGAGGCTGTGGATCTCAGCACTGGAGAGGTGGAGACAGATTCTCGGAGTTCATTGTTTAGGTTAGACTGGCTGGCCAATGAGCTCCAAGTTCAGTGAGAAATCCTGTCCCAAAATATGAGGTGAAGCTGAGCGTGATGGCACATGCCTTTAACTTCAGCATTTGGAAGCCAGAGGCAGGTGGAGCTCTTCTGATGCCAACCTGACTTAATATAACAAGTTCCAAGGCTAGCCAAGGCCACACAGGGAGACCCTGTCTGAAAACACAACAGCAAACGAGGCAGAGAAAACAGGGAAGGACATCCAACACCACTTCTGGCCTTCACACTCATGCCCCACGGACACATCAGACCCACAACTTGGGGAAAAAAAACAGCTATAATTTCGACTGATAGACACGAGTAAGATTTACTGACAAATTTCATTCCCACCAACACTGAGACAGACTTAAAAATATTTTTAGGAACTGCATCAAGGTAGCTCTCACAATAAATAAATAAATATATTTTAAAAGGGCTCAGAGGTTAAAAAGTACTATTCTTCCAAAGGACACAAGTTCAATACACACACACACACACACACACACATTAAAAATATTTTTTAAAAGAGCACATCACAAAACATTCCATATTTCCAAAAAAGACTTAGGAGAAAGAACAGGTAGGAGAATAGGTACAAGAGAAAAACTGAAAGGTGATCACACCCAATGCTAATGGAGAGAGTGGAGGGTCACACACTCCTCTACTTTTGCTTATGTTTGAATATTTCCATAATAATTTTTTCAAAATATGCACAAGAGCTAAAGTAAAGTAAGAAGGCACAATCGATGCCAAGTAAAGCATACGGCCTGCCTGACCCCACGGAAAGACAAACTGCCACCCTGAAAACCTTTGGGGCAGACAGCTTGGCCTCGCTCTTCTGAAGGTCTCCTGTGTCTGGCACCCAGGCAGGGAAGGTGGAGGGGTTCTGTGGGACACTTCCTCTCTGCTGTAGAGACCAGGGCCCGTGCCTAGCACAGCTGGCACCAGGCCAGGGGCTGCCTAGCAATGGCAGTCGTATGTAGGGAGGATACCTCTTCAAAGAAACAAAACAGAAAACCACACAAAGGCACTCAGGAAGCTAAAGTAGGTTGGTAGTTAAACTCAGTAATTAGAATAAAGGAGCAAAGGCAGCCAGGTTCGGGTATTTTTTGCTTCTTTGATCTGCTGAATCTCTTCTTAAGAACTTCTGAAAATGTACAGCTCTCTAAGGGGAATTCTGAATGGCCCAGGGCAAAATCGCAGAAATCAAACTAGAGAGTCACAGTTGGGGAAGTGTAACCAGCCAGCACACCCACCCTGTGCAGCAGTGATGGCACAAAAGCCTGCCTGCCCTCATCAACACCATCTATATAGGGAACAAAGGCAACCACTCTCTAGCCAGCCCACGCCGTCACCAGCCTGTGCAGTCTGCCACAAAACCTTGTGAAGGGTACTCTGAGGCTCCTGGGGTTGATGGTCTACATCTAGGGTCTCCAAAATTTCAAGCCTTAAAAATACATAACTGTGTGTGTGTGTGTGTTTATATCCGTGTGTGTGTGTGTGTGCGTGTGTGTGTGTGTTTATATCCGTGTGTGTGTGTGTGTGTGTGTTTATATCCGTGTGTGTGTGTGTGTGTGTTTATATCCGTGTGTGTGTGTGTGTGTTTATATCCGTGTGTGTGTGTGTGTGTGTGTTTATATCCGTGTGTGTGTGTGCGTGTTCAGCCATTTCTAGCTCCCAGCCGGAAGTAACTTGGTTCACTAGATATAGATAGATTGGAAAGTCAGAATAAATTGCTTTAAATTTTTATTTGTTTCATTGGTTTTGGTTTTTTTGAGACAGGGTTTCTCTGTGAAACAATTCTGGCTATCCTAGAACTCACTCTGTAAACCAGGCTGGCCTTGAACTCACAGAGATCTGCCTGCTTCTGCCTCCCAAGTGTTGGAGATTAAAGGCATATGCTACTACCACTGTTCGGCTGTAATTTTATTTTAATAAAATAAATAAAATTATGTGTTTATGAGGGTATTTGTGTATGGTTATATGGACATGAGCATGGGTGCCTGAGGAGGCCAGAAGAAGCTATAAGATTCCCTAAAGCTGGAGTTACAGGCAGTTGTAACCTTCCAGATATGGGTGAGGGTGCTAGGAACCAAACTTGGGTCCTCTGCAAAGGCAATGTGTGCTCTTAACCATTGAGCTGTCTCTCTAGAACCTACACTGCTTTTCCTCCTCAGAATGTTTGTATTTTGAGACAGGGTCTCTCTGTATAGCTCTGGTTATCCTTGTGCACACTATTTATAGTAGACTGTCCTGGAGCTCAGAGATCCACCTGCCTATGCCTCCCAAATGCTGGGATTAAAGGTGTATGCCACCATGCCTGGCTTTTATTTTTTTTTTTTTAAGAGTGATATATACTCTGCTATATTTTTAAGAAGAAAAACGTTTCAGTGAAGACAAATATGAGTGGAAACGGTTGCTTTCTCACCAGGTGGGCATTATGGATTGTTTCCCCACTCAGCAACACATGCTCAGCTTCCGGAATGCAGGGCAGGCTCACCTAACACTCTCAAGCATGAACCTGGGCTAGCACCTTGGATGGCTCCTGCAGGTCCTCATCCCAGCATGACTGAGCACTTCCTGCCTTTAAATCCAATCTACTGAGGTCCTTGTTTTCTCCAAGGAAGACAAGTCCTCCTAGGATCTGCACCTTTTCTTTCTGCCTTCTGTAGCAGGCTTTCTTTTGGGCCACCAACCAGCTCACAAATCATGACACAGAGAACTTATTATTAGCTATTAATGTTTGGCCTCATCTTATGCTTGCCCCACTAACTCTTATGACTTAATTTAACCTGTTTCTCTTCATCTATGTTTTGCCTCGGGACTTTTATTTACCTTTGTTTCTGTATGTACTGTATGTCCTCCTTTTCCTGCTCCTCCCCTGTCTGCTGTCAGCTGCCTGACTGGCTGGCCCTGACAGTCTCCCGCTTCCCTTTGCCTCCCTTGCTCTCTCTTCTCTGGAGTCTAGATTCTTCCTCCTTCTTTTTCTCTCTCCGCCAGCCCTGCCTATCCCTCCTCTGCCTAGCTTGGCCGTTCAGCTTTTTATTGGACCAATCAGGTGTCTTAGGCAGGCAAAGCAACACATCTTTACATCATTACACAAATGCAGCATAAGCAAACATATCATACACATCTTTATGTAGTTAAAGTCGCATTCCAAAACAGCCCTTGGCTGCAATGTGGTGAAACCTGACCTGTTTTGGTGTGGAAATGAGCTGGCCTAGGGATATGATAACAAAAGAAAATAAAATCACTGTGACGCCCTCAAGCTGACTAAAGCCCTTCCAGAGCCGCATGCACTGTAAACCACATTTTTCTGTGCTGATTTTTGAGGATATGTAAGTTCCCCTTATTACAATGCTGTGCACACAAGTTTCTATGTTTAAGAAAATGGAAGCTAACAATGGCCAGGAAGGGAAAGGACACCAGCATTTAGCCAGAAACTTGACTTGAGATCTACTCAGCGTAGAAATTAAATTGAGTTCGCCTTCAATACATTTGTGCTCCCCTTCGTCCTCCAGTGTCCACGTGATGTAGGAAAAGGACAGACATCTGAGGAAACAATCATCAAACAAGGTCCTTTCAGAATAAGGAACTCCTTTTCCTTCCCAACCCATTGTTCAGACATATTTCCACTGCCTGAAAACAGAAGAGAACTAGCTGTATTCTGGAAGAGAGCACAGAAACACCTTCAGGGCCGGGCAGCAACAACAGAGTCTTCTGACCCAGGACTCTGGTGAGCCAGAGTGGAGGCTGAAAGGATTATTTATGTCTGCCCTTCCCCTTGAATTGGGAAAACACATCCTTCCTTCTTTCTTTTTCTTTTCTTTTCTTTGGGGAGGGGTGTGCTTTTTGTTTTTTGGTTTTTGAGACAGGGTTTCTCTGTGAAGCCCAGGCTGTCCTGGAACTGAGCTCTGTAGACCAAGGGGCCTTGAACTCACAGAGATCTGCCTGCTTCTGCATTCTGAGTGCTGGGATTAAAGGCATGTGCTACCACCTCCTGGCTAGCTACACTCATCTTTCAAGTATATAATAATTATATTTTTCAATAAAATGTGCATTTTTTAAAAAATTATACTGAAATCTCAAAGGCACAAAGTGATGTGGGGACTTACACCTTTAATCTCAGCACTCAGGAGGCAGAGGGAGGCAAATCTCTGTGAGTTCCAGACTATCCCTTGTCTACATAGCAAGTTCCAAGTCAGTCACAGGCTACATAGTTAGACCCTGTCTAAAACAAACAAACAAAGCAAGGCAGTGGTGGTACATGCCTTTAATCCCAGCACTCAGGAGATAGAAGCAGACGAATCTCTGTGAGTTCGAGTCCAGCCTGATCTACAGGGCCCGAGTTCCAGGACAGCCAGGGCTACATAGAGAAACCCTGTCTCAAAAAACATAAAAACTAAACAAAACAAATCAAAGGCACAAAGTGTTGCATCACTGTCCCAACAAGCCAAGAGCGGGACTTAACTGCTTTAGCCCACATCCAGCTGCATCAGGAACCAGACCTCCAAACAGACCACAGACCCACAGAGGAGGAAAGCAGATCACGTGCATGAGCTACAAGGGCTCTGGTTCCAAGTAGGACTTACCTGCCATGAACAAGCCTGTGACTTCAGCTCCTATGCTGAAACTGTCTAGGGCAGAGATTTTAGGATTTAGTCAACAAACTTAGAGCCAATGTGCCAAGCCCTGCTAAGCTTGTAGGCTGGTCAGATAACAAGAGGAAGTCCTGTCAACTAAGTGACACAGACAAGCAGGGTCAGAGGTCACTGCAGCAGGAACCCCTGGGCGTCTGAGACATCCCAGACACAGAGGAGCCTTCCTGCTGCCCTGTGGTACACTCCCAAAGTGCTGCTTCCTCTTGAGGCAGAGTCTAGGCTGGGAGATCAGAGAACCATTACAAGGTATAAGACAACTTTCCAGGTCTAACCCTAGAAACTCCTGCAGAATCTTGCCTCCTGCATGCTTTGCCACGGCAGTCTGAATAGAGAGCATCCATAAGATATCTCAGTGATAGGTAAAAAAGAAATTGCTCTTTAACTCTCCAGTCAAAACCGGAGTAGCAGGAGGTGGCTGTCAGAGTACCAGCAGGGTCTTCTGAAGCTCCAACCTCTCAGTCCAATTACCAGGTAGTCATCCTCACAAGAGTAACAGTCCACCAAGAGACATCAGAACAAGATGGCATCAGTGCTTCCAGGGCACCTGGATGTGCTCCTGAGACCCACAGACCACAGCTGAGCCTCCGGCACCAGGTGACACAAGACTGATTTTGCAGAAGTCCCTCAAAGACAGTTAGTGTTCTTACTTCACAGTTCTGGACGTAAGCCCAAAGCTCATTCTTAACCTATACTGCCTGAGCTCTCTGGCCTATTGATAACCCTGACCAAACCCTGCTTTTCCTCTGGAAGCTGCACAGTCAGCTCAGATACACAGATTCTAGAGTTTATACCTACCTGGCTCTGCTCTACTCCTCCACTGAATGTGTGCTTCCCACAGACGGTCTTTGTTTCTACCACACGAGGCTCTAGGTGCCCATGAGGCAGTCAGTCAGCTCAGACTGTAATGTCTGGCTGACCACTACCAACCTGGAGTATTTGGGCTCCAGGGAATCAAAGACCGGCTGCATGACCCTGATGCCATCACACCAACTCACTGGGCAGAGGCTCTAAAAGGACATGGGTTCATCCAAATTACTACTACCCAGAAGGCTTAGGAAACAGAAACTACCTTTACCCGTGACCCCACAAACACGTCAACCCTAAGAGTCTCAATTCTTTTAGCGTAAATGATTCAGTGACCTGCACCACAGACAACATTGGGACACAGAGCTATTTATGCCCAGTTACGAGTGGAGGCAAAAAAAAAAGTTTTAAAAGTGATTTTTAAACAGAGTATACACAGCACAGAACACATAAAATGTGCAATAACAGATGTGGGCAGCAAGAGCGACCCAAGGACAGGGCACATCCACTGGAAGAACAGCTTTGGGCTTGAGAAAAGATCTAGCGATGCCAGGAGGGAAGGGGAGGTGGCAGGAGAAGAGCAAGGAGAGCAGGAGTGAGGAGCATGGGGAGAAGGAGGGGGCCCTGTCACTTCATTGACAGCAATCCTGCAACCCTCCATCCCTTGGTGGGGATAAACAGCAAGTACACAATGCCAGCAGCTCACATGGTAGAGGCAGTTCACAGGGTCACCCTGACCAGGAATGCTCCCCCCTCGACACAGAGCATGATGGAAACTAGGTCCCTGTCCCCACCACAGGTCTGTGAGCCCCATGCCACGAGCTTTGTGAAAGCAGGACCTGTGCTCTCTTAGATTCTCAAAGCAAGTTCTTAGCAGAGAGAGGTTGGTCTGTTCTAAGTTAACAAGACAAATAGAACAGTTTAGACCACAGTGGAGGATGGGGGGGGAGGGAGAGACAGAGAGGAAAGAGAGAGAGAGGGAGAGAGTGTGAGGGAGAGAGAGGGAGTGGGGGAAGAGAAGGAGAGACAGAGAGAGGAAAGAGAGAGAAAGAGAGAGAGGAGGGAAAGAGGGAGAGAGTGTGAGGGAGAGAGAGGGAGAGGGGGGAAAGAGGGAGAGAGTGTGAGGGAGAGAGACGGAGAGAGAAGAGAGGGAAAGAGAGAGAGACGGAGAAAGAGGGAGAAAGTATGAGGGAGAGAGAGAGAGGAAAGAGAGGGAAAGAGAGAGGGAGAAAGAAAAAGGGGGTTGAGGAGACAGCTCTGTTGGTACATGCTTGTCTTGAAGCATGAAAGCCTGAGTTTGATTCCCCAGAACTCATGTAAGAATGCTGGAAATAGTGGTGTGCACATGTAATCCCAGGGCTGGGAGGCAGAGGCAGGGGACTCCCTGGGGCTCATTGGCTAGTCAGCCTAGCCAAACTGGGGAGTTCCAGGCCAATGAGAGACCCCCTATCCCAAAGGTGGTAGATGGAGGGCATTCCTGAGGATGATGTGTGTGTGTGTGTGTGTGTGTGTGTGTGTGTGTAGTGGTACATGAATGTCAACAAGGCAATGATATTAATGGTATGTGGAAGAACTCCAGAATGGAGAGGGCATGAGCTGCCAGGATGCTTTCAGATGACAAGGGAGTCTGGTCAGTGCTGAACCATCAGAATTTGCTAAAACTCAACATATGCTCCTACTTTTGGTCATTATGGTTGTTGGAGATTATGTTTCGGGGACTCAGAAGGCAAGAAAAAGTTACATGCTGAAGAGATTCCAAAAGCACATGCAGTCTGCAGCTGCTACACACAGGGCAGGAGGGAGATGAAACCTGAGCCCACTCCTGCTGGTCACTGCCCAACACAAAAGAACACTGTTTAACTCAATACTGGCCTGGAATAACTCCCGAAAAGGGTTTTTTAATTCTATTATGAGCAGGGGCAATGGCTTGGTTGGTAGAGTGCACGCCTAGTGCGCACAAATCCCTAGGTTCCTCCCCAGCACCACACAAACCAGGTGTAGCAGTACACACCCATCATCTTAGCACTCAGGAGGTACAGGCTGAAGTTCAAGATCACCCTTGGCTACACAGGGGTTCAATGCCACCCGGACTATAAATTAAAAGCAAAAAGCATTCTCTATTCTGCATCACCTCCAGCTACTGAGTGTGCTCCTGGTGTGCCTTCTTCGCCACCCTGTTACTCTCTCCATTTAACAATCTAGCTGCTTGAAGCATGGCATGCCTGTGTCTTTGGTCTCCTCTCTCCTGCCCACCAGTGGGACTGTACTTGAGGTGCCACTGCTGGCATCTTCACAGTCAGCTCTGGGCATCGCCTCCCACTCAGATTCTCATAGTCTCGGTTTTTATCCAAATCCAGCTGTGTAAAGTTCCAAAGACTCCTGCAGTATGCACACTGCTGCAGCGGGTTAGACTCCTGCAGTATGCGCACTGCTGCAGCGGGTTAGACTCCTGCAGTATGCGCACTGCTGCAGCGGGTTAGACTCCTGCAGTATGCGCACTGCTGCAGCGGGTTAGACTCCTGCAGTATGCGCACTGCTGCAGCGGGTTAGACTCCTGCAGTATGTACACTGCTGCAGCGGGTTAGACTCCTGCAGCATGCCCACTGCTGCAGTTAGAATCCAGTGTTCTTCAGCAGTCAAAGTCAGAAACCAGAGTACCTGACTTTGATACTTCCTTTTGGCTCTTCCTTCACATCTTCTGTGTTGTGCCCTCCCAAGCACTGGTAACCAAATTTTGTCTACTTCCTGCCCATCACTGTATTTATTCTCTCCTCTGCTTCCATTGCCCCAAGTTAGGCCCTCAGCAAGTTACACATGGAAGGTTGTGCACTCAGTGCCAGATTAATTCATAGATCTTTAAAAAATGCACACACACTCTCATATATTCACACACATACACACACACACACACACAGAGAGAGAGAGAGAGAGAGAGAGAGAGAGAGAGAGAGAGACCTCCTGCTGCGTCTCAGCCCTCAGTCTTCCTCGCTCCACCTTTTGCCAGGCACACACTATACCTGTAGCTCAGGCCTCCTGGCCTACCTCTCCCTCTCTCTGCCTGCAGTGTATCTGCCACGTTCTGCCTACTTAGATCACCTGACCTTTCTAAACAAGTCCAAGCACCACCAGCTCCTCCATGACAGTTCCCCTCCCCAGTGCAGTGCCTGTCACATCCATTATCACATGGTCCTTCATGGCTTACCCTCATGCTCATGTCCTTCTCTGAGGCCCAAAGCCTCCTGACACCTAGGCTGTGTGGACCAGAGCAGTGACCACTACCTGCTGACTGAATAAGCAGTTAAAACCAGCTACTGGAAAGGTTCTCACCAGTGCACCCTCCACAGTAATGGCACCTTAAAAGCCACCCCTAAGCAAAAACAGTGCACATGGGCACATGGCAGGCAGGAAGGTGCTGTCCTGACCCATGCTGTAAGTCCCAATCAACCACCGCAGGAACACTGGCATCATCCTCCCTGAACAACAACCTGCTAAAATCCCCACTGCCCCCGTTTGCCGGGGCAAAGAGAAGCAAAACCCCATCACCAGCAGTTTGAGAGGATGTGGGATTCACTTCTTGAACATTTCTAAACGCTTCTCCGCCTCCTCCAGGCCTCTATTATTGCAACTGAAACTAAGCAACAATAATTAGACAGACAACCAGGCTGTGGCTGGGGATGCAGTGCAGACAGGTTCAGGCAAGAGCTTTCCTTTGGAAGCCCACTCTGCAGGACTTTCATCTTGGGGCCTAGGTGTGGCAGGAGGCTGGTCAGGGGCACGAAGGAGAGATCTACCAGCAAGGATCTTCAGCTCAGGTTCTCCAACCTCTGAAGCTTGCTGGTCAGGGCTGCCCTGCCCTTAAGTGACCTCTAATCTAAACAGGTGATGGAAAAAAGGCCATCACCTGTTTGTACTGGAGAGTAATAGTCTCCTAGTCACGGGTGCTCCAAACAGATAAGACAAAACTCTACCTGAAAAAAAGGATCTCCTTTGACACATGGCATATTCAGAGAGGAGAGAGTATGGTGCCTACAAACCCAAAGACAGAGCTGTCCACCATCAAAAGAAAGACTAACCATCCATTTAACTTGCAATTTTCCTCTAGCATAATGTTCTCAGCCTTTCTAATGCTGCAGACCTTCAACACAGTTCCTCGTGTTGTGGTGACCTCAACCGTAAAATTATTTTCATTGCTACTTCATAACTGTAATCTTCTACTGTTAGGAATCGTAATATAAAAAGCTGTGTTTTCCAAAAAAAACGGAATGACACTCTGAAAGGGTCATTTAACCCCCAAGCCCACAGGTTGAGAACCACTGCTCTAAAGGAAAGATTCTGAACTTTATCAGAGGTATAACACTATAAGACAGAAAGATTTTAATTTTAGGAACAATATCAGTGACAGGTTCAAAGCAACTAAAATTGACCAAAATCTGCCTCAAGCCCCCATCAGAACTGACATCTACTTCCCCCATGCCTAAAATAGCAGAGTGAGCAAATATGTAAATCAGGTGATTTGACAGAGGTCATTAAAAGGGTTCATCTTGGTTAAGACATTATCATCCTATAGCCAGCTCATGACACACAAAGATCAAAATGAATACTTCTAACTTAGCTAGGAGTCAACAGATTTAGTGAGACATCATTTGATGACCTCCTTATCAGTTCCAGCTGAACAGCTCCTAGATGCCAACCCTCCCCCAGGCTTATTTGCACTATGTGTACATGTAACTGCCCACATGGCTATGAATGGGGCACACAGGTACAGTCCTTTTGAAAAGCAAACTGGCACCATGCACCAAGAACTCTAAATATACTTACACTCCCTGACATGTTGACATCCATCCAGGAATGTGTAATTATAGTAGTCTTATGTTTCTAAGGAAGCTCTCAATTCACATAATGGTGCCCTTTTTAAAGCAAAATCATTAAGTGTGCAAACAAATTTAAAAACAATGAAATGCTATCCAGATCACAGAAGAACAAAGAAAAGTGTTTACATATGGTGAAACAGACCCAGGAGGGTCAGTAGTCCTGTTTGGGATGGAGAATGAAAGCAAACCCTGAACTCTGCACGTTACACCAGAAGGGACTTGGTTCAATCTTTTAGTCCTCCGTGGTTGCTAGGCTGCCTACAATGGGACCTTAGGCCCCACAGCCTGCCTTAGAGGCACAAATTTTTTTTAAAAAAAGCAGTCTCTTCAAAATGCGACATGCTCCGGTCCTGTCCAGAACACTGTCTGCAGAGAGCCAAGGCGAGTGGAGGCCCATCTCCACTCTCTCACTACACACTGACTTCCCAAAGTCCGTTTCTTCCCTCACATGGGGACAAAGAAAAGTCCAGCAGAAGCTGCTCCAAGTGAGAGCGGAGGGAACACCATGGTCTTCCTAAGGACCAGTCATGGGAAGGTGGTCATCCTGCCAGGGTTCTGATGCAAAATGATCACTACCGGGAAGCCACCCTGGACGGCCATGTCACTACATTTAAGCCTATCTGGAGTTAGCCAAGATCTTGGCAAAATACACATTCAGAAGTTATTACACAGTCTCTGAGAGTTCCCAGAAGTCTGGCAGGAGACCAACCCTTGGGAACAATCCTGGGCACAGGAAATCAGGTTACAAGGCTTGAGGTCAGAAGCCAGGAAGAAGAAACAAAATCCCCAAGCCCGTCTTCTCTTGGGCAGGGTACTCTATGAAGGTTAAAAACAAGTCTTGTTTTCAAACCTGAGGACCGGGGAGTCAGGATGCACAGTGATGAGTGAGGAAGTAGTAAGACCCATAAGGGGAAAAGGGCCAATTATCTGAGTGTTCAGAGAGACTAGGATATCGACCAATAGTGAGAAATATGAATACCTTTCTTAAGACATCAGCATTTTAGAAAATGTGGTTAAGAGCACTTCCTGCTCTTCCAGAGAATTTAGGTTCAATTCTCAGCACCCACATGGTGGCTCAGAGCCATCAGTAACTCTATATACCAGGCACCAGTCATACACATGGTACACAGACATACAGGCAAAATACCCGGACACATAAAAACAAAAACAAAAACAAAAAAAAAAACCCTCCAGGTGTTGGCACACATCTTTAATCCCAGCACTTGGGAGGCAGAAACAGGTGGATCTCTCTGAGTCTGAGGCCAGCCTGATCTACAGAGTGAGTTCTAGGACTGCCAAGAAAACTTGTCTCAAACAACAAACAAAAAAAGAAAGGAGGGAGGGAGGAAGGGAGGGTGGGCGGGAGGGAGGGAAGTGGGGAGGGAGGGAGGGAAATCACTAATCCTACCTTTTTTCTTTAAAGAAAAATCAGCTTTAAAATTATTCTTGGGGCTAGAGAGATGGTTCAGTGGCTAGGAGCACTTGTTGTTTTTGCAGAGGACCTGGGTTTGATTTCCAGCATCCCTACGGTGGCTCACAACCTCTGTAACTCCATGATCTCCACAGCTCACCCTAGAGCATCTCTTCCCATATCAGATACAGATATAAATTCTCCTTTTGGCTATAGTACAACACATGGATTTCCTGTTGTGGACAGTTATTATTTCCACTCTACAACCCTTTCCCTGAAGTACCTTCCAGAGTCCTGGGCACATAAAATTAGGCTACAGCTGCCCAGAGGCCCTACTCCCACCAACAGACTCTCTACAGCCTACATCTTCCACACCTGCCCTTCATAGCCACACTTCTCCATAGCGAGGCTCCTACAATGAGCACAGTTCAGGAAAGCTCTACTTCTCCTGGGGCACCCCCGTGCTTTAGACCACACCTAAACCAGGTCAGATCCTGGCAGTCTTCAAGTGAACACGGCGACAGGAGATGGATGGACAGAAGGAACAAATGAGAGGTGATCCTGAAAGCTCTGGGTGCTGTGTCTGTTTTTATCTCCCCATCCTAGCCCTGAGTACACTCTGCACACTTCCCTCATGAGCCAGAGACACCAAGTGTGCAGCTGCACTTCAGTAATCCCCACATGCTATGCAAATCAGCTATCTTCCTGCATGTCCTACCTCGCTGCTTGCCCTCTACCAAGAAACTGAAACCTAGATTTTCTCACTCTTCTTAAATGTTGATAATCTAATTAAAAGTTTGCTTGCACTGGGCCCAGGAGCTCAGAGGGGAGATTACATCACAGGCTCTTCAGGAGCTGGATGGTGCAGGGTATCTGGCAGACCTCTTTTGTAAGGAATAACCACACAGCTCATGTGAAAGCTTTCTTAAACATAAAGGCCAGTTACCTGTCGACAGCTTGCCTAGGCAATCCGACCTGAAAGGAGTAGAAACAAGGTGTTCAACGTGTGTCTGCTACGATAAAGGGAAGAGTTCAAGGGTTTTCCTTTTAAATTTCTATATGGGGAAGACAGGCATGGTGCACACACCTTTAACCCCAGTATAGAAAGTCAGAGACAGATAGATCTCTGTAAATACAAGGCCAGCCTGGTTTACATAGTAAGTTCTCGGCTAGCCAGGGCTATACAACGAGACTCTGTCTCAAAAAAAAAAAAAAAAAAGGTATTATATGGCAGCTGGGGTTGTCTCTGTGGTTGAGAGCGCTGACTACTCTTGCAGAGAACCCAGCTTTGATTCCTAACCCCCACATGATGCCCACAACTCTCTGCAACTACAGTCCTGGGGATGTGACCCCTCCTCTGACCTTCAAGGAAATCAGGAACACATATAGTGTGTATATATGTACGCACATACATATATACATACACACACACACATAGCAGACAAAAGACTCACACACATAGCAGACAAAAGACTCATACACATAAAGAAAACACAGAATTAACTTAAAAGGACATGATGCTTAGGAAAGACGTTAACCTGGGAGTGGTGCACATCTGTGATCCAGCACTTAGGCAGGAAGACCAGAGTTCAAGGTTATTCTGAGAGACACATGAGTTTGTGGCAAGCTTAGCCTACATAAGACCTAGTCTCAAAGTTCAAAAAAGTTAATAATAGAATCCAGGAATTAGCCCCAACCTGATGACAATTACTGTGCAGCAGAGTGAAGAGGCCCTCCCGTGGCTCTGTGGTCACAGTCCTGCACAGTACTACACAGAGCACTATCTGACTTCAGACCCAGTGTCTGTCCTAAACGGGATGGACGCAAAATCTAAGCTTACACTTTTTTTTCCCTGAACACACACAGTTGAACATAAAGCCAACAATACTGTCTGGCAGGACTCCATGGTGCCACCAGAGTTTTTTCTAGAACCAGGAAAGGTACAGCCTGCACAGGTGCAGTTATCGAATGATCTCTGCCTGGTGAATACTAAAGAGGCTGCATCAAGACAGGCCTCACTACATGCTTTTGTAAGTTTCTTTAACTGGGCAGCAAACCTCGAAGATATGTGCTCTGTCTTCAGCACACCATACGTGAGTTGTGCTCCAAAGGTTTCATTTCAATACCAAACTGATGGCTCTGTAATCCAAACGTATTTCCCACAGAACGGCAGTAAAGGCCCAAGGCCGACACAAAGGCAGAAAGGGCAAAGATGGTTTAAACATTTGCATGTAAAAATGTCAAAGCCACATGAAACAGTTTCTTATTATTTAAAAAACAAAGTATTATGGCGCAAGAAGTTCATCTGGAAGACGACAATGGAGGCCCTGAGTGTGCCTGTGTGTTTCATGAACCCCCAGCATGCGGTTCCTCTTAACATGTGGAAACCGGTCCAAGTGAGTTCTCTACATAGCCTCTAAGGGGAACGGGTAGTTCTGACACTAAAGTAAAACGAGCTGGCAGGTCAGCCAGACACAAAGGCAACACACCTGTAGCACCAGCTACTCAGAAGGCAGGAGGATCACTTAAACCTAGGAGTTTGAGGCCAGCCTCAGCACCATAGGGAGGTGCTCCCCCAACTCAAAAAGGAAAGAGAAGGACAGGAGAAGGGGAAAAGAGAGAAGAAAAGGAGAGAGGAGGGTAAGAGAGGAGTGAAGAGGGGAGAAGAGGAGAGGAGAAGAGAAGGAAGAGGGGGAAGGAGAGAAGAGGGGAGAAATGGGGGGAAGAGGGGAAAGAGGAGGAGAGGAAAGGAGGAGAGAAGATGGGGAAGGATAGAGGAAATAAGGGGGAAGGAGGGAGGAGAGGGGAAGAAGAGGAGAGAGGAGGGAAGGAAAGGAGGGAGGGAAAAAGCGAGCGAGGCTAACCTCCACCTTCCCATGATCATTGTATACCATATGATATTTGGGTTTTCTTGAGCTTAGTCCCTCTAGTTCCTCCCAGATAAAAAGATGTAAAGGTGTATAAAGGGGGAGACAAGCTTTCACCACTCTGTGCAGGTCCTCTAACAATGGCTTCCAAACATGCCCACATCTGGGATGGTGAGAAACTTTAGTGGGTTAAGGTACCCGGTGACAAGCCTGACAACCCGAATGCGATCCTGGGACCGACAGAGCAGAAGCAGAGAACCAATTCCTGTAAGATGCCCTCTGACTTACATATGGATTAAACAAACAAAAACATTCAACAAAAAACTTAAAGATGTCAATGTGCTAATCCTAAAATCTTTAAAAAGTGTCTCCTCACAGGACATAAGAAAGTCTGATGCCTTGGGTGGCTACAATGCTTATCCTGGGTTATCCAGGTGGCTGTGACACAAAGTGTCCTCATGAAAGCACAGCTGGTAGACAGAAAGGAGGGATGCTACCCACTGGCTTTAAAGAGCGGAGGGAGCCATGCACCAAGGGAAGCAAACATGCTCAGAGCTGGAAGGGCAAGGAAGCCAACTTTTCCCTCCAGTCTCTGGAAGGAATACTGCCCTAATGATGTCTTGGTACCAGCCCTGTGGGACCTAATTTGGACTTCTGACCTCCAGAACTATATAGTAAATTTGGGTTTCAGTCCCTGTTCATGTCAATAACAGGAACTAAAACGCTCTGCTTCCATTTTTCCTTTCCAAGTAGAAGTCATGCCTGAATCAAGGCAGTTACTATTAAAACCAACCAGAGCAGCGGCCTCTCGCCTCACCCAGCAGGCAGTAACACCAGGGGAGGGCATGAACAAAGCATGGCAGAGCAGGGGCAACAAATGACAGGAATGAGAGAGGAGTGGGCAAAGCTTGTGAAGGTTTCCAGCAGAAGACAAATCTCAGAGGGTCCAAAAGGGATGAGCACTCTCTTGGGGCCTGCCAGCAGCTTTTCAACCATAAAGGAAGGGCCCACATTGCTTTTACCTGGAAGGCAGCAAAGGCTGGCCTGAATTCCACTGCACAGGCGCCACCTCTAACGCTCAATGTAACAGTGTTCACACATCCAAGGCTCACGGTCGGGCGCTTAGCCATAACCCTCCTAGCTTCACCAGGTCAGAGTTCTCTACAGGTTTACCTGCAAAGACCTAGCATGCTTCCCTTCTGGCATTTTCATACCTGATGGCAGAGTAGAAGGCAGCAATGCTGCCTGTGTGGCAATAAACCAGAGTCCGCCTCCAAGAAGCATGTTAAGTTCCCGATCAGTACTTCCCTGCCAAACCAGAAAAGTTTGCCACGCTCTACCTGCCATTCTTTCTTCCTTTCCTCTTGGACACAATGCTGACACCACGTAAAGCATTGCAAATAACCTTCTGCAGCTCCTGAGACTGCAAAGCCTCTAAGCTACCAGGGCCCTGGCTGACCACCAGCAAGGTGAGCCGAGAGAATCTGAATTGCTTCAGTTCTGACCGAGGGTGTGGACTGGTGTCATTACCCTCCCGTCTACCTGCAGGCAATAGCTCAAACTTGATCTCCTTGCCAAGTGTGGTCAGGCCGTGACTGACAGACGTGGGGACCAGGAGTACGAACCTGGCCGAGGTCCCGTCTCAGAGGCCTTGGTCAAGCCACTCGTGTTCATCTCGGAACAAAGAGCTGGATGGGGTACGTAACTTCTAACACCCCGGAGAGCCGGAAACTACTAGGGAACGCAGGCCGGGCGTGTGGCTCCCGCAGCGGCTCGCGGCGCCAGCCAAGCTGGTGACAAGCAGCAGGAGACTCGCCTCCGAGACTCAGACCCAAGCCACCCGGTCCTGGCGATCCTCGACGCCCCGGGACTCCGCGGCATCCTGATGACTCTGGCGACCCTCAGCGCCCGGGTTACCCCCGCCCCGGAGACCCTCTAGCCCCGGTGACTCCCCTCCTGGGGTCCCTCAGACTCGGAAACCCTCAGCCCCAGCGACCCTCAGGCCTGAGTAACCCGGGCCCCGGAGACCATCATACCGGGTTTAACACCACCCGCTCCGGGCGCCCTCAGCCTCGGGCGACCCCTGCCCCGGACTCTCCAGGCCTGGGTGACCCTCAGCCCCGGGTGACCCTCGATTCCCGGCGATCCTCGGGCCCGGGTGACACAGTTCCCGGCGACTCTAAAGTCCAGGTGACCCTCAGCCCTGAAGATCCTGAGGCCAGCGAGCACCTGGCCAGTCATCCCGGGGGCCCTCGCACTATGGCAGCCCGTAGCTCCGCGCCCCCCGCCCCGTCCCAGGGACGCCGGGCGCCGGCGGAAGCGCACGGAGGAGCGGTGGACCGGCCGGGCCCCACTCACCATAGCTGTCGTCGTCCTCCATGGCGCCGGCGACCGGCTCCGGTCCCCGAGACCGCCGTTGACCTCCCGCAGCCCGAGTCCTGCCAGACACCAGCTCGCCTCAGGCCAGCTCCGAGCCCCGGAGCCCCGCCCCCCGCGCCGCGCCCGCACTGCCCGCACGCGCGTGCGCACGCGCCTCCCGAGGCCCCGCCCCCGGCACGAGGTCCCGCCCCTTCCCCCCCCCCAGGATAGCGCGCGTGCGTGGACGCCCCCTTTCCCCCGCCCCCGAGCTGCAACCAGGTGTTTACGGACGCCTCTTTAGCTTGCGTTTACGCACGCGCGGCACCGGCGGCTCAGCCTATTATGTGACCCCGCCCTAAACCACGCCTTTGCTTTTAAGCACCGCCCCTTACCCTCCGCGGGGCGGAGCAGAGTTTCGGGTTTCGAGTTTCCTAAGAGTGCGGAGGCCGAGGGCGTGGCTTGCTGGTCGGGCGGGCAAGCCGGTCACTGGGCTGATTACCCGACCCAAGGTCACGGGCGCCACCGGAGGGTAGGTGGCCCAAGCTGAATCCACCTTGGACTCCAACTTGGCCAAGAGGAAGTTACCTAAATTCATCTGAGTTCTTTACTTATACCTGGGTCCGGTTCCATAGGAGGACGTGTCAACTGCAGGCTTCACGACCTTAGTCTAAGCGTCAACTGTGCTGCTTTCTTGGGCTTGTGCGGGGAGGACCCGTTGATCCTCCTTAGCAGTGTTGGTCAGGGGCTGTCCCTGGGGAGGTTCAAACATTTGTTCCCCAGGAGGTTTCTGCGGAATCTATCCGTGGAAGCACCAACTAATGATGTGGAAAGGCCCTTAGGGAATACCCTGTCCTGTGTGTGAACCCCAGACAAATGACACTTAGGGCAGGGACTACTGCTCAGTAACAAGCACTTGCCTAGCAGGTGAGAGGCCCTAGGCTGCATCCCAGAGACCTGAGAAAAAGAAAACTGATCCCCAAAGAGTTAGAGAGTCACACGTAGGCTGGGACATCATCATCAGGTGATAGGTCCCTGTCCCAGATGTCCCCACCACTACACCATGCAAGCATTCCAACCCCACTGAGGTCCTACAGGGCCCTTTAAAATAGTTCCCGAAAGGCCTAGGGTAGGGGTGCCTGCCTGTTGCATGCCTGTTAGCCCAGCCTCCCTGGAAGCTGAAGTAGAAAGACAACATAATGAAACTCCATCTCAAAAACAAAAACAACTTAAAATACAGCAAAAGAATGTACAAAGGGACCAAAGGGGACACCGGGCAGGAGCTCCTTCCTCACTGAAACAGAACTGAAATCCCAGAGCTGCCCAAGGGCAGTCCCAGAACCAGCTTTCTCCCTCCACAGCTTCCCCTTCTGTGACATCACTACCTGAACAGCTTCGTGGGACTATCTGGGCTTCTGTAGGGGCACGAAGGGCTTAGATCAAAGTGGAAGAAAACTCAGGCCTTTCCTTGTGGGTCCCCTTTCCTCAGTACGTGCCCTTGGCTGCAGAGCATGGGGCTGGTGGGTGGCCTGCAGCAATCCCTCCTCCCCAAGGGATGACAGCCACCCACATCTGTAATTACTCAAAATCTCTGTGCAACTTCAATGCATTTAGATCCCCCAATGCACCACCTTATACGTGCCCCTGTGGCGGATGCACTGCAGTAAGCATATGCATATTTTCCTGGAAGGATCTATGAGAAAAATATCAGAAATGAAATGGGAGGTAGAGAAACCAGGACTAAATTTCTTCTTTAAAGACTTTTTTAAAAATGTCTTAAGTCTGTGTCTGTGTTAGTGAGAATACCTCTGTGTGTGTGAACATGTGTGTGAAGGTATCCACACAGGCCCGAAGAGGGCAACAGATCCCTTGGAGCTGGAGATACAGGTGGTTGTGAGCCACTAGAAAAAGGTGCACTTGCATACACTAATATCAACAAGAAGAAAAGGCCGGAGGTGGAGAGATGACTCAGAAGTTAAGAGCACATGCTGCTCTTGCAGTGGACCCAGGTTTAGTACCCAGCATCCACCACGCATGCATGTGGTGCACATACATACATACATACATACACTCACATATAAAATGAAAATAAACAAATCTTTTCCTCCTCTTCCTCCTCCTTCTCCATCTTCCTCTTTTGACAACATTAAAATAGGTTTGGTGAGGCAGGAGAGATGGCACCTGGCACCTGTTCTTGTAGAAGACCCAGGTTTGATCCCCAGCACTCACATGGTGATTCACAACAATCTATAACTTCAATCCCAGATCTTCTGGACTCCAGGGCACTGCATACATGTGGAGCCTACACGTACATGCATGCAAATGCCCATATACTAATAAAATTAAATTTTAAAAAAATAAAATAGAATTAGCCTCCTCAGGCCTCTCATTAGGATGTTCCCTTTTCTAGTTGATCCCACTGACAACTTTTCTTTAATGTGTCTGTCTGTCTATGTGTCTGTCTGTCTGAAGTGTTTAGCACTTTGCACTCTTTACCTTGTGATTATACAAAATGCTGTAGTTTGCTGGAAGTCTGGCTCACCCTGCCGGTTCCATTCTAACTCCCACCCATGCCTTTCTCACTCTTTCCCCAGCGTCATGTCCTGGTCCTTGGTCCCTGGTCCCCTTTTTGCAAATCCTCTGGGGCCTTCACATCTGTTGTTCACTACCTCAGTGGCCTGTGAATCACACGTTTGGCTCCTGCTACCTCATTCTCCCAACAAGGATACCCATGGTGTTGCCTCCAAGGAGTTGGTTATTGGCTTATGCTAGGTACATTAGGAAGAACAAAAAAAGAAACAAAAACAAAACAAACAAACAAACAAACAACAACAACAACAAAAAAAAACGCCGAAAACATTTTCTTGAGAAATTTACCAGCATGTGTTGGTGCATGCCTTTAATTCCAGCACTCAGAAGTTGCAAGGCAGAAGCAGGTGTATCTCTGTGAGTTTGAGGTCAGCCTTGTCTACAGAGTGAGTTCCAGAACAGTCAGGACTATGAAGAGAGACCCTATCTCAAAAGAATAAAAATAAAAGAGCAGATTGCCTGTCTCACCTAATTGTCCCCTACACATCCTCAGTCACAGGAGCCCCTTCTTAGAAATGCCGCTCCTTCAAACACATTTTTTTGAGATTATAATATTATTACATCATTTCCCACTTCCTTCCCTCCCTCCAAACCCACCCATGTATTTCCTCATTACTGTCTTTCAATTTCATGACCTCCTTTTGTTGGTACACATGTGTAGGTGTGTTCCTGTTCCTAAATGTATAAACACAGCCTGCTCGGGCAGTGCACTGTTCCTCATATGTATGTTTTCAGGGCTGACCATTTGGTTGTGGGTGACCAGTTACTTGCTGTGCTCTTTCCCGGCAACGCTATTTCCCCACTCTCAGCATTGCTTAGCTTTCCGCAATTCTCTGAGTAGGGTTGAGCTTTCCCTTCCCATGTTAGCATGACTATTGGTGTCAGCCTTATTGGGTCACGCTTAGACACTCATGCTGGTGAGACTTCATGGATTTCTAGGAGACACAGTCTTGCGGCAGACGTCCCAATCCTCCAGTGCTTAGAGTCTTTCCACCTGCTCTTTGCTGGGCCTTAGGTGTAGGACTTGTGCCTTCAATGTATCAGCTGGGGCTGGGCTCCACAGCTCTGCATTTTGATTAGTTGTGGTTTTCTCTAATTGTCTCTATCTGTTGCCAAAAAAAACTTTCCTTGGTTACAACAGAGAATTACTCTTATCTGTAGGTAACAGGACAAATACCTAGAATATAGTAAGGGATTTTGCTGGTTCACTAAAGTGGCAGTTGTAGGCTCTTCTCTAAGACGACTGACTTCACAAGCACTAGGAACGGATTTGGCTCTAGCACTAGGCATGATTCTCCTTGTGTTGGGTGAATTTTAAGTCTAATTAGAGAGCTGCTGGTAACCACCAATGTCTGTGTGCCACCACTGCCATGCTGGTCATCATGGTGGCTCGTAGTTGTCGTGGGTAGGTAGGTTGGTTGGTCCCCTCCTTCGGAAGCTTGCAGGGTACCTTTTGATAGTATGAAGATAGTCCTCAAGGAGGCTTCCAGGTCAGGTCCAGCTCTTGGACCTCTGGGCCGTGTCCGAAGTACATGGTTTCTTCAGCAATAGGGATTTACCATCTTTGGGGGGAGGGGGTGTAACTGAGGGCAATAGCCGATAATGTTTTGGGAGTCTCTTGGACAGCCTTCAAAACAACTCAGAAGACAACTGCTCATGCCTGGTATTGGGTTTTTGTTAGTCTACGGCTCCTGGGGGTGGGGACTGTCAGCCCAAATGGGAAAATTTCACTGAAATTGTCTGTTTATACACTGACTTCTAGCATTATAGGTACCTTAGGTAGATAGGAGGAGGAATAGACCTTAGGACTTTTCCAGACATCCTCACTGCTATTTTACCCTCCTCCCCCTTTCTCCCATAATTATTTCCCTCCCCATCCCCAATTAGAGCCCATTTTTCCCTATTCCCCTTTCATATCACATGCACCCTGCTATCCCCCACTCTATTGCTCCTTTCCCGCCCACCCCACATGCACCCTGCTATCCCCCCTCTATTGCTCCTTTCCTGCCCACCCCACATGCATCCTGCAATCCCCCCTCTATTGCTCCTTTCCCGCCTGCCCCACAATCACCCCTTTACTGTACTGGTTCCCACAGTTACTCCAGGTTATACACTCACACCTGAAGAGTTGAAGCTCCCAGGTGACCTCCTACCATCTACCCCAGCCTTCTGTTATAATTTCAAAATTTAGAGTTGAGAAATAAATTTATTTAGCAACAATAACCCCAAATATCCTTGTGAGAAAGCATCCTCAGACCATCAATAGGGGACAAACTGAATATGTTTGGATTGCTTTGTATACAGAGTGCTGGGAGCCTTCGAAAACACTGAGACAGAGTCAGGGAGATGGCTCAGTGGGTCAAGGTGCCTGCTGCCATTCTGCCAGCCTGAGCTCTGTCCCAGGGGCCCCAGAGGATGAGAGGAAAGAGTCAGTTCCCGCGAGTTGTCCTCTGACCTCCACATGAACACTGTGGCAACCACCCTGAAATAAATAAAAGTTTTAGTGTTTGCTTTTTGTTATTTTTGTTTGGCAGAGAAGAGAGTTGGAGACATGGCTTAGCTGCCAAGAGCTTGCTGCTCTTACAGAGGACCTGGTTCAGTTCCCAGCACCTACATCAGACAGACCACACTCTAGATTCAAGGGATCAGATACCCTCCTTTGGCCTCCTCTGACACCTGTATGCACACGGTGCACAGGCATACACTCAGACACACACACATGCACATTAAATAAATACATATTTTTAAAGAGTAAGAGCATTAAATAGTTTTACTGTGCTGATATTTTTTAGAAAAAAAAAGATTGAGACAGATTTCTGTGTTTACGGATACAAGATGATTTCTAAGCTGCAGGAAGTGGGAAAAAATAAAAACAGAATAGCATGCAAACATTTATCATTACAATACACATACAAAAATAAATAAATAAAAGTTTAAAAAAACCCACACATGCAAGTAACATACATTTGCCCTCATACATCCAGTCAGCCCACATGCAGAATTTCTGGGAAGCCCTGCACTCTGAGCTCCCTCTCAGAGCCTTTCTACACAGTCATGGCTTGAGTTGTGTCCCGCAAAAGGTATGTTGACGTTCCAACCCTGCTGCCTGCGAACACAACTATATCTGGGGACTATATTCTTGCGGTGTGATCAAGAGGATGTTAGAGTAGACGGTGAGATGTTTAAGATGGCGATCTGGACGCAGAAGAAGCCAAGAGAAGCCATGTGAAGTGGCACCAGCTGGCGTCACGCCAGCCCAAGATCACCTGGAACAATAATTGAAAGGCAGGAAGGATCCTCGCTCAGTACCTCTGGAGGGAACACAGCCCCGCAGGCCCACACCTGCCCTCCAGAGCCTGAAACACATTCCTATTGTTTTAAACCAACCAGTTTTGGACACGTTCCCCATGTTTCTGTGGTTTTACGACGTATTTGGGGGCTGGAAGGATGGGTCAGTGGTTAAGAGCATTTGCTGCTCTTCCATCCAGAAGAACCAAGTTCAGTTGCCAGGACTCACATCGGGCTGCTCAGAACTGCCTGTAATCCAGGAAATCTGACACAGGTTCCTGCACACTCGTGGTACACATGAACTCATGCAGGTATACACATCTGTGAATAAACAAATATTTTAAATATTTATTTTCGTTCTTAATTATGTGTATGCAGAGGTAGGTGCACATAAATGCAGGTGCCAGTGGAGGCCAGACATGGAAGCCAGATGGCTATATTCACACAAGTGTGACCATCACGGGCTACTGGGCAGCAGCCCAAGGAGGACTGACACAGTTTGGGGAGAAGGATGACAAAGCCTGAGAAATCAAGACACCTGCTTCATGATCCAGTGAGCAAATGCTATACCTGACCCTGTCCGGAGTCCTCCATGCTCCCCAAGAAAGGATGCAAACGAACCGAGGCAGAACAAGCTCTCCCAGGGGCCAGCCTTGGGTCTCTCCCCCCAAGAATGTGGTGGAATGTGTGGGCATGCCTTTGATTCTGAACTGGAGGCCTTAGCACTCAGGCAGGAGGCATCGTGGCCTGCACTTGCCAGCTCTGAGCTTTGGAGAGCCTGGAGGCCATGGGAGAAGAGGGTGCTTACACAGGAAAAGGCTGCACAGGCTCAGATGGGGGCACTGTCTTGCTCTGAAAATCTCCAGATTTTGTTTTGCTAAAGCGCGCAGTTTCTTCCGTGTGTGAATGGCACTTAAAACGTGTTTGTAATGGAACTTGATTGTATCCAGCTGTCACCAACTGTTCCTGTGCCACCCAGAAGGCAGCTGGCCACGGGCCACATTGGGGCGTTCACTTCCAATAGAGGAATTACTGCTCTGGTTCCAGCTCGGCTTCACCAAAATGTTTCCAAGCATGAAAAAGGCAAAGGGGGTGGGGTGGGGTCCTCGGAAGGCACAGGAAAGCCAAGTGGGTAAAGACCTAGCTTTGTGTGTGTGTGTGTGTGTGTGTGTGTGTGTGTGTGTGTGTTGGTGCTGGGGGAGGGGCTGCCTGTTTCCTGAGCAGTCTAAATCATGGTCCCAGTCATGCTTCTTCCACAAGCTTTTCCAGTTCGCGCATTCAACAAATCCGACCAGGTAGCTAGGCGCTGGCTGAAGACAATGGGAATGATTTAACTGTAACAGCGTACGACAGAAATGTCAGAAGAGTACATCAGAGTGTGGGGGAAATACACTTAACGGGGTCACTTCTAACACCGCAAGAACAGAAGGATCACATGCGGGGTGAGACGGCTCTGAGCTCCATCCCTGGAACCCATACGGTAGAAGAGAACGGATCCCACACTCGGTCTTCTAACCGTAGTATGTGCCCACAGCCCACAAAATAAATATAATTCAAAAATAAAAACCAAATCATCTAAGATATATCTTAGGAATGTCCACTCTTAGTATGAGGTGATGACGATTTAGATTCATTTGATAATACAGCCATGCGAGGCTGGAGAGATGGCTCAGCAGCTAAGAGCTTTGTCTACTCTTGCAGAGGGCCTGGGTTTAATCCCCAGCACCCATACCAAAGCTCAAAACTGCCTGTAACTTCAGTTCCAGGGATCTGATAACCCTCTTCTATCCTCTGAGTTCCAAGCTAGCCAGGGTACACAGTAAGACCCTGTCTCAAATAAACAAACAAAACAAAAAAAGTATAGTTAAGAAAATCTTGCTGAGAGTAAAAGCCCACACACTTCCCAAGTATTTGCTATGTACATTAGATGCTGTTAGAGGATACCCAACCATAGCAAGAAGCTGCTCTGATTCCGATGCTTCTATTGGCAGCAGGGACAGTCCTAAATGAAAGAGAAAAGCATTGAAAATAAGTAGACCAGACCCAGGATGACAAAGATAGCCCAGTCATAATGGTGTGGCGACACCCCTGCTTTAGAGTAGAACACAGGTGACATCATTGGCAATGCTGACCCATGTAAGACCCCATCACACCCTGCTCTAGATTCATGTCCTTCTGATAGCAAGTCATGATATGTAACCTCAGTCCAGCTGGGTAATGGTGGCACATGCCTTTAATCCCAGCTCGAGGGAGGCAGAGGCAGGCAGAGGACCTCTGAGTCTGAGGCTAGCCTGGTCAAAGAGTGAGTTACAGGGCTATATAGACAAACTCTGTCTTGAAAAACTAAAAGGAAAAGAAAGAAAAAAATCTCACTCCAACCTGACCTCCACCTTGGCAGAGTTGGAACCAGGCGAAAGGAGGTGTCCTTGAGGAAGCGCTGGGCCTAAGCAACTGCCTCCCGTTGGTCAATGGGGAGGAGCCAGTCCCTGACCTAAGGCACCTGGTAGAGGCACCTTTCAGACAGGTCACTGGGGCCTCAGGGATGCCCTGGCTGAGAGCAAGGGGACATCATCTGACCGTGTCCTCTCACAAGCAGCTTGTCCATCCCACCATTCAGCAGGATTTCCTGCTTTAGGAGACAGTGAGATTGGAGAACTAGAGGGAAGACCAAGTCCTGGAGAAGGGACAGTGTCCCAGGCTTCATCAGGCATTTCAAGACAGCGGGCAGTTAGATCAGGCGTTCAAGACAGATGTGTGCATGTATACAGGTGCATACAGGGGAGGAGCTCCAGGCTGAAGTCAGGGACTCTAACCAACTAACTACAGGAATAAGCACAGATCAAAGAGGCAGATCACAACCTGCCAGCACCTGCTGGCTCACTCTGAATGGGGGATGAGAGCAATTGGGGAGGGCAATGACAGGGGATCCTGAGAGGCCTGGGGCAAACACACATCACCTATGGAACCGAAGTGAGGCATGAATGGAGGGATGAGGGCAGTGGAAAGGGAGAGCAGGGAACAAGAAGCTGAAGCACACTGGAAGGTCGAGGGAGCTGGGTGAAGGCAAAGAATGACAGTGCTCAAGACGGGACTTGTGAGCATGGTAAGAGCGTGAGACACAGCAGGCAGACAGGGTATGAAGGCAGTAAGGTCCACCACCCCTGGATGAAAAACAAAGCGGAGGGCCCAGCTCAGCCAAAGGTACCTCTTCCTGAGGCTGCAGGCCACAGAGGATGGAGGGCAGCGGTGTCCATAGCTTCGTTTCATGCACGCAGCGGTTAATGTTGCCAGCTTGACAGGGTCTAAACATCACCTAGGAGACACATCTCTGGGCAGGCCAGTGATGAAGTTTCTAGTCTGGGTTTACTGAGATGGGAAGACTCACTCTAACTGGGGGTGGTGGCACCATTCTATAGGCTGAGGACGAGTTGAGCACCAGCATCCGTCTGCTTCCTGAGAGCAGACACAGCGCGACAGCTGCCTCATGCTCATGACCACCCCATCAGGAAGGGCTGTAGCTTGGTGGTCCAGAATAAACCTTCCTTTCACAAGTTACTTCTTGTTGGAGGAGCTCACCTGTTGGTTCCCGGCTGCTCAGTCCCGAAATAATCACACAGAAACCATATTATTTGCAATACTGTTTGGCCAATAGCTTAAGCATATTTCTGGCTAACTTATATCCTAAACTAACCCATCTCTATTAATCTGTGTATCACCAAGTGGCTGTGGCTTACCAGGTAAAGTTCTGTCTGCAGTGGCAGAGGTGGGGGCAGCGCTACATGGCTTCTTCCTGACTCAGCCTTCTTTCTCCCAGCATTCAGTTTAGTCCACCCCCCCCTCCGCCTATCTAAGTTCTGCCCTATCAACAGGCCAAGGCAGTTTCTTTATTCACCAATGGTATTCACAGCACACAGAGGGGAATCCCACATCAACTTCTGTTGGTACTTTGCCACAAGAAAAGCAAGTATTTAGCTCTGGGCTCCCAGTCTTCTTGGCCTCCCACAGGCCTGGTCATCCTTACTGTGTCCTCTGTACTCCACCCCTCTCCAGGTGCAGAAGTTGTCAGCTCAGGTGTCTAAGAGGCCAGTCAGACCAGGTTAGCCAGTATCACCTGCCTAGGTCACCTTTATCACTGCCTGAAGTTATCCCAGGAACCCAGCTGACCCCCATGTCAACACTCTCACGCTGTGCCTCCTTCAGGCACTTCCTGTAGACCTGGCCACACCTTCCTCCATCCTTGTGGTCTTTTCCCGAAAGTACTCATCCTCCATTGGAACCACCAGTTCATCAACCACAAGTCATCGGCTTGACTTCACATTCATGCCAGAGCCAGCCAGGCTTTGGCAAAGTGTCAGTAAGAGGGTGATCTAGTACCCTGGCCAGCACTGTGCCCCAGAAGTGTCAGTCTGGTTACTGAGAAGTCACTGCACGCTTCTCTGGTTTGTGGACAGCAGTGACCTCACTCACTTCACCCATGCTTGCTTTTCTGTTCTTATATTGTCTGGATAAACAGCTGAGAACACTATGCCAAAGACCAAATCCCTGTGTCTATTAGACCAGAAACTTCCAGGTCTGAGCCACAGGTTCAGAAGGTTGGCTTTCCTAATTGGAACCCTCCTGCTCACAGGCAACTTTGGAGAAAACTGTCTGATCCCAACTTTCAGAACAGATGCTCTGCTGAGCAAAACCAGTGGGGTTGGGATGGCCATTGAGGGACCAGCAATTTCCATAGACACCTAACAAAGTCCTGTGTCAAGGAAGAAACCCAGTCCACACAAAACACAAGTGTCTTCTCATCACGCCTCCAACCTGTGGCTGGGGAAGCTGCTGGGACATCGTGCCACTAGATCAGAAGGGACTATGCTGATATTAGCATTATGGTATTGTACAACACTATCCTTGGAACGTAACAGCCAGTCATTGCTGAGGCAACTTTCAAAAGACCCTCAGAATTAGGCAGTTGACAGCTGATATTCCCGCTAGATGGGCCGAGGAGCATCACCAGACTCTCATCTATCTCAGCCATGGTAGAGGCAATTCATTTATATTTTTAATAAAGCTTGCCTGAAGTGCAGAAAATAAAAGAGCCACACTGACCAGCCTTACAGACCAGGCCGAAGTAACACACCTTTAATCCCGGAAGCCACACTAGCTGCCATAGAAACTGGGCAGCGTGTGCCTTTAATCCCAGAACTAGAGAGGATTGTAAAATGGGAGACAGCTCTCAGTCTCACTCTGAGATTCCTGGAGGCAGGATTGCCATTTTGGACTCAGGTCAAAATTAAGAGCCAGTGGCTGGCTGTTTTGCTTTTCAGATCTTCAGGCTGAGCCCCAATTTCTGTTTTTATTAATCATGCTTCAAGTCATCCCTTCTGCTCTTCCCAGACACCTATAGGTAATTTTGCCAAAATTGTATGTAAATGGAGATGGCATGTCCGTTTCCTGGCCGCCCAGGCCCAAATAGTCTCACAAAAACAAACCATATTAATTACAATACTGGCCGATTAGCTCAGGCTTCTTATTGACTTTTACATTTTAAGTTCTCATTTCTATTAATCTATATATCCCCACGAGGTTGTGGCCTACTGGTAAGGCTCAGGCATCTATTTCCTTCAGCAGCAACATGGCATCTCTCTGACCCCCATGTACTCTCTCTCTCTCTCTCTCTCTGAGCCTGGCTATATTCTGTCTGCTATAGGCTAAAGCAATTTTATTCATTAACCAATAAGAGCAACACATCTACAGAAGAACTTTCCACATCGATTGTGCATGAACCTGTGGTCTCAGGACTTGCTATAGTATATGCCCTGTGCAGGGTTGGCAGAAGGGTGGGAAGTCACCATCCATGCCTGGGTGTGGTTCCCTTCTAGTCAGATTCTGTAGGCAAACCCAATAACCTTTCTGGTTCCCAGAGCTGGGCTCCGGTGAAATCTGTCTACAGGTTGTCACTGGTGCCCATGAGGTGGTGGACATTTGTTTATGTCTCTCCAGATAGTGTCCCCCACAACAGATAGTGACAACATTCTCCACTTGACAATACACCTAGGGGGAACAACACTTCTCTGAGTTTCCTTTCTACAGTATTCTTTAAAAACCACCCCCAACATTTACAGAACCAGAAGTTGTCTTTTTTATTTTCTTTTATTGATTTTTGAGACAGAGTTTTTCTGTATAACAGCTCCGGCTGTTCTGGAACTCACTCTGGAGACCAGGCTGGCCTCTGTTCCCAAGTGCTAGTACTAAAGGAGTGTGCCGCCACTGCCCATCAGCCTTCATTCTTAAATAACAAATACAATTATGGGATAAACTTAGATACATTTCTTTAAATCTTTTATTTAAAAGATTTTTCCCTAAGAAGGGGATCCCAGTACATTGTCCAAGATGGCTCGTAACTCCTAGGCTCAAACGACGATCCTCTCTGATCCCAGCTGTGGATGGCCGTCGGAGAGGACAGCATGGAAACACAGCCACCTGATCTGGAGAGGCAGCCTGGCCATTGCTGGGGTTAGCTTTTTTTAAAAGTGAAAGGAAAAGGCAGACACAGAGAGAACTCACAAAAATGCATTACTTTATTGCACCAAGATCTTGGCAATATCTGGGGGCTCTTGAGAGGAGAGTGGAGAGTGTGGGGATCCCTGTACACATACAGATGCAGCCACACGAGGATGTAGGACAAGAACAGCCCCCAAACAGGCGGGTGAGTGAAAACAGAAACACCAGGGAAGCAGCCCTCTGCACATGGGCCCAAACCACATCTACTGCCAAACACAAAGTTCAAACTGATATGATTTGATCCAACAAAATGGCTACTTTTAGAAAAGCCTCGGTTACTTATATCAGGACATGTCGCCTAGAACTCTGATGATTTTTCCAGGACAACTGTGTCCCTAGCCTGTTTCTAATGGCTTCTAAGGAAGGAAAGGACTTGCCTTCACTAACGGTAACATATGCTGCCAGAGGTCAGGATGTCAGCTGGGGGATCATGACTACCCAAGTGGGTTACACTCCCTTGGAAGAGATTTTATAACGGATAATCTAGCAGACAAAGGAAGGAACCAATGTAGAGGAAACACAGGAGACAGATCAATTCTGTGCTGGCAGCTTCTACGACACTCAACTAGAGAATGTCATAGGAAAAAACAAATGTGGCCTAGAAGCAACTGATACAGGAACAAATGACAATACCACAAATGAAATGACAATCCCTGCCCACGAAGGTGCCTGCCTCTCTCCAAGACAACGCATGGAGTCCTCACCCTTCCTGGACACGGTGTCCAGAATCCGGCCCACACAAGACTGATTACATTCGGCTGGAAGACTCAGCCAGCAGACCCACCACGGAACTGCTGCTCCCTCCCTTTATTTCCAAAGGGAGGGGCACAAACAGGAAGGAAACACCCACATGGAAACAAGACCTTACCTCCTCACACGGAGAACACAGTTTTTTCCACAACGCAGCACTAAGGCCCTGATTGGGCAGCTGGATAAAATGCTACACATGGAATTGACAAGGCAGCCCCCACCCCTCCCAAGAGGCCCAGACTGAGGAAGCCAGTCCAGAGCAGCCTACAACTTCGGGAAAGAGACATGCCCTATGAGGAAGAACCTTCTGGAAACTCCCATCTCCTGAGTGCTGCCTTCCCTTGGAAATATGGCCCTCACTAGGGAGTCTTGTTAAACCAAAGTCTGCAGGGACAGCTTGAGCAAGACAGAAAAGGACTCTTTTTGAGACATACAATCTTCTCAATGTCAAAGCACTCACAAAATTGAGCAAATGAAGCCAATATTTGCATATCAGGGAACATATTGCTACAGGAAGCCACAGGCCTGGTCAAAAATAAATGCTTTATCATAAGTAGTAAAATAACGGAGAATTCATCTCTAAAGACCATCACCTTGACAGAGACCCGTAGGTTAGTGCAGATGCAGGAGAAGCTCGTCAAAGTCACCTCAGCAGGGATAGCAGCCTTAGAAGCAGAGGCGCTGGCACATATTTCAAGGCTCTCCCATGCCTAGAAGCTGCTGATTTCTAGAAGGTATGGAGGCCTTCGAGGAGATGCACTTGGGGATAGGGGCAGTGCAGTCACCAGGGGTTCTGCAGCTGACAGTCAGTCATACAGAGGCCCTTTTGAGGATAGGGCCACAATACAGCTCCAGCAGGAGAGTAAAGGAGGGCTCACCAGAAGAGGCACTAATGCGCCACCATCCTGAGTGAAGGACATGCTGGGAGATGCTGGCCCCAGTCTTGTCTCTGACAACCCCAGACCAGGAACAGAGGTGTTTCCTACCTAGACCCCAGGGTCTATAAGGATGCTCAGCCTTTGTAGATGTCTCCTGGGTTACTGTCGGCGTGACACCACAGGCAAGTCTTTCTCTTGCGAGGTTCATTATGAATGCCACCAGAGGCCCTGAGCTGAAGCCCCAGGGCTTCATTGTTAGATCATCTGTGAACAGAGGCACCAGGAGCCTCCACCATGGCAGGCTCACAGTGCAGTGGAGTCTGCACAAGGCCCCTCCTCAGAACCAAGTGGACAGTTCCCAGGATGTGATGTGACAGCTCTGGGATGAAGTGGCACAGGTGCACTGGTCTTCCTGGTGAGAAGAGAGACCATGACAATCTTATGACATCCCTGGGTCCTTCAAAAGACAGTCAGCCATACCTACAAATAGACACAAGACACACACACCACAAACTCATGCACCAGACATGCAAGACATTTACAAAACACACTACACACATCTATCACATACACCAGGCAGACATACTACATACACCAAATGGTCACAGATACCATACATACCACAGGTCACACATGCCATGTACATACCAGACATACATACATATTTAATACCATACACACGCCGCAGACACACAGTACACATACACCACAGATAAACATACACAACAGACCATACATCAGAGACTACACATGCTACACACACCAGACACACACAATCAGCTACCAGAGACATACAAAACCAAAGTACACACTAACATGCACACACACCAATGACGAGACATACAGACCACAGACAGACACGACCACAGAGCACCATGCACAGCAGACAGCACACACCCAAGCTGACCTCTAACAAGCACAGCGAGCTCAGCGGCGATAGCTGAGACTGGCGAACTTAGCAGGGTGAGTCACAGACCAAAAGTTCCGTCTGCTCTGGAGCTTCTGGAAGGCATTGAAGTTTCTCTTCTTTTCTCTCTTGAACTTTTTAATTTTCTTTTCCTACATTAAGAATCACAGTGTCACATGGTTCCCAGAGAGGGCTCCTCCAAGTCTCAGAGGCTTCTTGCTGCATACATAGCATATGCTTCCTAGACACATGTGCAGTTACCGCACATGGATGGCCTCTGAGGCAGGCTCCTGCCACCCTCGTCTTCCTGAGGAGGAGACAGAAGGAAGAAACCCACACCTGCCCAGAGTACTGGATGCACGGAGAAACAGTTCACCAGGAGGGAACCCAGGAGGCTGACTCCAGCCTCGCCCAGCTGCTCTGTGCACACACAACTGCACCAGAAACTGTTCTCAACGCTCACGTTGAACCGTGCCCACCTGCAGCCCCAAGCCTATGGTCATAGCCGCACACCATACCTTTCCTCGATCAAACTCTTCATCCCAGTCATCAAGCACGGTCTGAGTCCGGGCCAACCTGCTGTCTTTGATGGCATCCTGACTGACTGCTGAAGGCTCACCATCCCAGGTCAAAACTGTACAAGACACATTCTGTCAGCACCCATGGGTCCCAGCCACCCTGCAGACTCTCCTCAGGACTCATTTACCACCAAGGCCCATCTGCTCTAACCACTGTAGGGTTCTGACTGCCTCTCAACAGAAGAAACACGAAAGGGGAGGTGGGTGTGATCAATGTGAGCTCCAATTCCAACTGCAAACTTCTCTCTAACGTGGGTTCTCACTTCAGAAAAAGGGTTCATGCTCCAAGTCTGCTTTGTAAAACAGGACCAAAGTCAGTACTGCCAACACGAGGACCGGGGGCTTCATCCCTTTGCTCTTCTGAACTGGGGACCAGGATATTCTGCTCAGGTGGCCCAGGGTTTATGCTCCCCACTTTGCCCTGCTCTTGGGTCTCAGATCTTTCGGATCCAGGGACAGAATCTGCCTTTCTGCCACAGCAAGGGTCAGGTTAAAGCATATTCAACAAGTGTTGAAGTTTTATAAATCCGAGCACTGTGGTCTCCACACCTCCTAGAACACCAGGACCCCTCCCCACACCTCTCCTACAACCCGAATCAGTCAGACTCTAGGAAGCCCTGCCTCAGACCCGTACCTTTTTTCCCATAAGCCTTATCAGATGAGTCCTGGAGCAACGCCTGGACCACATCGGGTTCTTGATCTCTGTTCCAGCCAACGAGAGGCGCTTGTCCCAGTCCTGTAATCAGAGGACACACTAAAACCAAATCACACATCAACAGATAACTTCCTAGTGATAATCCTACCTCACTGTCCAAGTCCATTCATGAGAAAACAACAAAAAGCCAGCACTGAGATCTTTGTCCTCAGCTGACAGAACCACCTCCAAGTGCAATCTAACTACTCAACCACAAAGGGCCTGCTGCAAGTAGGACCTTCAAGTGTCCCACAAGACTATGCCCTGTCACAGGAAGTGTTCAGATCACTGGGTGCTTGCTCTCCCCAGGAAGAGTAGGTCCACAGTGCCCTTTTGCTCTCTCTGGTTTCCTGACTGTCAGTGAGCAGCTCTGCTCTGCCGTGTGCCACAGGGATGAGCTGTACCACAGGCCCAGAACTACAAGGTGCATGGAACCTAGACTAGAGCTCTGCTGCCTGCCCCCATCCAGAGCTCGTGGATGAAATGCTCATGGCTACGCTAGCCATGCCTTTACTCTGAGATGACTGAGGGATTAGCTGGTGACAGAAAGATGGCATGTGGAGAGCTCCCAGTTGCCTGCAATGAGGAATAGTGAGAGGCCACCTTTGTGGCTATCAGCAGCAGTCCTCACCCAGGCGGTCACTACAAAGATGACCAGTCATGCTCAACTCAGGGACTGGGGTGACACTGGGCCTCGGGCTCCTCTGGACTTCTGGGTGCTGGCTTTCTTCCTCTTCCTGCTGTGAGGCATGTATCCTTTTTCTCTTCTTCTTCTTCCTCTGCAACTCTGTCCTGGCCTCAGGCTCACAGTGGTCTGCAGGGCAGCAGCTGTGGGGAGCCAAAGGAGGGGTACAGTCAGCCCTGCAGGCACACCACAGGCAAGAGTGAAGCTCCTTGATGGCACCACAGCTCCACCCCGTGAGCCTGTGAGACAACTCAGCTATTAATGGCACTTGGAATCAAGCCTGCTGACCTGAGTTTGATTTCTATTCCCTCAAGTTGTCCACTACACATGTGCCATGGTGTGCAAGCATGCTCACATGCACACACACGTGTAAACAAATAAATATAATGCTTAAAAAAAGTTGTTGAGATGGCTCAGTGAGTAAATGTGCTTGTCATCAAGGCCGACAACTTGAGTTTGATCCCCAGAACCTACCTGGTAGAAGGCGAGAATTAACACCTGCAAGCTGTCCTCTGACCTCCATGTACATGCATGCGCACGCACACACACACACACACACACACACACACACACAACACACACAAATTAAAATTAAATTAGATTTATTTAATTACAAGGGGAAGGGGGACTTAGAAAGAAACCAAAGCAGGGCTGGAGAGATGGCTTAGAATTTAAGCACACTGGCTGTTCTTCCACAGGACCAAGGTTCTACTCTCAGCACCCACATGGCACATCATAACCACCTGTAACTCTAGTTCTAGGGGATCTGAAACCCCCATATCAATGCACATAAAACAAACAAATAAATAAATTAAAAAAAAAAACCCACGAAAGCTCCACCCCAACATTCCTGAGACCACTGGCAGTGCCGTGCAGATGGGGGTTTACTCCACACTGAGCTCACTCCACCCTGTCCACAGTGACAGTCAGCATGATGCTAAAGATAACTAACACACAGTCCTTGCTTTATCCGGGGCACGTACACTGCATCCACAGGATGTTGTTGCAACCTCATCTAAACACACAGCCTGGCCTGGGGCCATATGACCCTGTAATTCTTGGTCTTTCTTATGCACAGTGATATCCACGGCCTGGATGTGGCTATCTTCTTTCAGCCTATGGCACAAACTCACACAGGACACTTTCGACCCCACGTCAAGGCCAGCACTGTATGATTAGCACACACCACCCGGGAAGGCTATGGGTATATCCCAGCCATGCTCTTACCCATGCTGTAGAAGACTCTGGGAGAGGATGGCTTCCTGGCTAAGTCTCTCTGATCTCTTCCTCTTCCTCCTTTTCCTGCTGCTCACATGGTGACTGTCCAGGATGTGACTCACTTGATGGTCATTTACCTGGGGATGTGTACCCTCTTCCTTCTGGTCCTTAGACTGGCCTTCCTGCTGGGGAGCCGTGGCAGCCATATCCTCCACGTACTTCTTCTTCTTCCTCTTCTTGCGTACTGCTGCAGGTGCTCCCCCGAGGCACTGTGGGAGATGTGTATCTATACCCAGTCTCTGGGGATCTCCATTAGGGGTCTTTTTCCTCTTTTTGGAGGGGCTGTGCGGGGCCTCGCTGGCCTCTGGCAGCTGGTGTAAGTGGGACATGAAGTGCCCGTTGACCTGAGGCAGGGGCATCCCGGCAGAGGAGCGGCAGCTCTGTGGCTCTGATGTCCCTAAGGGCTTGGCGCTACTACTGGACAGTGATGCAGAGTGGGGGTGGATGGAATGCTTCGGGAGGGTAGATGGTCGGGGAGCAGGTGCAATAGCCCTGTAGACAGTAGGTACAGGGAAAGTCACTGTAGAAGACCTGCACAAGTCATTCCTCTGCCAACCCTCACCCCAGTTCCCTTCACATGTTAGGGTTTGAGACAAGATCTCTCTATGTAGCTCGGGCTGGCCCAGAACTGGCTACACAGACCGGGCTGTTCTCGAACTCACAGAGATCTGCTCGCCTCTGCCTCCTGAGTGCCTGGGTTAAAGGTGAGTGTCACCCTACCCAGCTCATCCTGGAATTTTAAAAGGTTATTCTGTCTTTGTGATTCTTAGATACACATGCAAATTCCACAGCTTTTAAAGGCAGGCTAACAAAATTCAATCTATGTAAAATCAAAGTTAGTCCATGTCGCAGTTTCTTGTTACAAAGGTGTTTTTTGTTTTTTGTTTTTTTGTAGGTTGAAAACTGAACAAGAACCTTGGGCATGCCAAGCAAGCACTGTACCACTGGGCTACACTCAGAGCACAGATCTGAGCATCAAACATTCTATTCTTTTTAAATCCAGGCATGGTGGCACATACCTGCAATTATAGCACTTAGGAGGTTGAGAAGTTGAGGCAAGAAGGGCAGCCTTTACCACTTAGTGAGTTGAAGAACAGCCTGTGCCATTTGACAGCCTGTCTTCAAACAGACTGATAAATGATACAAGTGAGTGTGTCAACTCTTACTGTGACCCAGAACTTAGGGAATAGAGGCTGGAGGGTTGTAAGTTCAAGGCCATTCTCCAACACACATCAAATCTGAGTTATGCGGGCTGGAGAGATGGCTCAGCAGTTAAGAGCATTGCCTGGTCTTCCAAAGGTCCTGAGTTCAATTCCCAGCAACCACATGGTGGCTCACAACCATCTGAAATGAGATCTGATGCCCTCTTCTGGCCTGCAGGTAGACACACAGACAGAATATTGTATACATAATAAATTAATTAAAAAAAATCTGAGTTATGCAAAGGCTACAGCAAACAAGATCAGCTGGGCAGCCCAACATAAGCCTCAGTCACAGCTCGTGGGAAGCAGAGACAGGTGGGCTCCTGGCCAGCCAGGGCTATGTGAGACCCTGTCTCAAAACCAAACCCCCAAATCTTCCCTTCAAACAACAAAAAATAAAAGCAAAACAAAGGAACCAAATCCTTATGTTTCAAGTTTTCAACTCAAATGTGTCAAGAGCTAAAATAAACAAAACATCCTATCCAGGTTGATCTTCCAATCTCCAGAGGCCACAATGGTTCCCTTGGGGACTGAGCATTCCAAGAGCAGCAAAACAAGCCATGCATCATCCACAGTTATGTTCCTTTGCATCTGGGCTGGGGACTGGGGACCCAATTTCATAGAGGCAACTACTGTAAGAGGAATAAAGTAGGGACCGAGTATGTGAGGCATGCCTGTGTGGGCACCTCAAAGGCTTAGTGGATTCATGGAGACTGTACTTGTCATTACCCAAACGGAAGAGACTAGCTGTGCCATCCAAACAAGTGTCACTCTCAGTGTCTGTTGGAGCTTTAAGAAAACATTTACACTGGGCTGGAGAGACAGCTGCACACTTAAGAGCACTCGTTCCTCTTGTAGGTTCAGTTTCCAGCACCCAAATGGTGGCTCACATTCACCTGTAACTCCAGCTCCTCTCTTCTGACCTGTGGGCACCAAGCACACATGGTGCAGATATACATGCAAGCAAAACATTCATACACTGAAGTCTAAAAAACAATTAAAACAAAATAGCTTGTTAGCTTGTGCCAAGTGTGGTGGTGCAGCTTTAATCCCAGCACACAGGAGGCAGAGGCAGGAGGATCTCTGAGTCTGCGGCCAGCCTGGTCTATATAGGAAGACCCCATCTCACACAAAAACAAGACAAGGAAAGAACAATTTCCCCCAGTGCCTTAACATTTGGGAACCTTAATATTTAAGAAAACACCAAAAATGTCATGCTAGAGACAGGATGTATGCACACTCAGGGTGGGGGTGGAGACAGCAACAGATGTCACCCTCACGGCATCCTGGGATTGGAGGAGCCCAGCAGTGACCCAGGACCTCACTCTTGCCTTCTCTTTGTTCCTATCTCCCAGCTGCCAAGGCATTTGGGTCCCTGTGAACCCAAATAACCATATATCTTCATATCATGCCATTCAGTACTCCTAAGGGACACCAGCACCATGTGTTCCTGCATCGCACTGGATCGCAAAGATCATCTACAGATGAGATTAAAGGGCCCTGAAGAATCCTAAAGCACTTAAGGTCTCCCTGTTCAGGCCTGGCATGCAGCTGGCAGCCTGGATGCTTTCCAGAGCTAAGGAATGGAAGCACTATCGGAGACCAAGTCATGACCCTGGCAGGAAAGATGTCCCTGCAGGGGTTAACAGGCCTCTGGACTCACACAGCATCTAACTTCTTGAGGAGGTACAGGTCAAGATAGTGCACAGCACTCCAGGTTACAACGTGCTGTGGCAGGCAGGTGAAAACTCAAGACTTGGGACTATGAAGACGATCAACTGAAGTTCTTTTACCAGACAGGGATGGTAAGAGGGGCCTCTGTCCTCGGTGACCCATGGCTCTTCACTAGCCAAGTACACGTAACCACAGGAAGGAAGGAGTCGGCACCCCGGGGCCTGTGCCCAAGCTCACCTGGTTTTACTGACAGGCCCAGAGGAGGCAACGACGGGGTGGGTGGCTTTCATGGGGTAGGTGAGGTCGGAGAATGCTGAGGGGGGAGGTGAACGGATGTCATTGCCGGTCGCCCTCCGCAGGGTGCTGGCCTGCAGTTATTGACATAAATAAAAACTTGGTGGTCTAAAAAAGGTTTCCGTGAGTGAAGAGGGAAAATAAAATTGAAAAATAAATAAAAATAAAATAAAAGAGCCCAGAAAGATGAATAAAGGGACAGAAGAAAAAAAAAGAAGGGGGTAGGTGGAGAAAGGGGATGGCAGAAGAAGAACCAGAGAGTGTTGTTGGTTAGAAATAAAAAGGAAAAAGGGAGGAATTTAAACAAGCATCCCAGCACAATTCCCACCTATCACTCACTGCCCACGCAAGCTCTGAATGGGAAACTCCTTCCCAGTCCCATACATCCCTCTTCCCGCTATGGCTCAGCTGTTCTTCCCACCCTGAGCAGCCCAAGAGCCCATAGTCCTTCCTCTGTGGCTCAACTAGCAGACTCCATTTACAGAGAACTGGTTAGTACTCTTATCACAGACTCCACCAGACACCCGCAGTGCTAAGTAACTGGTGTCCCCTCAAACCACTACCTCCACCCTAGACAACCTGCTCTCAATTGGCAAATGGCTGGGAACGTCAACAGACACTGTTCCTCTGAATTAAAGGAGCAAAGGAGGCCATAGTCCTTTGTGATGCCCTATCTTCCTATGCTTACATCGAGTTCCAAGTAACATTTTACAAGTCACTTCCAGAGAGGAGACCCTCACAGACCCACCTTCTTGGCCGACAGGGCCAGTTTTTTGGCTGGTGGAGGAGACATGAGGCTTGTGGGCTCAGAGGCGGTGCTGCTCAGGGCAGGGGACTTCAGCTTCACTATCTTGGGATCTGTTCCATTCAGCAGTGCTTTGGAATGGCCAGTGGTGGGACAGTCTGTTCCCTGAGAATCACAGAAATGTGTAGCTCTGCCCTCTGCGGTCTGTGGGGCCTTGGCAGGGTCACTGCTGGCAGAGTGTTCAGGGCTTGAGCCACTCGAAGCCCCTTTCTCCAGGTCCACACCACTGCCTTCCCCCTTCAGCCTGTGCCCGTTAGCAAAGGCTTTGACCAGAAGCTTTGGGGAGGTAGAGAAGATGGTGTCCCTGCTTGCCCAGGACCCAGGTCGCTGACTCCTGGATTCGCTGGTCCCAGGAGAGCCCTGAGAAGTAGTGGGGGATGCGGTAAGAGACTGTTGGGGAGCTGACTTCTTCACCTTCTTTCCAGGCTCATCCAGAATGGTAGGCATGTGTGTGGGTGTTGGGGTGAGTCTTGGGGAAGGAGACCCGGCAGATGTCTTTGCAGGAACACATCCATTTTGTAATTTCAGGCCTGGGAGGGAACCATTCCTGGATACTGGCACACCAACCTCCTCAGGGGCCTGTGGCTTTTTCATCATCACAGAGTCTTGTCGCTAAAGAAGAGCAAGAAAGGAAGCCTTCAGAGTCCAAGGGAGCACCACCCGGGGATTACAGCCAAACCAAAGCAGGCATCCCAATCAGGGGTAGCTTCTGGGAGCCAACTGGGTTCTGGCTAATGGTAAATACTCCAGGACATATATACAAAACAGGCTGCACTTTAGGACTGCCCTTCCTATAAAAGCAACAGGGTTTCACCAAAATCTGAGAGAATGCACAGGGAAAGAATGTAGCAAGGCCCCATCATGTAAACACTGTTCTCCACTGAGTGTACTCTGTATCCGTTTCATCATAGTGCTACAAGCTAAAGCCTCCTCACAGGGTAGGCCCTCAAAGTCTTCAGTTTCTCACTGGTAGCTGTGTATCTCTTCATGGCTTATACTATTCCCTATGCCGTGACTAAAACAAACAAATAAAACATTTGATAGTTTAGATGTCATTTTAGAAGTCCAAGAGGTCAATCTAAAATTCCTGGAAGTCAATGGGAACAAGTTTTGGGGGCTGGTGAGATGGCTCAGTGGTTAAGAGAACACTGGCTGTACTTCTAGAAGACTTGGGTTCAATTTCCAGCATACACAGGTGGCTTCTGGATTCTGTGAGCACTGCATGTACATGGTGCACAGATACACATGCAAGCAGAACAAGCACCCATACACAGAAAATAAAAATACATCTTTAAAAAAGGGAGCCATTTTCTTCTGCTACCTTTTAGTCTCAAAGAACTGAGGCCCCCATTGCACCACGGCAGCCCTCCAGAGATTACCTTCACCGTCCTTGGCTGAAGATCCAAACAGAGTGGCCCTACCGCCCTACAGTCAAGCACATCACTGGATGCAGTCCTGCCCTATGCAGCAGTCTCCAAGTCAAACGTGCTTTTTGATACACATTTACTCAATGAAATAAAAAAAAAAAAATTCCGGTTGCTCTGACATCCTAAAACCAAGGCCATATGAAAGCAATCCCCTATTCCTAAACCTTTCATAATGGCCACCTCCTGCTTGAGCACACTCCTGTCTGCTGCATCTCTTTCCTTGGTCACCACAGGCCTTGTGGCTCATGCACGGCCTCACATATAGTCAGCCTTTTCTGTACTTAGTAGTCATGTAATAATTTACCAGAAATGGGATTCCTGGGCTGTGGATTACCTCATGAACTTCGACACAGGTGGTAGGACTGAATTTCCTCTTTTCTGGCAACGTATGCATATTTCCACACACTGCCAAGGCATCTGGGCTCTCTTCAGGCTGCCATCCCTATCCTTCACAGCAATCACAGCAAATGTGAGCTTCCTAGTATCTGCTACAGTTCCTTTTGTGTGTATGTGGGGAGTGGGGTGGGGGAGAGCAAATACTGGTGCTGGAACTCAGCTAAGTACACACTGACCACTGAGAGATACCTCTCCCAGCCCCCTATTGCAAACATTTTTAAAACTTTACTGTGTTTTAAAGATTTTTTGTTTGTTTATTATGTATACAATGTTCTGTCTGCATGTATGCCTGCAGGACAGAAGGGGGCACCAGATCTCATTGCAGATGGTTGTGAGCCATCGTGTGGGTGCTGGAAATTGAACTCAGAGCCTCTGGAAGAGGCAGCCAGTTCTCTTAACCATTGAACCATCTCTCCAGCCCCTCAGTTTTTCAAGACAGGGTTTCTCTGTGTAACTGACCTGGCTGTCCTGGAACTCACTATCTAGAGGCTGGCCTCAAATTCAGATCCACCTGTCTCTGCCTCCTGAGTGCTGGGATTAAATGCATGAGCCAACATAACCTGGTAATTTTTATGTTTATTTTATTTCACATACAAAACTTTGCATTTTACTTTAGCCAGTAGCTATGTTTCTTATCAATTAAAAAGTTACAAAGCCTTCTTTCAGAGGTTTAATTACTTCTGTCTTCTGAGTTTTTGGCCTACATTTTATGATAACTTACTCATACAAAGACTATTTCCTGACATCTCTCTCTCTCTCTCTGCAAAAATCAAGTCATTTGTTGTATATTACATCTGCCTGGGACTCACTTCAAGTGAAAGATACCAGGTGTGAGAGCTTGCATCTGCAATCACTACAATCCCAGCATCCAGAAGGCACAGATGGAAGGAGCACCCCAAATTCAAGGACAGCCTGGGACACTGAGGAAGACCTGGCCTTCTTCTCCAAAGGCGGCTTTACAAATGTGCAGTATAGGAGTGTGTGTGTTGAACTGGATCATGCAAGTAAAGCAGCCTTGTCCTCGTGGCTGTACCTGCCATTGCTTCTGCATGCTCAGGTTTGCCTCCTTCAACCAGGGGCACCTCTGCAAGTGAGGCTGCCAGCTTCCCAAATGGCTGCAGTGACTTCCAACTCTGCAGTTAAATCATGTGGATTAAAATTCAGAAGACCACAGCTGACTAAGTTTTATTACTGTGTATATGTGGGTACATGTTTGTGTGTATATAGACATATCTATGCTTCTACTCTGAACCATTTGAATAAATGCAGACATCGCATCCTTTTACCCACAGGTATGCCTGTATCTAGCACCAAAGAATTATAAAGAAGCACAAGGCCATGACTACAACCAGGACACCAGCATTAACAGAAAACACAGTGGGTGTTTCCCTGGGAGTCTGTCTAGCACTCCTGAGCAGCAGTTGAGCCCTAGAGTCCTATCTTTCCCTTCCCAGGGCAGCTGCTAACCACCTTAAGAAATAAAATTGTTGTAAAGTGTCACAGCCTACAGGTTCGTCTCACCATGGCAAGGTCCCTGAGAGAAATCCCCTAGAGTTCTGCAATGTTCAAAGCAGGAACCAGAAGAGCAGCCAGGCAAGTTCTTCCACTTACACAGTACCTTTGCCATCAGTGGGGAAGAAACGACCCCATTGCCAGGGCTCTTCTTGGGGTGATCTGGAATGACACTGGGACGACTGGGAAGAGTGGAACCCATCCTGGAGACAGGGCCCTCAGGACTTTTCTTAGAGCCTGGAATTCTGCAGGGGGAAGAAAGGGATTGAGATTTCCTTACTTGTGCCAAGAAAGCAATGCAAGGAGCAGCAGAGGTCCTAGTGTCCCAAGCAGTCTTCTAGAACCCCTGCCGTGCCCTCTGCATTCTAAGGCTTGACAGAAGCCTCGGACATCTGCAAGGGAGTGCACAAAGCCCTTCTAGAGCAGATTCTCAAGGAGCCAGAAAACCAAAGAGTCCCAAATCTGCCAGACTCAGCAGGGTGGCATCAAGTGACAAGACACCTCAGGGATAGCCAGCCTATGCTGGTGCCTTCCTAAGATCTGCTGCATGCCTATCCTCAGTGTGAAAAGGGTAACTTCACTGGAGGAAGTTGCCCAGGCTACTGCCATACCAAGGCAAAGGCCTCATTAAGGTAACAGCATAAGTAACAATTATCTACCCACTGCTGTAGGCAGTCAGAACCCTCCCCGCACTGCCATCCAGTTTTCACCCACCCACTAGGAGGGCTTGGTTGAAAGGTCCTTCCCAGGACACACGCTCCCTACATGTGTCTAGAGATGGTCTGTTCAGGCATTCCCCCTCTAGTCAATCCCCAGGAGCTTACAGACAGGAAAGCGCTGCCAAGAACCCTGGCTCAGGCAGAACACGCTCTAGAGCAGGACAATCCAGGGAGGGTGGAGGTTACTCACCGCAGGTAGAAGAGCACGTAGGCCTGCTGGTTCAGAACCACCTTGACGTTGCTAGAATGGACCAAGGAGTCATTCATCTGGTACCACTGTCCATTGCTAGCCTGAGCAGCAGTGAGAAGGGATGGTTATAGAAAACAGCAGTCATCAGAGGGGCCACAAGAACACATCTCTTCAATTCTAAGACAGAGGCTCACAGTGTTTTCAGCGGAGCTCAAACTCTCAATCTTCCAGAATACTGGAATTACAAAGGCATGGTTTACCATACCCACTAATGAACCTTTAAAAACTCCTAAAACTCACATTTATTTACTTATTTATTTGGGGGAGGGCATGTGCACATGCCATGCAAGTGTGGAAGTCAGAGGACAACCTGAAGGAGTTCAATCTGTTCTCCCACTCTGGGGGTCCCTGGGATGGAACTCAGGTGGTGAGGCCTGGTGGTGAGCAATTTTCCTGCTGAGCCATTTTGCTGGCCCCAGGACCACGGTGTAAAACTCATTTTTTCTATACATTCGTGAAAAGGAGGAACAAAACACGGATGCAAAGCACTGCTGTTTCCCAGAAAAAAACAAAAGTACAATGGCCTCATTTAGATTTTATGGGCATTGGTCACTTGCCCCAAAGGGTGGCACAAGCTCACCTGCCCACAGCTGAGTTCAGCCATCAACACTCACCTTCACATAGCAGTAGTAGTGCCCAGCGTGGCAGCTGTAGCCTGAATGTACCAGGACAGCATAGAGCCCATACATGACAGGGTCACCACTGCTCTGCGACATGTATGGGCGGATATTCAGGAACTCAGGATAGCCAACATCCTAGTTTAAAAAAAAAAGGAAACTAAGTAACACTTACACAGGAGAATACAGGTTATTTATATCCATAACCTCAGAAATGTTTGCTTTGGCCAGTCTTCACTATGTGCCTGAGGAGACACCAACTCACAATGTCTGGCTGCCCGTGAACTCGCAGCCCTCCCATCTCTACATCCCAGGTGCTGGGATGACAGGCAAGGGTTACCAGACCCAGTTTTTTTCTATGCCTTTCTATGACAAAATTTCATAAGCCATTGTAAACAATGGGCTCATAGCCCTTGTCTTCAGAGTCAAACACACTGCACTCCTCCAAACTACGGCCAAGAAGGCCTAAGTTCCTCAGGACACTGCCACAGCACTCTCCCCACCAACCATGTCTGCACTGCCCAGCTCAGGAGGATATGTTTAGTTCTTCCCATTACATTTTATCTATATGGGTGTATATGTACACACACACACACACACACACACACACACACACACACACACACACAAATAGGTCCCAGGAATCAGGTCATCAGGCTTAGTGGTAGGTGCCTTTACACGTTGAACCAACCCTAGATAAATTTTTATAATAAATCCTCTTAGAGATTCAAGACTAGATACAATTTCTATAGCTAAGTAATGTCACATGCCTTTAAAACCAGCACTGGGGAGGCAGAGGTAGGTGGATCCCTGTGAGTCTGAGGACTGCCAGAGCTACAGAGAAACCTTGTCTCAAAAAGTCTCAGGGGACTGGAGAGATGACTCAGCAGTTAAGGGCACTGGCTGCTCTTAGAGGACCCAGGTTTAATTCCCTGCATCATAGTAGGCTCACAAACGTCTGTAACTACATTTCCAAGGGAACCTATCACCTCCTTCTGGCCTCTGACCAGGCTTACAAGTGATATACAGATTAACAAGGAGGAAAAAACACTCAGACACATAAAATAAACTAAAATAAAATTTAAGCCGGGCAGTGGTGGCACATGCCTTTAATCCCAGCATTCAGGAGGCAGAGGCAGGCAGATCTCTGTGAGTTTGAAGCCAGCCTAGTCTACAAGAGCAAGGGCCAGGAAAGGCTCCAAAGCTACAGAGATATCCTGTCTCGAAAAACCAAAATAAATAATGAAAAAATTAAAAGACAGACATGCAGATCCCTAGGCCTGCTCTTCTCAAGAGCAGCCTGGACATCAACAGGGTGACTCACCTTGGTGATCTTCCCCCCACTGAAATTGGCGAAGCGCTTGAGGGACAAAGTTAGGACATTGGATGTTCTATGGATGGTGAAGCGCTTGCTGGCTGGAACCTTCTTCTTACACCTACAAGAGTAAATGGAAAAGCTATTGGTGTGCTTGGCAGGTGTCCTGCTGCCTTAGTAACAGGAAGGCCTGTGCCAACAGGCACCTGAAGCCAAACCCACACACTCTAAGATAGATGATCACGAGTCCTAAAGCAAGAAGACCCCTCAACCAGGAGCCTAAGTGAGACTTTGTGAAACATGGGGAAGCACACACAGTACAGCCAGATGAGAAACGGGCAGGAAACTGAGAAGAAAGACAATCTCATCCCAAGCCAGGGGTAGCAAATTTAAAGAGGGATAAAAGCAAAAAACCCTAAAAGGCCCATGTAGCCGAACATGGTGGCTCATGACTTTAATCCCCAGTACTCAGGAAGCAGAGACAAGTGGATCTCTGTGAATGAAGCCAGCCTGGTCATTCCAGGCTGAGTTCCAGGACAGCCAGAGCTGCATGGTGAGACCTGGTCTCAAAATAAAGCCCAATGTAGTGCCCCTGGCCTTCAATCCCACTACTCAGGAGGTGGGGCAGGTGGATCTGTGTGAAGCCAGTCCGGGCTACATAGTGAGATCCTGCCCAAGTCAAAAACAAAACAAAATTCCAACCTACCCCCAACAAACGAGTGCTGTGACCAGAGAGACCTGAAAACTGGAGTGAAGGGACTTTGGGTGGTTGCAGCTTTAAAATGACCCCCGTGCCAGCTTCCCCAGGGTGTGCCTCACGAGGACAACTGCTCATGCTGAGACAGAAGGATGACCCAACCCCTAAAAGCAGGAGCTGCACACAGGTCTCATTTAAGATCAAGACAGCAGGGTGGAGGGTTCTCCATTGCGTCCTCTGAGGGGGGCTACGGATCAGACCCTTTGCCTCTCTGTGACGCAGTTTCCACGGTAGACGACAGGGGAAGCAGTGCACCATTCTTCAGCACGCTAACACATGTGGAACCTCTGTCACAAGGACAGGTGCTGGGTGAGCAGTGGTTATGGGCCTCAGGCTGGGGTGGGCCGCGTCCATAAGCCAGATGAAGGCCACTCACGAAATGTGAGCAGCAGTCATCCCTGAGGAGGGTCAGGCAACTATTTATAGTGTTCTGGACGGTCACTTTCTTATAAGCAGATGACACTTACTTAGCACACATATAGGCGTTCTCTCCACTCAGCACATCTGGTTTCACGAAAAGTTCCAGAGCACGCACAATATTTGCAGCTTGCTGAGGAGGACGAAAACAGAACAGAATGAGCAGCAAGAGAAAAAGCCTGACTCGAGAAGTCCCAGATTTAAGGTCTTTTCAGGCCGAGGCAGCAAGTGATAAAACTTGACTTGCATAAATATTGGCCTTGCTAACTCATCCCCACCCCCTGCAGATGAGCAAAGAGTGGACAGTGCCCTTCTCTAGAGGTGACAGGTGACAGCCATGTGAGATCTTTCACATGAGTCAGGCACTTTCACTGTGACTGCAGCTGGGGTGGCTCAGAAACTCAAGGTCCCAGCAAAGGCAAGGATAGGCTGACAGCAAAGAGGCGTTCTCTCCTCAAGACCTAGTGTGAGGCACTGCCACTATTGATGCCTCAGAGCACAAAACTAAGTTTTACTTTTTATTCTTCAGCAGGAAGGAATTTGCATTTGCAAAGGCTAGACCTACCCCCCAAACAAAACAGTACTGAGACCAGAGAAAGCTGAAAAATGGAGTGAAGGGACTTTGGGTCACAAATGTTGGCTTCTCTGTGCTATGTGCAGCATAGACAACCACCCTGCAGCAAACAGAGGACACGGGAGCTGAGCACCCTTATCCCCATCTATTCTGACCCACACCTTTCTTGCTGTTGATCCTTCTGGCCTCCCGCTCACCCTCGTCACCCCCAGGAACACAGATCACTGCCAAGCATACCCGAATTTCCAGGGCTATGTCCAAGTAGGGATCGTATGTGTCTGAGACACTCTTGCACACAGAGCACTTCACTGCAACAGAACACAGAGGCAGTGGGCAGCTGGGACCCACCAGAGCACCACCCAGGTCCAGACACCCAGAACTACAGGCCTACAACACTCAACTCAGCTCTCGCGAAAGTAGACTGTCCCTTAACCTTAACTGGAGACACAGATACAGATCATGCCAGGTTCTTTTATCAGGCCTTGCTACTCCCACAGGCCAGTGGACAGCCCTCTGCAGCAGAACACAGGCCTCACCCCAAGGACTGAGAGCAATGAAAGAACTCAATCATCACGTCACACGCTGCTTCTCCAACACCTTCAGGGGACAGTCCCACAGTGGGCAAGGGTGGCCAGTTAGAACGACAAGGCCTGGGACCTCCAGCCCCACCATGTGCTCACGCTCTTGCAGCTAGGGGCACACCCCACCTGTCTGGGGATGCTGAGGACTTCCTGGCTCAAAGTGCAGATCATCTGCTTACCTCGGGACCTGAGATACCCTCCAAAGATCTGATGCACCAGGGTAGTAGCTTGTGTCTGCCGATCCAACCTAAAAGGAAGTCGCAGCCATGACAAGGACAGCACAGTACAGCAAGGCATGCTATTCACAGACAGCATCCCACCCTCATCAGCACCAGATCAGCTGACAGATGACACCCTACTCCACTCCAGCCCCCAGCAGAGTTCCTAAACTCTTCATCAAACCTCTGTCTCCTTGGGCCCCCGCCCCACAACAGCACCTTCAACCTTCACAACCACTTGACCACCCCACAGAACACCCCAGCATCTTCATCCAATAGTGTCCTTGCTTTCCACTCTCTGTAGAAGGACCCAAGCCTTGACTGGGAGACAGGTCCAGTCCTAGGACCCATGGCATTGGCCCTTGCCATGTCTTCCACTGGGCTGTGGAGGCTAAGGCTGCAGGTTCAGTAATATTTCTTGACTAGCTGTCACATGAAGGGACATGACAGCAGGAGCCTTGAACAGAGGAGGGCCACCATACCCTTTCTTTTCCCTGACACCTAGGCAGCACTAAGCCACACTGACTAGCACCTTCCTTGCCTGGCCAGGCACAGTTACTCTACTTGACTGACCTGCCACAACCACCCTCCCACACTAGTGATAGGCCTGGAGTATTCTCCAGAAGATGACAACAAAAGGAGAGTGTGGCCAGCTCTCAGCTGCTTGCTGACTCCCCCAGGTTCTATTCTTGGCCAGAGGTTACATCCTCAGAAACTACCACTGAGTGGCACGAAGTGTGGCGATCTCCCAAGGCCATTTCCTGTGGCCGACATCACCTGGCCAGACCCCCTGCTGCACAGCTCGCTGCCCTCTGAATGGATGATGTGAAAGGCTTTCCTGTGAACTTTTAAACACTCATCACCAAAACATTTGGAGAACTATTTTTTTATGCAATGATAGGCGATGAAAAAAATATGAACTACAACCATTAATCAAAAGAAGGGATAATCAACTGCCCACATTAGCAGGTCCACAGCCCTTCAGTCAGAAGCAGCTGGAGCGCACAGAGCTACGGCTCAGGGACTGGAGAAGAGAGTCAAATGCAGCTCCACCCTGGCCCAGGGCAGGGGCTGTGAGAACTGAAGGATGTGGAGGCAGCAGGCTCCAAAACCACTCCAAGAAGGCAAAGCGACAGACTGGCATCTTGACACTGGAGGGCAGGGACACATACGCTACTCCAAAAAAAATCATCAATGCACGAAGGTGCACTTCACACTGCCCAGTGCAGGCAAAAGACAAATGGTCTCTAGAGTAAAGAATCATAGGCAGTTTCAATCTATACATAGGCGCTCTGCAGGCAACTCTTGTCAGTGAAAAATGTCTCTGGGCCAAAGGAGAAGAGTGACAATGGGGTCTAAAGTGACCTAAACAGCCTGAGACACTCAGACAGAAGAAACATCCTAAAGAGAAGACTTCAAATGAACAAACACATGCTAAAAACAAAACAAGATAGAACATGGATCTCATTTGGGGTTGGAGAAAAGGCTCAGTGGTTAAGAGAGATTGGCTGCTCTTGCAGAGGACCCTGGTTCAGTTCCCAGCACCCATGCCATGTGGCTCACAACTGCCTGTAACTCCAGAGGATCTGACATACTCCTCCGGCCTCCATGGGAACCTACACACGATACTCACTCACAGAGACATACATCTACAGACACACACATAAAAATGATAAAAATAAATAAGGTGCCAAGGCATGGTGGTGCACATCATAATCCCAGCACTTGAGTGGTAGAGGCAAAAGGATCAAGAGTTCAAGGGTTACTCATCACCCTATCTCAAAGGAAAAAAAAAGAACTGGGCAGTAGTGGTGCACACCTTCAATCCCAGCACTTGGGAGGCAGACAGAGGCAGATTTCTAAATTCAAGGGCAACCTAGTCTACAAAAAATGAAAACCAAAACCAAAATCCAAATCAAATTTAAAAAAAGAAAGAAAGAAAGAAAACAAACAATAAAGGAGCCCTTTCTGAGTGGAGACTGCAGAGAGAACCTCTCCAAGTGAAAGCGGACCTGGGCCTACAGACAGAAAACCACCAGAGACCAGACTGTGGTAAATGTCACAGAACTAACTAGAGACCCTGCAAAACAAAGTCAGCAACACAGAACTGCAGCACGAGAGACCACAGCAAACAGAACGTCACAGGGTGAGAGCCACTTCTGTAGGACAGATCACCTTCCACAGATATTCCAGAAGGATGCGGTTACAAGGCCGGGTCTTAGGCTAAGGCCACCTTCTATGAATGAGCAACAGGGCAGCCATGGAGTACAGTACCTACTACACAGAGTAACCAGCCACGCTCCACACTCTCAAACGTGGAAAACAGTGAAGTGAGGTGCTACATTTCTGGACTTCTGCTCTGGGAAATGAGGCAGCAGGATCAAGAGCATGAGGTCAGTTTAGGCGACACAGTTAGACCCTGACTAAAACACTAAAAACAAAAGAAAGCAGTCTAGTATCAAACAGAATAAGATCTTTAAGAATTATAACTTTTCAGCTGGGTGGTGGTGGTGCAGAGCTTTAACCCTAGCACTCAGGAGGTAGAGCCAGGCGGATCTCTGAGATGAAGGACAGCCTTCAACTGTCCTACAGAGCGAGTTCCAGGACAGGCTCCAAAGCTGCACAGAGAAAATCTGTCTCAACCCACTCCCCGCCCCCCAGAAAGAATAATAGCTTTCCACATGCTATGTTTTCCTTCATGCTTTTGCATTTTCATGGAAGTGAGTCCCCCATTCCTTCCCCAAGTATGAAGCCCCTCCTTCCTTCCCTAAGTGTGAAGCCACCCGCTTCCTTCCCTAAGTGTGAGCTCCCTCATTTCTAAGTGTGATCTCCCTACTTTCTTTCTCTAAGTGTGAGCCCCTACTTCCTTCTCTATTTCAAAGTAAAGATGAGGTTTTAGAGTGGCTGACCAAGTTCACAGCTACAGGTCATGCTTTTTTTTTTTGAGACAGGGTGTCTCTGTGAAACAGTCCTGTCTGTCCTGGAGCTCGCTTTGTAGACCAGGCTGGATTCGAACTCACTGAGATCTGCCTGCCTCTGCATCCCAAGTACTGGGATTAAAGGCATGCACCACCACCGCCTGGCTTCAAAAATTTTTTTAGAGCAGTTCCCTACAACAGAGCTTAATGGCCCAGGCTTCAGAGTACCAGGTAGTCAGAGACCTGGGCAAAAACACAAACACCCAGAGGATGGCCTAGAGGGAGGCTGGCTGTGTTCACAAAGATGCTGTGCTGCCCCCAACATAAAGAAGGTGTACTCAGTCAAGTAGCACATGTGGGGAAGTGAGACACATACTTAGCATAGCCGTTCAAACAGGCTTTCTGCATGGCATCGATGGTGTACCGCAGGAATTCGTGTGCGTCCTCTTGGTTCCCGAAGCGGAAGTGCCGGGCGATCTCTGGAGGAAGAAGAGAAAGATGCAAAAGGATCTTGACTGCTGGAGGTCACTTTCCCAGGAACCAGCATCATGTCAGAGTGCCATGTGACTAGAAGACAGGGTCTCTACAGCGCACAGCAGCTGGCGCCTCTGATGTCGTCAGCACATCTCCTCGCCCCCTCCCAGCTTTCATGCTCACCTGTGTCTTAATTTCGGACACAGCCCTCCCACCTGGCTAAAAGCCTAACTATTCTTCCAAGTAGTGCCCAGCAGAAAGCCCTCCTTCGGTGAAACACTGAGCACATGTGTCCATACTAACTACCATGCTGGGGTCTGCACCATTATATGGGACCTTCTACATATAAGGATTCCTGAGACTTCATCCATGGCTTTTCTCCTCCTTCCTCCAACCATAGAGCTAGTACTTGGCAGACAGATACTCAACCAAAAATCCTTTCTTACTTTTCAGGTCTCTGATGAAGGAAACAGGCTTGATGGCATTGCCGCTGTTGGCAAAGGCCTGGACCATGTGGTTCTGCATGACACACAGCATGCAGAAGCTTCCTTGGTGACCTACAGTGGGTAAGAAGCAACTTTAGGGTGAGTAATTTCCAGACAACCCATAGTGACATCCTCACTTCACGTGCAGGGTGAAAGCAACACAGGCTACGTATTATAGCCTAGAGAAGTTCAACGGAAGCTTACTGACTAGCATGCCTGATGGCCTGCCTCCTGCTTATATAAACGGACTAGTTTCTCGTTAAACACTGCACTAGAACAGGATACACTCCTGCCTTAAAGCTGACTTTTCAAATAAAAGAGATGTAGAAAGAACATGACCCCACCCTGCTTCAACTATCTTGGAGGGCTGTAAGTGAACCGCCGATTATCATAGTCCAACTTCCCACAATCCTTCCCCCACAGGTACCTTGACCTTGAAGCAGGCATAGCTGACCCAATCTGCGAGCTCACTGTAACACAACGGAATGGTACCATCACAGCCACAGGTCAACAGGCTCACGGAGGCGTGCTGGCTATGCCATACACCTGCAATATGCTTTTCTGACATCCGTGCTGCCCACCCAGCTTTTCCCCTTGGTTCTACAGCTGGAACATTCCACGAATGGACAGACAGGTCTACTTATGTTATCCACTCCAACAAACTCCTCTTTTTCACATCTACCACCAATGCAATGAATGGACCTGCCATTTTTCTCCTTATGCACTAAGGAATACACCTAGAAGAGAAATTCCTGTAACAAAAGAAGCTGTCAGCTTTGTGAGGACTGAGGTTACTTACACCTCTGAACCTTGGCTACCTGCTGCCCTGGCAGGTACATCTTCAATTCTATGAGACAACCCCTGAACATGATGCTTCAGGCCAATCTTGTCACACAAAATCCAACCCAAACCAATTAGTGCCACTCTCAGTAGCTGAGACCAGTGTACTGTCCCCTCACCAGCAGCACTGGCTGCTCCTGGGTGGGTAGGTGCTGCTCACAGGTCAGGTGACCCACACAGAGGATACAGACCACAGCTGTGGCACTCCACGCTACAGCTCACCCGTGCCAGGTAACCAGGACTCAGTTATATCACCTAAACTGAATCAACCCACAAAGCTGACAAACGGCTCAAAAGACCCCTGTGGAGCGAGCAGAAAATGGAGGACTCTACAGGGAAAGAGCAGACAAGAAAAGAACAGAGAAAAGCACTTATGTAAGGCTTGGGTAGGAGGATCTGACTGCCAAGGCCGCGAGGTCAAGACGACAGTCTGAACGCTCTGACAGCAGTCCTAGCCCTTCCTCTCCAAGCTGTGAGTATCCTCTGGCAGCAGTGGAGATTAAACCTTGACCCCGTACACTCACTCCTTTAAGTAACAGAATGCTCTTGAACTCAGTGTGCAGCTCAACGTCATGTTGACCCCACTCCTCCTATCCCATCCACCTGCCTCTGGATCCAGCCTGATCTGACTCCTAACTTTAGCCACCACCCTCCCACCCATGACTGTCTTCTTGTTCTCTCTCTCTCTCTCCCTGAGTGAAATAGGGTTCTCTGTGTAGCCCTGGCTATCCTGGAACTCGCTCTGTAGATCAGGCTAACCTTGAACACAGAGATCCACCTGTCTCTGCCTCCCAAGTGCTGGGATTAAAGACATGCACTACCACTGCCTGGATGTTGTTTTCTTTAAAGTCGCATTACCTATGGGCTGGGGACAGGCTTAGTAGGGAGAGTGCTTCCTTTGAAAGCAAGAGGACATGATTTCAAAGCTCCAACACTCATGCTGGGCATGGCCACCTAGGCCTGAAATCCCAGCCTTGCAGGCAGGCACTGAGACAGGCAGACTGATCCTGGGAGTTTGCTAACCCATCCTAGCCCAGTGAGATCCTGGCTTAGTGAGCAATCCTACCTCAAAAAACAAGGTAGAAAGTGATGAACATTCAATGTACTTCTGTTCCTCTGCATCTGCTTGCGCATGTGAACACACAAACACACACACCCCTTGTATGTTTTCTGTGACTTTCCTGCCCACTGGTCATTATGTTACTAAGATTTGTTCAGAAGATAAAATATACTTATGTACACTAGATTTATTTGTTTTTATTTTATGTGTAATGAGTATTTGGCCCGTGTGTATGTTTGTGTATCGTCTGTATGCCTGCTCCCTTTGGATGACAGAAGAGGGTGTCAGATAACTGGAGTTACAAATAGTTGTGAGTCACCATGTAGGTGCAGGGAACTGAACCCAGGTCCTCTGCAAGAGCCACTGAGTCACTTTATATGAGAATAATTCAGCTCCAGCTAAGGTTGGGTTCTTGGGATTGGTTTTAGATACAAAAGTTTTTCTCTCCAAAAAAATACATACATATATGTGGGTTTAGTGACTTATGCAGAAACTTTTTTTCCCATTTTTTTAAAAAATAATTTACTTATTTTTATTTTATGTGTATTGGTGTTTTGCCTGCATGTATGTCTGTGTGAGGTGTCAGATCCTAGGAGTTACAGACAGTTGTGAGCTGCCATGTGGGTGCTGAGACTTGAACCCAGGTCCTCTGTGCTCTTAACCACTAAGCTGTATCTCTCCAGCCCCCTTTCTTTCTTTTCTTTACTGAGACAGAATTTTACTATGTAGCCCGGGCTGGCCTGGAACTCACTATGTAGACCAGGTTACCCTTGCCTCTGCCTAGCAAGAGCTGAGACTAAAGGCGTGAGGCGCTGTGTCTGACTAGAACGCTGTTTTTAGAGCACTTTCCTTTTCTAGCAGTCTCACAGAGCGGCGATGCAGCCACCACTCTTGACTGTAGGTTACAGTACAGACTTACAAGGTCGCTACCTGGAATAATGTTCCGCTGCCTTCTGTGCATTATCAGATTGGAAAGGCCCTTCTACTACTCTAAGAGGGCTTGTTATCATCGTCAAGTTTTCCAGGCAAGCGTCCTCTCTCACTCCACTAATACAGTGACTACCTGACCACCTAGACAGAAAAACCCACAGCACGCCCTCTGTGCCAAGTGATATAAGACCAAGCCTTTGATAGAATTCATTTCATCCTTACAATCCTGTATGGAAGCCAGTATTATTCTGTAAAGCAGGGACAGGGTGCAGAAGAAAGCCATAGAACATTCTAAACACCCAACTAAGTTTAGCGGCAGAACTGGGGCACAGATAGACAGAGGCTCTCACAGCATGCTGAGCATCTGTGGGAGGCTTTTCTACAGGACGCCTGTACTATCAGGAGGAACCCCAGTTCTCCAGATGATTTCAAGCTGCCCAAGATGCTTTCGTTTTAGCTAACAAGTTTAGCCCAGCTCATCAGTAAGGCAGGACGCGTTTTGCTTCTCCAGGTTTAAGAACCCCTCAGCAGAAGCTAGTGTTCACTAGAAGAGCTACTAAAGGAGTAACATGAGCTAGCTCTGGTGAATCTCACCGCTCCAGCTTCTTCGCCCGATTTTAATTTCTACTTTGGGGCACGTTTGGTTCCCAAAATTGGTTCAGCACACACATAAGATAGTTGAACAGACGCTGTGAGGAGGTATTTTTCAAAAACCCTTCTCTCTAGAGAGCATGACCCTGCCTGAGTGAGACCCACATATGGCCCATACTATTGCAGACCAAATCCCCCTCACTGTGTCAACCACCAGGTCGCATTAGTTTCACTCTAACTGTCAGACAGACAGAACGACAGCCCCTCACACACAGGGGTCTATCTAGCTGGTGTTAAAGTGGGGGACTGCCTGGTTCAGGTGACTCACACCAAAGCCCACTGTAAGCCCCACTCACAGCTTCGTGCGTGCTCTTTGGAGAGCAGGTAGTTGGCCAGAGGCGGCGTGTAGGTTAAGCACTGAATGGTGGAGTTCAAGAAGCAGGTGTTCCCCAGGTTGTGTAGCCCTGCGCCGACGCGGAAAACGCGCTCCCACCTTAGCGACAGTCTCTCCACAGGGAAGAGCACTTTCTGTGGGGCAGGGACTCCGTCGCCTCCACTTCCAGACACACGCTCGGTGCCTAGAAGAGAAAAAGATGAGACCAAGTCATCCCAGGGACCTTCTATGCTCAGTTCAGAGCTCAAGGCCCCTGTGATGAGAAGAAGCAGTGGGTCCCAGCTCTGCGCCATACTGTGCGCCAAGGAACCCACCCTACGTCTGTATTTTCATCCCCCAGGTTCTCTCCCCCTGAAACTGTGTGCAGGTTTACATGAGAGTAAGATGGCATGTGTGTCGGGATCAGAGGACAACTTTTAGAATTTGATTCTCCACCTCCCCCCACACTGAGGCAGAGTGTCTCCAACTGTTTCTCCCCCTTGCGCACACTCCAAGCCAGCTATCCATGAGCTTCCTGCTGATCCTCGGTCTCCTCCTCCCTCTCCCTGCAGGTGTGCTGGGGTGACAGGCATACTAGAGACTCAAATCCAGCCATTTCTGTGAATTTGAGTTGCAGATTCACACAGCTAATGCTTTCATTGGCTGAGCCATTTCCTTAGCCCCTTGGACTTGCTTTCTGACCTCATTAAAGAAGGAGGTCACATTCAAGGAATATTCAAGTACACAGATATCCTTCCCGGTCACCCTGTATCATGACAGCTATTATGATAGACCACTGACTCCTGGAAGCCCAAAGCTACTCCAGCTGCCAACTCAGGGCTACTCACTTGGGTCAAAACACAGCCCCCAGTACCTGGTTTCCTGGCCTGTAGCTCATCTCCACTCTTGTGGCGACTTGCTCCCTCGGCCCTGGAGTTCAGCAGCACATACTTGCTCTTCAAGGACTCTAGCTGGTAGGAGAAGCTCTTGCTGGCAGGTTCAAACTCAATCCTCTGCAAAAGGACCTTCTTGGCAGAGGCGGCCAGCAGCTTGCCCAGGTCCCCATCCTCTGCTGAGTCCTTGCGGCCAGGCTTAAGAGCCTCCTTCAGCTTATCGACTATTGGCATGGTGCATTCCTGTGGGGATGGGAAGAACCCCAGACCCATAAACAGCTGTATCCCAGAGCAAGTACACAACTTCTGCCTGCTCATTCTACTCAGCAGCCATCAGGACAGCTACCCAAAAGGCACAGGGGCAGCTAAAGGCAGAGCAAGTAGCGCTGCATGTGACCACTGGCATTATTTCCTGAAACTATTTAAAAAACAGTGGACAGCATATTCTCACACGCTCTGGTTTCAGGCAGCAAATGTGAAAAACGAATTGGAGGGGGGGTTGTGGAGACGACTTAGTGCATGCACTGCTCTTGAAGAGGACCCAAGTGCAGTTCCTAGCACTCATGTCAAGCAGCTCACAACCACGTATAGCCGGACCCAGGGCGTCCAATACCCTTTTCTAGAATTCACAAGCACCTGCATTCACACGTACACCAACACAACTATGTATAATTAAGAGTAACTATTAAAAAGAAATATTGGCTGGGAGTAGTCCACAAACCTTTAATCCCAGAACTTAGAAGGCAAATCCTTGTGGATCTCAGTGAATTGGAGATCAGTCTGCTTTACACAGAGTTCCAGGCCAGCCAGGATTACATAGTGAGAGTGTGTCTGTCTGTCTCTCTCAAGATTTATTGTATTTTACATATATGGGTATCTTGCCTGCCTGGTACAACAGATCCCCTGGAACTGGAGTTATAGTCATGAACTGCCATGTCGGTGCTGGGAATTGAACCCAGGTTCTCTCTAGAAGAACAGCTAAAGCTCCTAACCAGAGACATCTCCTCCAGCCCCAGAAAGACCCTCTCAAAACAAAAACCAAGCATGTGTGCACACTCACACGAGAGTCAGCATAAGACAGATGGCCAGGCATGTCTGCACAGGCCTCTCTGTGCTTTTCTACAGAGGCCAGGGGCCACATTCGATACCGAGCATGTGGACAGCCTGGTCCAGGCCGAGAGCTATGGGAGTGACCATCAGGTTTCCATGGCTTACTTTAAGAAAACGACACAAGGCATCTTCATCTCTCACCTGGCACATGTTGAAATGTCAATATCTTACATAGCCTGATTCAAATAAAAAATATTGCAAAAATCAATTTTACCTTCCTTATTTTTCTCAGATAGCTGCTGTGAACTTTGACCTTGCATTTTTTAGCCATTCTATTTCCATGGTGCAGCGTACATACAGATTTTCTCTCTCAGTTGGGCATGCTGCTCAGTGCTGCCTTACTCCCAGCATTTGGGAGGTTGAGGCAGGAGGACTACTGTGACTTCTAGCCCAGCATGGGCTACAGACTATGACCATGTCTCAACCAGATGAGACAGACCGACAGACAGACAGACAGACACACACACACACACACACACACACACACACACACACACACACAATCTATCTGTCGCCGAGTGAAGAGCTTGAGAAGTAAAGCTAAGTGGGCAACAGAGACCCAGGCTCCACAAGGGCAGACCTGTGTGTTCTCTATCTCCACACAGGCCCAGGCTCAGATGGTTAACTGGGGAGGTGGCTACAAGGATTAGTCAGGAAGCCTGCTGCACAGCAGCTTCTAACAGAGGCACAGTCAGCCAGGACAACAGCAGAGACACTGCAACAAAGATGAGCCCCTCCATCACCAGACTGTCACCCGTACTCCATGCTGCCCGCCTCCTAACTCAACACACCCAACCACCATTAGCTGCGAGAGCCACACTTACAAACATACAGCCCTGAAACTGCTCATTCACATCTGACAAATGAGACCCACTACCCTGACTATCCAGGAGTCAGCTACACGGGTAGACCCCAAAACAAATAAAAACAAAAACAAAGCAAGCACCAGTCCTCTGACAAGCATCCTAAAGCCTTCTGTGGTGGGGGACTCACAAAGACCTTTACCCACAGGACAGCCACTGCCAGCATCCAGGGCTTACCTGGGGTGTCTGTGCCGGCTGCTGCTTTTCTCTGCAGTAGGGAATCAGGTACTCAGGGACGGACAGAGCTGACCCAGCAGGAGCTTTCCTGGACTTCAGTCTGCTCAGTCACCAACACTGCCAAGTGTGGAGTTCAGAACAGGTGCCAGCACCTGGAGGATGAGCAGCGAGACTGTCACCTGCGACTGGCTTCTCCCGCGCGCCCCGTAAATCGCTTTCTTGTGTGAACTATGTATGACCTTCTACCAGGTAAGCAGCATCCCTAAGGTTAAAGGAAGCCAGGCACAGAGATGCATGCCCATAATCCCAATATTCAAGAAACAGAGGCAAGAGAATCAGACATTTAAGGCTAGCCTGGGCTATGGACCAATACAGAAGAAGCTCTGAATTCAGAGTCCAGAGGACAACTGTACTAACACACCACTAAATCCACAACCTGATGGCCCTGTCCTCTGCTCTATATCACCATCGTCACACTTCTCAAACCCACGGGGCAACTCCAGTCGGAAGATCATGTCCACAGATGATGAGACAATAAGAATAATGGATGCAAATCTCAAACTTTTTTGATTTCATTAGCCAGTTATTTTCTTTTTAGGAAAATAGTCATGAAATTTTACTTTAACTATAAACCTTTTCTTCCATTTCCACATACAGTCAACTTGATCATATAAAGGCATTTTCCATCTATTCAAACACACGCAAATCCAAAGGACAGCACAGTCAGCACAATGCACCACTGATGGACTTAATGACTGCTCAGTCTTGGTTCCTCTCCCCATGCCCAGGTTCTCATGCAGCATGCCTCAGAATGTCCCTTCCATCTAGCCAATCCCCCCCCCCCATAGAACGTCCTCAAGCTGCAGAAGGAGGGCAGTCTGACTTCTAAAAGTTCCGTCGACATCGCTTCCAAAATCCGACCTTCCCATGGGGAAGTGAGACCTTTGTCCTGGCCTACCATGGTCCAAAGATGACCAAATGAGAACGTTAAAAAAGTCATTTGTCAGAAGCACCTTCTGGTTCACTCGGTCAGGATAATATGTGAAGTTATGGCAGAAAGCCGCGTGATGTAGGAACCAAGAAGAATGCTCTTGTGATCCCCCCCCGCCCCCCCCCCCCAAGCCCTCCACCAGGCAAGCGCAGCAAGTGTGGCTGAGGCTGAGGGATGCGCTCACCTACCCAGATCTCTTAAGGGCTAGGCTACGCTGTGCCCTCAATATGCATACCCAGTTCTGAGCTCAAGCCTGGCCCTTCCATTCAGACAGACACCATTTAAACAGAACCTTTCCCTCTTCTCTTTAAAACGTTTTCCAAGAAAACCTCGCTTAAGGCTTACGGTGTCAATTACACGCAGGGGGAAGAAGAGAGACAGGGCTGGGGCCGCCCTGGTTCCTCGCGGCAGAGCATGCCGAACCAGGCACAGGTGAACTACACGTCTCTTGAGCATTCACCGCTAAGCCAGACTATGCAGATGCTGTTCTAGGATTCTATTCCTCCATCTCCATCCCTGAGGGATGCGCCACGGACGCAGGCAGGCGCGCGCGCACACACACTCACAAGCAGCAAGGAGCATTTGGGTTCAAACGCTGTCCTGCTATTATAACAATTCGGTACGGATCCGCGCTACAGATCTGTCACCGCCCTAGGCTATAAGCTCGGCTACGGCTCTGCCTGGCCACCCTGAGGTCTGCAGTCCCGGGAAGCTTCTGAGGAATCACCCGCACCGAGAGCGCAACCCCGGAGTCACCCAGAACCCTGCGACCCCAAGTTCCGGAAGAACCCTGGGATGCAGAGTGACTGATGCAATTCCCTGGCCACGCCGGGGATCGCAGGCGCCCCTCGCCATCACCGGTCCCGTCCTCGGTCTCCGGCATCCCTCCTTCCTCCACGCTCCTCACGCGCCATCCCTCCTCAGTGTTCCCTACGCCGCTCGCATCACCCGTCCTCCTCCCCGCGGTCCCGGGCACCGTCGCCGGCCACGCACCTGTCAGCCTTCGCCGGAGTCCCCAAGCCCCGCGGGTACGGCGCACACCTCCCGCCCGCCCTCGTCCCAGGCCGCGCGGACGAACCTGCGCTCCGCCGGGCTCGACCTCCACCTCACAGGCCTCTCAGGGGCCCGCGGAAGGCCGGCGCAGCGAGAGCGTCCGCTCCGGGCCCTGCCGCACGCGCACCATCCGGGCCTCCGGAGCCTCACACACGTGTCACCACGACCTTTAAAGGAGCCGCACCGCTGGGCGCGCGCTGAGGCCGCGAGGAGAGGTCCGGCTACCTTTAAGAGGCGGGACTAACACCGAACGCTCTTCCCTGGACCCGCCCACCTCGGCTCGTCACGACTCACACGTCACCCCTCCGTACTGCAGCCCGGCCAGTCTACGCGATGACGCAAGCGCGTACAGCTCAAAGTTCCGGAAGCGCCCGGCAGCCTAGAGGCTCTGCCGCGGCCTGGCGTGGTTCCCGCGGAGTAAATGCGGTGGCGTCACTTCCGGTTGCGTGCCTGACACCGCGAGTGCTCAGGCCCAGTGGGCTGGACCCGGGTAAGGGCGGAAGCTGGATGCCGGGTCCGCTGAGGGCTGCGGGCTCTGCGAAGTGGCGCTGTCGCTGCCCTCGCGGTAGAGAGAGCCCATCCAGGGACCGAGTCTTTGGCGATTTCACCATTGCTTGATTTCTGGGCTGCTGGTGTCGTTGTGAAAAAGCTAGCAAGGGGCTTGGGATGAGGCCGCGGGTTTCCATCCGTACTGCAAGAACCAGGAATGGTGGCACGAAAATGCAGTTATCTGCAGTTCCGAGGCGTGGAGGCGGGAGGTGTGATGAGGACTTATAGGTCGCCCAGGGGGATACAGGATGAATATCTGCCTATAGATAAATAAATAAAGCAGAATTAGTCCATCCGTTTTTAAGTGGCCGAGATTGGAGGCTCATGGAGAATGTGTTATCCTGGACCACATAGGAGAACCTTGTCACTATGAAAAAAAAAAAAATCTTGCCAGGCGGTGGTGGCGCACGCCTTTAATACCAGCACTCGGGAGGCTGTGAGTTCAAGGCCAGCCTAGTTTACAGAGTGAGTTCCAGGACAGGGTCCAAAAATACCTGTCTCAAAAAACAAACAAAGAAGTTTTGTTAGCCTATGCCTATGCCTAGCTATAAAAATGCCCCCTTTAGAGCTAGAGAGATGGCTCAGAGGTTAAGAGGGCTTGTTCTTGTCCAGGACTTCCCAGCGCCCACACAGGGGTTCACAACCTCCGCAGGATCTTTTGACCTCTAAGGTAAAGAAAAAAAGTTCTTTTAATTTTTTTTTTTTCGAGACAGTGTTTCTCTGTGTAACCACCCTGACTGGCCTGAAACACTGTACCCCAGGGTGAGATCCGTCTGCCTCTGCCTCCTAAGTGCTGGGATTAAAGGTGTTTGTCACCACTGGTTTCTTAAAATTTTAAAGGTTTATTTTTATTGTTTTAAATTATATCTATTTCTATGTGAATGTAGTTGCCCATGGAGGTCAGAGGTCCCATCCCCTCTTAGCACTGGAATTACAGGCAGCTCTTACGTTGTGAGCTGCCTAATGTGAGGGCTGGGAACCAAACTCTGGCACTCTGTAAGAAAAGTATGGGCTATTAACTGTTGAGCAATCTCTCCAGCTCCAGAATCCTCCCTTCCTTTAGACTGATTTCTTTTGTCCTCTGACCACTCTTTGTTCCCTGACTGAGGTGACTCTAAACCCACTGTTCTAGGCTGGATACATTAAGTTGCTACTTTTGCCTGTCCCAAGCCTGATGCTAGTCCTGGGTGTAACATTGCTGCTTCCCCGTGCTTCCTGTGTGGGAGCTGGCACCTGGCACGAGATCTAGGTTTTTATCCTGACTTTGCCCTAATTAGCATGTTACTTCAGATATTTCTCTTAACTCAATGCTTGATTTCCCATCTGTGTGTGTGTGGCCAGGGCGGCGGGGGGAGCGAATGACATGTAGAAAAGTGGTTCTCAATCTTCCTAGTGCTGCAACCCAGTTCCTCATGGTGGTGACCCTCGACCGTAAAATTATTTTTATTGCTACTTCATAACAGTAATTTTGCTACTGTTGTAAATATCTGATATGCAGGATACCTAATACACAACCACTGTGAAAGGGTCACTCGACCCCCCAACATGACCCACAGGTTGAGGACCACTGACCTAAAGGCAGAGTTGACAGCTCAGTTGACAGGTAGTGAATTCAATCCCCAGAACCCACAAAAAAAAAAAAAAAAAAAAGGCCTGGCACAGGGGAGTTACAGATATGACATGAGAAGTCACGCTGAGCACTTTGAGACCCATAAAGGAAAAGGTCTTTACATGCAACCAGATACGGCTACTGCCCAGGGGAAAGCCAGCCTCGGATAGAAGTTTACTAACTTACATACATGTTAGGCTGCTGCATCTTGCATACACCGTCGCCCTTAAATCTCTTTCAGGTTCAGACCCCGATTACATCTTGAACTTACTAAGTAAAGATGGGAAACTCCAGTCTGAGCACCTGGGCAGATGGGAGATTGCACGGCCAAGATGTTGTCAGAATTATTTCTTAAGTACCTCAGTGCTGTCCTTGAAGACTTGGTACCCAGAGTCATCTTGTCCACCTGGCAGAGTTATGCTTTTCCTGATGAGAGCACAGGGGACTTAGTGGCAGACCAGGACTGTGGTAGCTATGGCCCTGCACAGACTCCTTGAACTTCCTCATAAGGCATGCTCTTTGGGGATGGGGATGGTCAATCCTGGTGAATATTGCAAGTTCTGCTTCTTTCTTTCTTTTTTCTTTGGTGGGGGGGGGGCAGGTTAGAAACAGGTTTCTCTATGTAACCTTGGCTGTTCTGGAACGATCTCTGTAAACCAGGCTGGCCTCGAACTCACAGAAATCCTCCTGCCTCTGCCTCCCAAGTGCTGGGATTAAAGGACTACACTGCCACTGCCCAGTAAAATTTGCTTATTTATTTTTTTAATTATTTTTTATTTTATATGCATTGGTATTTTGCCTGCATGTATGTCTGTATGAGGGTGTCAGCTCATCTAGAACTGAAGTTACAGCCATGCGGTGTTGGGAATTGAACCCAGGTCCTCTGGAAGAGCAGCCCGAGGTCTTTAACTACTGAGCCATCTCTCCAGCACCTTATTTCTCAATAGACCCGGTTAACATACTACTTACCTTTAGATATTTTGGAGGCAGCACTCCCTTAGCTAAATTCTGCTTTGTGTGATTTAATGTATCCCAGGCAAATCATTAGTAAATCCTTCATGTCCTCAATTCTATCTGTGCAGTGTACACTTGTAATGAGAGTGCGTAGGGACTTCCTCCATTCTCTGTGCTCTTGTCCTACCTTCAAGAATGGTGTGGACAAACAGCTAAGGATACAAATGGGAGCTACTTTACTGTTGATTCAGGATTAAAATAAGTTAAAACAGATGGCCTGTCTACCCCAACAGTAACCCCAGTGTTTGATGGCAAAGACAGGTAGATCCCTGTGGCGGACTGGCCAGCTGGCTTAGCTACTTGGCAGGTTCAAGCCAGTGGGAGACCTTGTCTTTTTTTTTTTAAGTGACATTTCTGAAGAATGACTCCTGAGGTTTTTTTTTTTTTCTTCTGTCCTCCACATTCACCCCGTACACACAAACACCAACTGCTGAAGTTATACTCAGTAGCAAATACCAAGCTGGCCACAGTTAAATACCCAGAGCAGCCCACAAAAAAATACTGTACACTGAGCATGCAAGATCCCAGAGTCAGGGCTGGTGAGATGGCTCACGGGGTAAAAACACCGGACTTGATGGCCTGAGGTTGGAAAGCAGTTGTCCCCTTCCCACCCCACCTCATCTTTGAAATTGGGGCCAGTGCCTGCTAGCCGCTGGATAGCTGCCCTTGAATGCTCCCCTGAGCACCTCAAAGTTCTCATGTCTAGAAATGGACACATCTCCACCTCCTCTGAAGAGACCCTTCTGTTACCCTGTTGTCCATTTAAACTGGTGGAGCAACATGCAGACTCCAGTCATAGGTGACTTTGCCAGGCTCCTCCAACCATCTTTAGGTGGGTAAGACAGGATCTTTCTTGTCCTTCCTCTCCCCTTTGGGATTTAGCAGGGGCCTATCTGCCTGTGAGTCTCCTTCTTCAACTCTGACACCACCCACCTGTTCTTCCAATCAAAGTGGTGGTGCTAATTCCCTGCTACTGATAGTTTCTGGGTTGGCCACTGCTCCCCTGTTGGCATCTCTGGTGTTCTTTGATGAGAACATGACCAGTCCCTGATGTGGGATTCCCCTCTGCATGCTGTTAATAAGTTTTATTACCATTGGTTAATAAAGAAGCTATTTGCCCTATGGCAGGGCAGAATATAGTTAGGAAGGAAATCCAAGCAGAGATAGAAAGAGAGAGAAACACAAGCAGCCACAGGAGAAGCAAGATGTGAAGTAACAAGCCATGAGCCTCATGGTAAAATATAGAATAACAGAAATGGGTTAATTTAACTAGTAAGAGCTAGTTAATAATAAGCCTGAGCTAATGGGCCAAATAGTTTGTAATTAATTTAAGTTTCTATGTGATTACTCAGGACTGGGTAGCCAGGAAATGAAAATACAGTCTCCAGTTGCAGGTACCTGCATCTCTGATTACAGATATATTCTGGTTATTTTAGTTGAGACCACACAATTATAACCCTATACCTACAGCTAGCCTATGTCCTGGGTTCCCCTCTCTATAATAACTCTCCAGCCTGTTGTGGTATAGGTCAGTTGGTAAGTGCTTGCCTAGCATGCACGAAGTCTTGGGTTTGGTCTCTTGTACCTCATAAACTGGGGGGAGGGTATATGCCTTTAATCCCAGGTAGATCAGACGTTTAGGGTCATACTTAACTACGTAGTGAGAAACTAGTCTCCAAAAACTAACCTATCAAGTTTGTTCATTTTACCACTCAAATGTTTCTCAAAACACATTCCTCCCATTCAGTTGCCCTTGCCTGGGACTGGAGAGGTGACTTTTGCAGAAGACCTGGGTTCAATTCCCAGCACCACCACATCGCAGCTAGCAACTGTAACTCCAGTTCCAGGGCATCTGATGCCCTCTTCTGACCCCTTCTGGTACACAGGCATACATACAGGCAAAATACCCATACCCATGAAATAAAAATAAATACCTTTTACAAAAGAAAAGTCCCTCACCGTCTGCATCAATATTAGTGAAAACAGTCAAATACACTGCTTAGGTGCCAAATAGAATCACATATTTAAGCAGGGTGTGGTAGTAGCAGATTCCTTAATCCCAATGCCCAAGAGGCAGGAGGATTGGGAATTCAGGGTCATCCTCCGCTAGGTACCTAACCCACAGCCAGCCTGGTACACGACCTATAATTATAGCATTCATAGCTCACCCTTGAATGCGTGCATAACTCTCCTGACTGAAGTTGCTCCTGAACTCTGGCACTGACTGAGGAGCTGAGCAAGCCTCTCAGCTGTCTCCTGCCTCAAGACACTTCCAACTCTGGATTCTTCACAGGCAAATCCAAATTTTCCATCTCCGCCCCAGGCTGATGTCTCTGTTCCTGGCTCACACTAGTCTTTGGCCAGGAATTCCCTTTCACACCTGCCCCTCAACCCTTGCTGAGGCACTGCCCACTTCAGAAGTCTCCCTGGATTCCTGATGTGGGATGTCCTTCTGTATATGTGTTGCTTTTATTGGATAATAAATAAAATGTTTCAATCAATGGCTATGCAGAATAAAGTCAGGTGGGAAATCCGCACAGAGATATATAGAGAAAGTAGGCAAAGTCGGGAAGAAGCCTTGTAGCTGCCAAAGGAGAAAGATGCCAGCCAGAACCTTACTCGGTAAGCCACAGCCTCATGGTGAAACACAGATTAATAAAAATGTGTTAATTCAAGATATAAGAGCTAGCTAGAAATACACCTAAGCTGTTGGCCAAACAGTGTTGTAATCAATTTTTCTGTATAATTATTGGGTCTGGGTGACTGGGAAATGAGTGAGCAGTCTCTGCCTACAGATGCCCTCCTCCCTGCCATTCTTTTGCAGTATTCTGTGGATTTCTCTATCTCTATCTACCGTGATTCCCAAGAGCCAGAGACCATGGGGTCTCTGGAACTAGTGTGTTGTAGGCTCACTGTGGACAAATGTTTTTGAAGAGACAAAATTTTCAAAGCAAGATGCTTTAGGCGAGGCAACTGAAGAGTCTCGGAATCCTAAAAGAGAAGACCAGAGAGACACTGAAAAAGGAAGGAAAGCTGATACATTTCTCCCTCTGTAGATCACGCTGACCTTGAACTCACAAAGATCTGCCTGCCTCACCCAGAAGGACAAGTTTGCTTTAACAGCTTTGGTAAAAAGGAATGTTGATGGGGTAGTAAAAAGTTATTTGGTCAGCTTCTGCCTTGAAGATCACAGCAAACTAGATTCAGTTCCTCCCTGACTTCAGGGCCCACGGTTGTTGGAAGAAGTCTCCAAGACCAGAATTGGGGCCATGGTCCAGTGGATAGAGTGCTTGCTGGGGTTCATTGCTGGGTGCTTGCTGGGGTGACGGGGTGATGGCTCAGCGGGTAAAGTGCCTGCTGGGTAAGCATGAGAACCTGATTGCAGCTCTCCAAGCCCCCACTAAACCATGGTGGTGCATGGTTGACCATACCCCAGCACGGGAGGGGAAGCTGGCAGATCCCAGGGGCTCCTGGCTGTCAGCCAATCTAAAGGAACTGCAAGCTCCAGGTTCAGAAAGAGAAATGGGGGTGGGGGTGGGGGAGATGAGGTGGAGCTTCCTCTTGAACACCCTGGTCTCAAGTACAAGGTAGAGAAGTCACTGAGGAAGATATCCTGTCAGCCCTGTCAGGTGTCAACCTCTGGCCTTCACAGGTGAGTGCTTGCCCATGCCATTCCCAGTGAGTTCTTTTCTAGGCCTCCTGTTTGTGGATCAGATAAAGCTCTCAGCTACATCCCCAGCGCTGGGCTTGCTTGACTGCTGCGATACATAGTAACGGACTCTAACCCTCTGGAACACCAGTTCCCAAATTTGATACTTTTGTAAGCTGTCTTCATTGTGATGTCTGTTCAGGGCAGTAGAAAAGTAACAAAGTAACTAAGTCACACACACACACACACACACACACACACACACACACACACACACACACCCCTCCGCCATTCTGAACCCTACTGGTGGTGCGTTAGGCACTGTGTTAGGTTACTGTGTGTTAGGTTACTGTGTGGGTTAGGCAGTTATCCCAAATTGCATTAACTTTGCCAGCTTAGTTGCAGCCCCCCTGCAGCTCCAGCAAGCTAAGGGGGCACCTTGTCCTTGAGTTGCCATAGCAACAGACTTTTCTAGTAAGCAGAAGCATCACTTGATCTTCCGTTGGCGTGAGGTTGTCATTCATAGACAAAGTGACCCAGGCACAGGCTGCTCTGTGCTGAGGGTGGAACTCACCTCTGTTGAATTTGTGTTCTACCCCTGAGTGCCGCTCAAGCCCCGTGCCCACTTAGACAGAGATGTCAGCCCAGAGCCTGTCCCCTCTAGCACCCTGGCATGACATGTACTGACAGACTTGACCACTGACCTCTGACATGGAGGCCTTGCTTTGTTTGCACAGTCCTCAGAGCCCCAGGTCCTAAGGACAGCGGTGGTACACGCCATCCTCCCTACGCATGTAAGCAGGACCAGGGATCAAGGTGGCTGTTACCTATCAGTGTTGTTCCAGAAACCTGACTAATGCAAATGAAAGCGTGGCTGGGCCAAACCACTTGGGGAAAATGTTGCTTATGCCATTGTCACTTACTGGTGGCTGAAGTGAATGCCTCTCAGGCACTGGGCAATCTTGTAACAACAACAGAATGCAGGAAACTGACTTTCCTAAATGACAGTATTTCTCAGCAAGGCAGGCAGAGGCCAGGACAGGGTCCCCCAGGACCTCAGCAAGCTCAGGGACTGCTGTGGGACAGGACACAGTTGTTCACGGTTTTATGTTGTCTGGAGCCAGCAGTGTTTGTTTGTGTAATGCACTTCCCCCAGCATAGTTAGGAATCCTAGCATCAGCCCTTTGGAGCGCCCTTTCTCTCTGGGGTACATCAGTCCACCCCAGTACTTAACGAGACTCTGAGTAGCAGGTTTTTGAAACAGGAAACCCCTGGGCTCCTAGGTCCTTACATCTGTCCCTTGGGACTGCCCTGGGGCCCTGGCCAGCTTATGTCCAGGCTGCAGTGTCCTTTCCCTGAAGGAAGCTGAGTAGGATTCACTCTCTTCATGTGCATGTTGGTCTCAGGGATCGCCGCTGCCCAGACCTCCACATGCACACTCCCTGCCATATTTCCGGAATACATATTTCACACACCCACTCGGTATCCACAGCCACATGTTCATGTTCCATGCATTCATTTCTTTTCACTCTGAGCACATACACAGTCATGTGGTTCCTATATCACGCTCATGACCACTCACGCCTTCACAACATTTTGGCTCGCACACGCACAACAACCCTTCCCATCACTGATGTCCACCTCCCACGTGGCCGTGACCTTGCTCCCGGTCTTTTTGTTTTCTCTTTGAGACAGAGTCTTCTAAGTTACACGGACGAATTTTGAATTTTCTATCCTCCCGTCTCAGTCTCTCAAGTAGCTAGGGTTCCAGCCCTGGCCAAGCCCTATGCTCTTTTGCCCTTATATACCTCTTCCCTGCACTCCCAAATTTATCCCTAGTAGGATGGAGGACTTTGGGAAGTTTCCTGAGAGGACCCCAATCCTGAGCTTAGGAGACTATTCCCTTCCTCAGAAGGTCCCAGACCTTTGACACACTGCCTTCCCACTGTCCTGAGGTCACACCCCTTCCCAGTAGTCCCGACCCATGGCACTAAACCACAACTCTTCCCAATGGTCCCACCCACAGCACTAAGCCACACCCCTTCCCAAAATGACCCCACCCACAAAACTAAGCCACACCCCCTCCCAATGACCTCGCCCATGGCAATAAGCTCATTTCTTGTTTTCCACATTCCATAACTGGTCACTCCTACATCCTCCCCAAAGGACTGAACTGCATTCCAGTAACACGGAATGATTCATTGGAATGATTCATCGTTTATAATAAGTCTGACAGGTGACATCCACACCTCAGCCTGACCTTCTTCAAGTGTGACACCATGAGTACTTGAGCCAGGAATGAGAAGGGCAAGGGCCAGGAGGTGAGCATAAGAAGAATGTTCCAGAGGCAGGGTCCAACAGAGGCCCCGGTCCAGGAAAGGAGGGGTGAGCACTTTCCTGAATTCTAAGAGGGGGCTGTAAGGACACAGAGCAGGTGAAGCAGGTGTGTGTTCCCACAGCTTGTCTGAGGTTCTCTTGAGGCCTTCACAAATGTGTATGCCTTGCAGTGGTGGCACACACTTTTAATCCCAGCATTAGGGAGGCTGAGGCAGGTGTATCTCTGTGAGTTCAAGACCAGCCTGGTTTACCAAAAAGTTCCGGGACAGGGACAGTCAGGGCTGTTACATAGAGAAACCCTGTCTTGAACTCCCCCTCCCCCCGAACAAAAAAATGTGAATGCAAGATGGCTCATGATTCATGATTTTCAATCTGATTGGGATGTCATATATATGTGTTGAGTATGTGCACGTGTGTCGGGGGGGTACTCATACTTGTATACATGCCAAGGCCAGAGGAGAGTCAGGTCTCCTCTTTGGCTCTCCACCTTCTTTCTTTAAAAAGTATTTTTTATTATTTATTTATGTGTGTGTGTCTGTCTAAGTGTATGCCTTTTGCATGCAGGTATCCATGGAGACCAGAGGTGGCCAACCTCCTAGAACTGGAGTTGCAGATAGTCATGAGCCACCATGTAGGTGCTGGGAATTGAATCCAGGTCCTCTGGAAGAGCAGCCAGTGCGCTGAACCACTGAACCATCTCTCCAGTCACAGCACACACCATATGTCTTTGAGGCAGGGTCTCCCCTGTATCTGGAGCTAGAGTGTTTTGGCTAGCCTGGCAGCTGGCAAGCCACAGAAAGCATCATGTCCTTTCCCTGCACAGCATTGGGGTCACACACACACACACACACACACACACACACACACACACACGACCCCATCAGGTTTGTTAATGAGTGCTGGGATTTGATTTCATGTCCTTTCGGTCATGCAGTAAGCACTTCCAACTGCGGGGTCATCTCTGGTTCTGGGCTTTTTTGTTTTCTGTTTTTGAAACAAGATCTCACTGTATACTTTTGACTCACCTGGCACTCACTATTCAGATGAGGCTAGCCTCAACCTCAAAACTCCACCGGCTGCTGCCTCCCGAGCGCTGGGATGAAAGTATGGCCACCACGGCGCAGTGGGTCTACTTTCATGATTTAACTTTAAGATGACCTTATAACTGAATTTAGAAAGTCAGAAATACTTGCTGGGCAGAGGGAGACTGTAAAGACTGGACACCGTATTACCTGGAAGAGTGATCGCCTGTCATGGTTTTGCAGGGGTGGGGGCAGGACTGTATTTAAGAGCTCATTGCTGGGACATTAGGACTATCCCACTGACTCTGTCCAGCTATTTTCTCTGAGCTGACATGTTCATCTTGGAGCTAGAAGGAGGCTCAGAAGCCTCAGTCACAAGATTCACAAGACCCCTCTCTCCCCGGCTCCTGTAAGAAGCAATAGCTGAGAGAGGAGCATCGGGGTGGTGCTGCCTTCAAGCTGAGCAGGGGTTCCTAGGGGTACGGCATCAGCTATGCTTGGGCGCCCTCTCTGGTGATGCAGATGCCTTTGGTCACCCATGCCCCTGTAAATAACCCCAAAAGTCCATTGGGTCATCAAGGGAGATTGATGGGCATTTGTTGTTGAGAAAAAGTCTTGTGTAGCCCAGGCTAGCCTGGAACTCACTATGCAGCTGAGTATGGCTTTGAGCTCCTGGTCTTCATGCCTCTACCTCCTGAATCCCGGGACTTCAGTCATGTGCCACCACAGGTAGTGCATTCCATGCTGGATGTTCAATCCCCAGCTTCATGCATGTGGGGCGGGCAAGCCAGCCCCCAGCGTCTGTCGTGGTGGATTTGGGTAGACTGTTTCTCTAGCTCGTCACTGTTTTCTATCCAGAGTAAATACACATCTGTTCACGTCGACCCAGGAAGTCCCACAACACACTCCCCTTGGATGGGACTTTTGGAACATTGAGCCTGGCTTCCCTGTGACTTCCCTTAAACGGGGCAAAATGAGACACAGTGGTCGACCTACAAACAGAATTTCGCAGTCAGTTTTGTTTCTAGGCAATGCCTGTAGAAGTACTCCAGTACCCACGATCCACACTCCATCTTTCTGCAGGTTTAGATTTGGCTATGTAGTCCAACCCACCCTCCAATTCACGATCCTCCTGCTTCAGCCTCTCAGGAGCAGGAGTCTAGGTTTGCCACCATGCCTGTTTCACATTTTAAAGATTAAAGTCATGCTTATTTATTTGTGTGTTTGCGTACTCATGAGTGTGCATGTGGAGATCAGAGGGCAACTTGTAGGGGTAGGTTTTTGCCTTCCACCATGCGGGTTTCAGGGATCCTGACTTGGGTCGCCAGGCTTGGCAGCAAATATCTTTACCCGTGGAGTCATTTCTTCTATCCTGCGGAACATTTCTTTTGTAGCCATTTTTATGGGCAGGCACATTCCTCTTGCTTATTAACAGACATGTAGGGGCTGAAAAGACAGCTCAGCAGTTAAGAGCACTGACTGCTCTTCAGAGGACCTAGGTTTGGTTCCCAGAACTCACGAGGCTCACACCTGCCTCTAACCCCAGTCCCAAGGCATTGGATGCTTTCTTCTATCCTCCAGTTCCCTCTGGGACCCCCACCCCTCTAGCTGGCAGAGGCTTGCCCCCATCTCTCAGCTGGAAGACAGCAGGAACAGCCACACAGGTCAACCTTCTCTTTGATAATATGGTTTATTGTCCATTGACAGAGCAGTCATTCAAAAAAATAAAAATAAAAACTGATACAAAGCATCAGAGACACGCGCGATTGGCTTGCTGACTTTCAACAACTCTCGGGTGTTGCCAGCATGAGGCGTGGGGGGGCTCCTCTCAGACTTCATACTCCAGCATGAACACGGTGCTTCCCCCCCAACAACCAAGAGTTCAAACAGAAACAAAATCAACAAAGCTTTAAATTATGTGGCAAGCTCACAGATATAATATGTATCAAGCAGAGATTTGGAAGTAACTGCCATGTAAACGTCATCTGAAATACTTGGAGTTGCTGGCATGATGGAGACAGAGGGAGGAAAGCCCAGTGCTTAGAACACAACAGAAGTTAACTCCTTAAACTACATATGGCGGCAGCTGAGTGGCTGTTACTCAGCGGCCGTCTGACACGCTGTCCCAATAGTTCACTTGTTCGCTTGTCTCTCACTTGCCTGGTGTGGCTAGAAAAGCCATCGTGAGTAGGAAATATAAAGGCGTCTTACAGAACCAATCTACTCAGAGATTCCTTCCTTCGTAATTATTTGAACCAGGCACAAAAGATAGGGAGACCGGAAAAACAGATATTCAAAGAACTCAAAGATCAGAAGGGTTTCCTGGTCCCAGGCCGGCTACCATGCCATGCTTTCCACTCTGGGTCAAATGCTTCCTCGATGCCGAAACACTTTTGCTTTTTTTTTTTGTTTTTAAAAAGTGCAAAGTCTAATGCTACCAAGGGCATAAACACAGCACAAGAATGCTCACAGCGAACATCAGAAACAAACCAGAACATGTCAAGAAGTCAGCAGAAACGGCATTGTTACACATGATACCACTGCACAGGAAGCAAACAAGCAGGGCAGGGTCTCGTGGGCTGGTCCATGACAGCATCCTAAGAAGAACATCACTGCACAACATGAAAATGCCCTCGGGCGGGGCAAGCTGATTCCCGGGCATTCTCCCTGTCTGTCTTAAAAGGGAGTTCTGAGCTGGCCAGGTCCTGGTGTGGGGGCATGGCTAGGGAGTGTCTGCAGGGTGGATCTTAACAGTTGCTTTGGGGTTTCTGATGGTTAGGACAGGGCTGGGGAATAGAGGTCCTTGGAAACATTTTACAAAAGGACTGCTCACAGGCTACCAGACTTCAGAGTCTGTTTCTGTGTGAGCATATGTGTGCATGTTTGGATAATATACATGTGTGTCCTTGGGACAGCTTATTTTTAAGACTTGGGTAGGAGGAAGAGCAACTATCTATATTGTCAGTGACAAAATTCTGCCTCTCTTAACCCCTATCCTATTGGCATCAGAAAAATCAAATTTTCTTTAGGGAGCAAGTAGGTGCCCCAGTTCCCTATAAGGGCCTGAAGTGGGCAGCCTCTGCGACATGAAGAGACAGAAGCAGAACTGAGTACACTTGCCTCTCAGCCTCATACGGTATCTGAGAAATCACCTTTAGGAGAATGAGATGGCTTTAAGAACAATTCGCAGCATCCCGGGAGCTTGGTAAGATGGCTGCCCGCCTCTCAGGCTCCCTCGCCGCCATGTGGATTCGTGTGCTTGCTTAGTAACACACAATAACAGCAGCCAGTCTGGCAGGGAGCTTTCACTAGAATTTTTCTCTTGGGGTCTTACAGGACTGGCCTCTTACATCTTCGGTTTGTGCAAAAAAGGGAATGCTATCAGCATCCCAACAGCGGCAGGGCATGATGCTACAGAAAGCAGAGCCCTGCTGCTCAACCCAGATGCCTGAAGCCACTCGGGAAGGGGTTAAGAACAGCTCAGGAGGCTCAGCAGTGACTAGAGGACAGCCAAGCATCCCTCACCACAGATGATCGCCCCCAGTGGGAGATCTCACAGATCCCCACGGGGGGGGGGTGGAGATGGGGAGGGGTAGGACAGAAATGACTTGGCTGAAACCAGAAACACGGCTCAGGGAGGGCTCCCGCTCCCACGAGCCCGAGGGCGTGCCACTGAAGTCTGTGGATTCATGGGGTTGACTGGGACTCCTAGACAAATGAACCACTGGTTGGAGGGCTACTCTTGGACTTGAGCGGGATCCTGGTGCTCGGAGTCTACACCAGGTGCAGTGGGGGGGGGGCACTTGCAAGGGCGAGAGACCTTGGGCCAGAGGAGTGGCCGCTGCAGAAAACGAGGGACATATTCCTCTCAGGATGAAAAGGACCTGGTAGGCCGGCTACACAGTCTTACAACAACCTTCAAGAGTTTCTGCACAATACACATTTCTAGGCTCCGCCCCAACAGGGCCAGGGGGACCTTAAATGTCGCCTGTCAGATGTATATGACCGTGCCAAGGAGGCCTGGTAAAATGTCTCTTTTCCACTCCTGCCTGTACCCAAGGATCAAAGACTGAGACACACAGTTCTCAGCCTGGCAGATGGAGGGGGGTATGGCAGGGACTCTGGCCCTCCTGCCCCTCCAGACCCACAACCACGTTTAGGGAAAATTGGGGGGGGGGTGCAGAATCACACTAGCGTGAACCCACTTGGATGATTGATGTTTTATTCATGCTGTTTCCAGGAAGGGATGTCAGAGCTGGACCAGTCTAAACCCTCAGAGGCTTTTCGGTTGGCCGCAGGGGCTCTTGTCAGCCTGCTTACGGGTCCTCGATGTCAAGGAACTCCTGCTTGGGGGGTGCCGCCCCGCGGTACCACGCGCAAGAGCCATCGCTTCTCTTGATGCAGGCAAAGAACTTGGCCTGGTGCCCGTTGATGCTCTTCTCCGTGACCCAGTCCATCCAGAGGCACTCATCCGGCGAGGAGATGTAGCACGGGATCATGGGGCAGCGTGTGATCTGGGGGACACAGGCAGGTAGGTTTAGTTGGGACCAAAGAACAGTTGGGGTCAAGGGCACTTGATGCACCTCCAGGACACAACCTGTTGAAGGTGTTTAAGGACAGTAGTCCTGCTGATTCCTGGGTCCCCTGGTTTCTGCCCTCGAGTTCCTGCCTTGGTTTTCCCATGTGGAGAGACTACAACCTTGAACATTGAGTTCCACTAAACCCTTTCTCCTCTCAGCTGCTTCCTGTCAGGGTATTTTTGGAAAGCCTGTAACTGAGGATAGGCCTGTAGGAAACCTGTGTGTGCACTGGCTTCTGCATTTACCTACTTATGTAACCCTGCTTTTAGCCATCTGGTCTACCTTTTTGATGGTTTCTACTTAGGTCCTTTTGCAGCTTCAGCTACAGCTACGACAACAGGCTTAGACTGGAGATAGATTAGAGCCAGATAAGATTTCCTATGCTTGTTTTAAAGCATCTGCTTGGGTCAATGGGTCACTAGCTTTTTGACAAAAGATTATGGAGCTATGAGAGTATCCAACTCTGGCCACACAGAGATGAAGAAAGAGAGTTTGAACTTAATTTGTTTGTTCTTGAGACAGAGTCTCATGTGTCCTAGGCTGGCTGAGAAATTGCTCTGTAGCAAGGGATAACCTTGAACTCAGGATCACCTGCTCTCACCTCCTGAATGCTGAGATTACAGAAATGTGCTTCCACACCTGGCTTATGTGGTGCTGGAGATTAAACTGGGGGCTTCGTGTGTGCTATCAAGCATTCTATCAACTGAGCTACTTCCCAGCCAGCTTTTTTCTGAGACTCACCCTGCAGCCTGGGCTGGCATGGAACTCACTCTACAGCACAGGTTGATTTCAAACTTGGCAATCCTCCTGTCTCATCCTCCCAAGTGTGGTGTATAAGCATGCCCAACCAGAGTTTGCTTTGATAGGGACAGAGGAGCCATGCTTGGCCCAGATTTGGTTGGACCCCTGAGGATGAAATGACATCTTTGATAACCAAGTGATGGGAAGCACCAGCCAGAAGGAAAGCAGGTACCATGAAAAAGTACCAACCCATAGGTCAAGACTGCTGGCACCTCTCAGTCCTAGACTCACTCCTGGTAACACGAAGGGATACTGGCTACCCGGTACTGGTAAGGGGAAAGGCATGGGCCCATGAACATTGTTGCTCCTTGGAGGTGACATAATCCCCAAATCTGGGGATAGATCTCACCCTTTTTCCATCACGTTTAAGCATGTGTGCATCTGTTTAGTGCCGCCTCTGGGCAGATTCACAGAGACCCATGCACAGGAGTCTAGAACGTTAGGAGCAATACCTAGGCTCTTGGATATACAATGCTTGCATGTATACCTGGATAGGAAAATATTTCCAGGACCGTATTCTCCCCACAAAATCTCCTTCCCTTGGAGCTTTTCTTTTTAGAAGCTACCAGTCATGTGGACTGATTTATGTGCTTTGTCCCACTCCCATATCCCCTTAGTTTCCAAATATTCCTTGCCAAGGACACAGCTCAAGGTTCTCTGAGGCCTGGGACCAAAGGCTTTGTCTCTAGCTGGACAGTCTTGCTTTCTTATCTTCCCAGAGTTCGTTTCAAAATCAGGACTCCCCGTCCTGGGGGTCTGGGAAGCCAAGGAGCCTGTCCCCAGCTGTCCACCTGGAGACCCTGTGATGGCAAAGTCAGGGAGGGGTCAGGACACAGATCTGGCTCACCTTGCACTCGCAGCCCATCTGGTACCTGTGGTTCAGGCTCTTCTTCTGGGTGGTGCTCAGCGTGTCCCAGGGCACAATGAAGTCACAGAGGGTAATGTGCATCTTGCCATCTCCTTCTGCCTTTCCTGCAGGGAGAGTCACCAGACTCAGGGTGAGGGTCAAGTCTTCCCCTTCAGACTTTCTCCTGCATCCGGGTGCAGCTCTGGGTGTTGAGGGTCAGTTCTAACAATACCGTGGTTGGACTACTGAGTTTTAACTCATGTTGGGGCTAGAGAGAGGGTCAGTGGTTAAGAGTGTTTGCTGATCTTCCAGGTGACCAGAGTTCAGATCCCAGCACCTATGTCAGGCAGATGACAACAGCCTATAACTCCAGCCTCCAGGGGGATATGACACTCTCTTCAAGCCTCTGTGGGCACTGTACCCCCTGACATATATCCCCCCTCATGTAAAATAAAACAAAAATACACCCCCAATATTTTTGGTTATTTGAGACAAGGTTTCTCTGTGTAATAGCCCTGACTGTCCTGGAACTCACTTTGCAGACCATAGTGGCTTCAAACTCACTGAGATACACCTGCCTCTGCCTCCTGAGTTTAAAGGTGTGCATCAATAAAAAAAAATGCATGTTTGAGTCTGGTATGGTTGGGTACAAAGTGGTAAAGGCAGGAGAATCAGGAATTGAAGGATGTTGGCTACATAGTGAGTTTGAAGCCAGCCTGGGCTATATAAATCCCGGTCTGAAAAAAAGGAGGGAGAGGGGAAATGCATGTTTGCGATGGATAGCTTTAATTGCAACTTGACATAACCTAGAATCACTTGGGAAGACAGTCTCAATGAAGGATTATCTGCCTTGGATTGGCAGAGGAAAGGTCTGTGGGGCACTGTCTTACTTAATCCGTGTGGAAAACCCACTGTGGGTGGCACCATTCCCTAGGCAGGGGTCCTGAACTATGTGTGAATGGAGAAGCTGAGCTGAAGGCAAGCAACCAAGCAGGTAAGCATGCAGGCATGTAGTCCCTCTCTGCTCCTGACTAATTGCTTTGTGTTCCTGCCTTGGCTTTCCCACATGGAGAGACTATAACCTTGAACACTGAGTTTCAGTAAACCCTTTCTCCGCAAACTCGCTTCTTATCTGGGTATTTTTATCACAGAAACAGAAATGAAGCTAAAATAATGCTCAGTATAGAGAATTTAGGAGTAACAGTGAAGGAGAAGGGGGATCCCCAGTCCCTTATCTGCAGCTGCCACACCCCTCCATGTGTGAGACCACACCTGGCTTTTTATATGAGTGCTAGGATCTGAACTCAGGTCCTTGTGGTTGCACAGCAAGCCCTTAACCACTGAGACATCTCTCTGGCCCCAGACCAAAGCACAGCATACAGATGTGTGACAATGTCATAATGATTCTTATCTAAATATTGATTGCCTGTATGGTGTTTATGTGTGTGTGAGCACTCCTACACATCATAGCATGTGTGTGGGAGTCAGGGGAAAACTTTATATTGTCTTTTCTTTTCTTCTACTTTTACATGGGTTCGGTGGTTGAACAAATGTAGTCAAGCTTCTTTGGCAAGCATCCTTACTGGCTGAGCCATTGGAAGGCCTGCAATTATTTGTATAATTAGCAAACACTAATATAAAAAAAAAAGAAGTCCCGTTAGCACCATCGCACTGGGCTCACATGGCACAATCAACTATTGCAACATTTTAACTTGGGAAAAGGCAAAACATGAGGCTTGGTTAAAGAAGAACAGGAATTGAGTAAAATGAGCAGCTAAGGGTTATATGTTTACTTTTCCTTTCAGGAGAGAGAAACTTAAAAGAAAATTACAGGGAAAAATCTATACAAGTCCGCATGTGAAGCTGAATCATCGGTCTGGGAGGAAGAGGTCTCCATAGCCAGCTGGCTGGGCTGTGCGCTGGGCCACGTGATTTCTGGGTAGTCCCTGGTTAAGGGGCCTGTCCTGACTCTAAAGAACGGGAAACAGGTTCTGTTGTGCCTTGGGCAGTCAGGACTCGTCCAATCTGAAGTCACCTGACCAAGCCCAAAGAGAGAAAGATTAGAGAGGCTTTTCGGACAGTGTGCCTCATGCCTGGTTCCTCTCCCAAGAGAAGAGTAAGTGAGGTGTGTGTCCTAATTGGCAGAACAGCTGACTTATGGGCAGGCACAGTGAGTTATCACTGAGTTGTACCAAAGAATAGTTCTCATGGGGAGGCCAAAGAGGCACAGAGAAGACATCTCTGGCTGTCCTAAGCAGCGCACTGGTCATCGTCGGTATTCTAACGGTGTGTGTGTGTGTGTGTGTGTGTGGTGGCATAACCATGTGTACATGTTCAGATGTGCTTGTATATGTGTGTGTATATAGTATAATCATGTGTACATGTTTATACGTGTTTGTTTATGTGGGGTATGTGGGGGCTGGAGGTCATGTTGGGTGTGTTTCCCAATTGCTCACATCTTATTTTTGAGGTAAGGTCTCACTGAACTTATTTTGCCAATTCAGGGAGCTCTAGGGAGTCCCATCTCTAGGGTCCTAGGCATGTGCTACCATGCCCAGCTTTCATGGGGCGTCTGGAGATTAAACTTAGGCACTTCACTGATGGACCCACCTACCCAGTGCCCAGTCCCCTGAGGGTGGCTTCCTACTGAGGTCCTCTGCAGGCCCTTCTCACGTATCCTAGATAACCTGCTCATAGCCCAGAGTGCACGTCACTCATTGGCCCTCATTCGGTGTGACACACAGGTGCCCGCCACCTTACACTTTTGAAACACAGTTATTTGTGAACGTGGAGCAGGCCCAGGTCAAGGTGCCTGGAGTCTTTCTGCCATCTCTCGCTTACATGTGACAACTGCCCCACCACAGCATCTGGGAGGCACTGGCAGATCAGGGGTTGGCCGTCAGTTCAAACCCAAACAGGTGTGTTTGCAGAGGGAGCACCTAGGCACACATGGGCCACTTGTCACCTTTGCTGCCAGCTTGTTCTCTTTGGACAAAACACAGTGACTTCTTGACATCTTTAATTGCCCTCTGTTGGGCCAATTAGATGGCACTTGCCGCCGAACCTGTCGATCTGAGTTCCGTCCCTGGGACCCACACTGTAGGAGAGTGCTGACTCCCTCAAACTGTCCTCTGACCTCCACTCATGTGTCATCATATGCGCACATGTATACATGTGCATGTGTGTGTGTGTGTGTGAAAATAGGAAATCACCTGTCAAATTCAATGGAAAAGAATATCACGTTAAAAAATTTACACATAGTACTAGAGCCCTGGCATAGCATGTCTAAGGCCTTGAGTTCCATCCCCAGCACCACCAAATGCATGTACGGGTGTGTGTGATGTATATATGTGTATGCACACATGTGTGTGCATGTGTATGTGTGCATATGTCTATGTGCATGTACATATGTATGTGCACATATACATGTGTGTATGTTTGTGCATGTGTACGTGTATATGCACATATGTATATGTGTGTATGTATGTGTGTGCATGTGTATGTGCATATGTATGTATATGTATTTATGTATTGTGTATGTAGGTAGATAGGTGTGTGTACACATACACATAAAAAGTGAGGCAAGTCTCACACCTGCTATTGCATGGACAGAACCTGACATCATACTAAGTAAAATAAACTGCCACAAAAGGGTATCTATCTTTCTGGGCAATGGTGTGCATGCCTTTAATCCCAGCACTCAGACGGCAGAGGCAGGGGGAATCTCTGTGAGTCTGAAGCCAGCCTGGTCTACAGAGTGAGTTCCAGGACAGGCTCCAAAGCTACACAGAGAAACCTTGAGCTCTTCTACCATGCTGGTCCTGGAGATCAAACTCAAGCTGTCAGACTTCGTGCCCCGTGACTTTACCTACCGAGCTGTCCAGCTGGTCTAGTTACTGCAGGGGTTTTGTGGGGGTTTGTTTTTTAAGACAAGGTCTCACGGTGTAGGCTCACAGAGACCTGCCACCTCTGCCTCCCAAGTGCCACCATGCCCAGCTACACTAGGGCAGTTTTTAAAACGACATGCCGCAAGCATATCTAAAGGTGTCCTTTATTAATGTTATGTTCTGGGCCAGTCAGGGGACTGGACTGCGCCCATGTGTTTGGGGCAGTGAGTGTGACATAGTCTAAGATGACAGGTACATGGTGACTGAGTGGCTTTGGGGATTTACGGTCTGCATCGTACCTGGAGCTACAGCGGGTTCGGGTCTTAGCAGGCCCAGGAAACGTGCGCTGTGCTATTTGTGTGCTTTTCTTCTTCCTATGACAGAGGAGGAGAGGACGCACACGGGCGTAGTGGGGCAGCACAGAACAGAGAGGGCAGATGGGAAACCTCTGATGGCCCTGTCTCTGTGGGAGACGGGGGTTCAGCATGGCAGACACTGATGTCCACATGCATAGTCACTGAAATAATCTGGCCTCCTGTGTGGACTGACCCCCCAGACTTTGTTTGCACAGAAGAGGGGCAGAGCCAGAGAGGATGCCCCAAGATGCCCCAAGTACACAAAACAGAGCAGCCCCCAGTCATGCTCATCACACTGTTGCCCTGAAGGACTCCACCCTTCCCCTTTGCTCAGGCATCTGCAGCCTCCTCATGCTATCCGGGCACTAAGCAGGGCACGGAGCAGGAGTTCGAGCCTGTTGTAGCGGTCACGGTGTGTCAGGGCTCCTGATAGCAAGGCATGGCTCACCGATTTGTAAGTTGCCTACCCAGGAGCCCCTTACTGGTCTGGTGGGCTGGTTTTCATCACATGGAACAAAAAGCAGTGCCCATGCTTGGGATATCCAAACAGTAAGCAGGTCCAACTAACAGGTCTGGCCCCAGGCCAAAAATGGAGTTCGTGCTCACAGGAGATGGCCATGCTTGACTACTGAGGTACATCTCTCCCAGTGGGCACTAACCAGCTATTGACAACTTCTGGCCTTTGTCAGGGAAGGTTCTGGTTAGAAACTGGATGTTAGCCCTGATCACACACGGACTCACCAAAGGACAAACTCCAGCCCTACATTCTCCTTGACTTGCACTAGATACAGCCTGGGCATCTGGCATGTCACAGGCTGTGGGGAATCCCAGTGGGCAGTGAAGCAGGCAAAACACTCATACACATACAAATAAATCCACTTTAAAAAAAGAAAGAGAGAAAGAAAGAAAGAAAGAAAGAAAGAGAGAGAGAGAGAGAGAAAGAAAGAAAGACCACATAAAGCCAGCAGGGGTGCTGCAGGGCTCTGCTGAGGAACCTCTATCTACTGGCTCTCCTAGGAGGAGAAGCCTCTCCTCCTGACGCTTTCTGTGCCAGAAATGCCCCCACACTGGGTGCCAACGTGACACCAATCGGCTCAGAAGAAACAGAACCACCGGCTCTTGCCAAGTGTTGCAAGTGGACTCCACGTTAATCCCTGTGCCTGAGACAAACCTTCATCTGCATTGGGGAATCACGGGTACACCTTCTAACAGGAAGGCAAAGGATTTATGCAATCTCTGTAGAAAGAAATGGGAAATCCCTTAACCTCCCAGCCAGTGCCCAGAGGAGGAGATGCTGCTGGACTTCCCAGGACTGCCGCCCGCTGGAGAGGCTGCTAATACAGACAGCTTCTGCATAGGCAAGGACCTGGGGGGGGGGTGCCTCTGGGAGTAGGTGCTAGCAAGACAAAGGCAGCTTCACCAGAGTCTCCTAGACTTGGGCTATAAGCAGTCCCTGTGCCAAAGCAGATTGGCTGGTTCGCCCCTAGAGGGCAGTGTGGGAAGGCTGTTCCTTAGGGACCAGGACATAGGAAAGCAGAATTAATTCTGTCAGGGTACCATGACCCAGTACTCAAGGCTGAGCTTCTACACACCTGCAATTAGATATTCCTTCTTCCCTCCAACGTCCAGCGAGACCCCGCATACTGCTGAGGAGGGGGCCGTGTAGATAAACTCAATGTCTTTGTCAGGTCCTTTGAACATCTGAAAAACACAGTAGGGCAGGAGTGAGCACAGTAGGACAGGGGTAAACACAGTAGGGCGGGAGTGAGCACAGTAGGACGGGAGTGAGCACAGTAGGGCAAGAGTAAACACAGTAGGGCGGGAGTAAGCACAGTAGGGTGGGAGTAAGCACAGTAGGGTGGGAGTAAGCACAGTAGGGTGGGGGTAAAGCACAGTGGGGGGGTAAGCACAGTAGGGCAGGGGTGAGCACAGTAGGACAGGGGTAAACACAGTAGGGCAGGAGTGAGCACAGTAGGGCGGGAGTAAAGCACAGTAGGGCGGGGGAGCACAGTAGGACAGGGGTAAACACAGTAGGGCAGGAGTGAGCACAGTAGGGTGGGGGGTAAGCACAGTAGGGCGGGGGTAAGCCCAGACAGGTTTCCAATCAGAACATGATGCGAAGAAGAGTCCAGGGCTGTACCCACATGTGCCCCTTCCCCACAAGGCATCGGAAGGTAAACACAGAGATTCACAAGCCCTGCTGTTTTTGCGAAGGTGCTCAGAGTCACATATCCGCTTATGGTTGTAGGTAGACCCCAGCCGGCAAGCACAGCCTGTCACCAGAGGGGGCTTTGTCTAAGGACATTACTGAGCACGAGGTCACCATTTCCGAACCCCCGTAGAAATCTAAAGACTGTCACTTGCCACAGAGGGTCACATCTGTCTGTTCCCAGGGACTGGGTTAATTTGCTTGCTTAACTAAAACCAAAACAAACCAGGGCTACACAGAGAAACCCTGTCCTGAAAAACAAAACAAACAAACAAACAAAAAAAAAACCCACAAAAAAACCAAAAAAAGGTTTTTTATTTTTTTCTTTTCTTTTGATCTTCACTTTGTCCCTACCCCTACACCCCTGTTCTGAATTAAACCTGCAGTCCTGAACCCAATAATTTACACCCCAGCCCTATTTCCAGACTTTTTTTCCCTGAGACAAAAGTCTCAGTTTGCAGCCAGGTCTGAACTCGAACTCTCCATTCTCTCGCCTCAGCCAGGGTGCTGGGTTCATAGACTTGCACTACAACACGCGGTTTATTCCCAGGGACTTTGGTGAAGCACTGGTTACCTAGAGACAACCAAGGGGGGGACGGTGCCCTCTGGGAGGAGACCTAACCTCAGGGGGGGACGGTGCCCTCTGGGAGGAGACCTAACCTCACAGTCAAGGGAGGGCTGGATTTCTCGGGTCTGATTTGCTTCGGCTCTTCAGGAATGCACCTGCTGCCCCATGGAGGAAGACATTGCCCAGTAACTAGATGTGTGTGTGTGGGGGGGGGTGAGAGTGTGTGTGGGGGGGGAGGTGAGGGTGTGTGTGTGTGGGAGAGGCTCCCCCGCTCCCCCTTTGGCTCATACCCTTCCTAACATTCCAGAAGACATTTTTCATTTGTCTTCCCCCTCTTCCTTCTTCCTCCATCTCTTCAAATTTTAAAGATATATGTTTATTTCTATTTCTGTGTTGTGTTTGTGCCCGTGTGTCTGCTGCCATGTGTGTGCCCTCAGAATCCCATCTCCAGATCCCCTCAAGCTGGAGATGCAGGCAGTTGCGAGCTGCCTGATGTGGGCACTGGCACGTGCTCTTACCCACTGAGCCCTTGGGCTCCAGTCCCTCTCAAGGACAAACCAGCTTGGGGAGCTTCACTCTAACCCTGTAGAAAGGAAGGTTGCCAGGGCAACAGTCTTCTTCTGCATCTCAAGTGGCGCCAAGGGGTCAGTGTTGCTTCCTTGGCATTAAGCCACGAGGAGCTTATGGAAGCCCAGCTGCTCGTCTGCCTCATAGAGGGACCTTGGTATTGAGAGGTCAGTCGTCCCCTTGAGGTGACATCTGTGATGAGGACGTGCTCGCTCCTCTGGCTCATTGATAATATTTATTTTCAGTTTCGGTAAATAAGGATAACTAGGGCCACTACTGCGTGACAAGCTGTCCCTAACGCTGGAGGAGCCAGCTGTCTTTCTTTGAACCCCGAGTTAGTAAATGCCAACTCTCAGAGCAGGCAGGTACCCCCCGACTTAGTTCTGCAGTGTCGGGAATCAAACCTGGGACTTTCTGCATGCTAGGCAAGCATGCTACCAATTGAGCCACATCCCCAGGCTCTCCCTTAACCTCTCTTGCTCTCTCAAACATTGTTTTCTTCCCACTCACCCCTGACATGGACAGTACTCTGAAAACATCAGCAGACACCACAGAGCCACCACTGCTGCCATCTGCGGTCCCCTCTACGCCTGCCTACCACACTCCTGCCTTCCCAATGGGACACCACAGTCAGGAAGCTGCCCTGGGCACACCTGCCTGCCAGACTCATCCTCTTGTGACATGATACTCACGGGGTTATCACCCAGTAAAACCAAGCTAGCCGGTCTCGAGGATTAGGGTGGCGTGGTGGTTTGAATAAGAACGGTCCCATTGGTTCAAATATGTAAATGCTTGGTCCCCTAGTCTGGGAAAGATTAGGAGGCACGGCCTTGTTGAAAGATGTCTGTCACTGGGGGGTATGGGCTTGGAGGTTTTGGAAGTCCACCTGCTGTGTTTGGGTCAGGATGAAAAGCTCTCAACTACTGCTCAGAGCCATGTCTGTCTGCTCCCCACCATGATGACCACAGACCCAGCCTCTGAAACTGTAAGCAAGCCCCCATTTAATATACTTTTATTTTCAAGAGTTGCCTTGGTCCCAACATCTCTTCCCAGCATAGGACAGTGACTGAGACAGTTGAAAACCTAAAATCTCTGCCAGTTTTTCATGTTCCCGTGGCTTAAGGAGAACTGAGCATCTCTGTGGCTTTGACGACTCAGTTTTCTGGCTTACGCTGGCTGGGAGGCGTTCCAGGGCTCCACCCCTGCTTCCCCCACAAAGTCAGGGGCTACCTTTATCTGCTTGATCTCATACTGAATCCTCTTGATGGGGTTGCCGTAGATGTCGTTCCCGGAATCCACCTCCTTCTCACTCACGGCTTTGGCCCTGATCACTGCAAAACACAGAGACACAGATAAGGGGGTCACTGGGACCGGGATTCAGGCTCTGCACCGGGGAGGAAGGTGTGCCTCCCTACAGGAGGTACTAAGGGCGGTGGGCCTATTGTCCACCTGAGGGGTCACAGGAGTCTGACCTGGCACAGGTAAAGGGAGGAGGCTCTGCGGCCTGTCATCCTGGAGTGGTCAGCAAGAGTCCTTTGCTGTGTGTGGGATGTGGCTCAGTTGGCAGAGTGCTTGGCTAGCATGTACAGAAGCCTGTGTTCTGTCTCTAACACCTAGCACTATATGAACATGGACACAGTGATACACACCTTTAGCCCCAGCCCTTAGGAGGTAGAGTCAGGAAGGGCAGAACTTCAGGGCCAGCCTAGACTGATAAAACCATCTCACCAGGTGGTGTGTGTGTGTGTGGTGGTACATGCCTTTAATCCCAGCAGAGGCAGATGAATTTCTGAGTTTGAGTACAGCCTGGTCTACAGAGTGAGTTCCAGGACAGCCAAGGCTACACAGAGAAACCCTGTCTCAAAAAATACAAAAAACAAAAGGACAACCACAAACCTGACTCAAAAGACAAAATCAAAAACCAAAAAGCTGGGTGTGATGGCACACACCTTTAACTCTAGCACTTGGGGCAGAGGTAGGCGGATTTCTGTGAGTTCAAGGCCAGCCTGGTCAACCTAGTGAATTTCAAGACAATTGGGGCTACAAAGTGAGACCCTGTCTCAAAGAAAACAACCCAAACCAAAACCCAAAGGAACAGATCCCCAGATGAGCCCTTTGTTGACTAGGGCACCAGGCGGCTCTGTAGAGCAGGCTGTGGCCATGGGTCTGGACTGGAGAAAAGTAGACGTGCAGTGGCCTAGCGTGCAGTGGCCTAGCGTGCGGTGGCCTAGCGTGCGGTGGCCTAGCGTGCAGTCCTGCTCCTGCAAGCAGGGCTGGCGGAGAGCCAGTGCAAGGGCTCTGATGTCCCAGCATCCCACCCTCAAACAGGCTTTGGGGGCTGGAGCAGATGGGCAGTCATCCACCCCAGAGGAGACTGGTTTATTCAAATTTGGGGTCTCCACTGTGTAGCACAAATTCTAATTGGTCTTAATAGAGTCAGTGATCGTGGTGAATGCGGAAGGATCAGAGCAGCAGAACGGCCAGTCGCTAGAGAGTTCTTACTACCAACGCTTAGACCAAAGGGGTCATCCTGTTCCTACGGATCCCGGGCCTGCCTGCTCAGACTGCTCAGATTCCTCTGACTGCTGCGAGCTCCCATCTCCTTCTGCCTTACATTCCTCTCTCCACCCAGCCATATCCCTCCTGTCTCCACCTCCCTAAGTGCTGGGATTGAAGGCCTGTGACCCCAAGTGCTAAAATCATCTTTGTGTGAGCTCTTTTTCTCTTTTAGACAGATTTGATCTCGTGTAGCCCAGGGTGGCCTTGAACTCACAGAGATCCGACTGCCTCTGCCTCCCAAGTGCTGGGATTAAAGGTGTGTGCCACCACTGCCTGGACTCTATGGCTAACTAGTGGCTTAGCTCTGTACTCTGATCTTCAGGTAAGCTTTATTTGTGAAAACACACACAAAATATCACCACACCACTGGGATACTAGGGTACAACTCAGAACAGAGTACCTGCCTAGCATGCAAGAGGGCCCGAGTTCCCTCCCTAGCGATACAGGAGAGAAGCTTCCATGTGAAATGTCCCATGGGATATGCGTGTGAAGGTCAGAGGACAACTTCATGTATCATTTCTCAGGTGCCATCTGCCTCATTTTGGTTTTGCGTTTTTATTTAATGGGGGTGGGCGGGGTTTACACACTGCATGATGCAACCAACATGTCAAAGCCAGAGGACAACTTATGGGGCCAACTGCTCTCCACCATGTGGGTTCCAGGGATCAAATTCAGGTCAGCAGGCATAATGCCAAGCACCTTTACACACCGAGTCACGTCGCTGGCTCTCCACCTTGCTTTTGGAGACAGGGTCTCTCACTGGCCTCTCTCACCGGCCTGAGGGTCTCTCACCAGCCTGAGGGTCTCTCACTGGTCTGCAGGTCTCTCACTGGCCTGGAGCTCACCAGCTGGCTCGCCAGCAAGCCTCTGGGTTCTTCCTGTGTCTTCCTTCCCAGTGTTGGGATTATGAGCTACAGCAAACATGGCTTTGTGGGACACTCTTTAGAGTAACCCGCATTCTATGACAAAGTTGACAGACATGGAGTTAGAAAGCCTGTTATGCAGGCTATGGATCTGGTCAGTAATGTTAGTGTGGCTCTCAAACATTAGACACAGACGGTCCCATCGGAAGTGCGTCCAGGACAACGATCAAAAGAAGCCATGGGAAGGGATAGACCAGGAAAGTTACAGAATGGAGTCTGGTTGCGCCTAACATGGGTTTTTCTACTAGAAATTAAGCCCCTGGTCCCTCCCTGGACACCCTATGACTAAAGCTCAGCAGATCCTGCCACAGGCAGAGCCCTCCTTTTCTTTACTTGGAGGTTTTTAGCTGGGTCAGGGTCTGTTTTAATGGCTTTAAAAGCATTGCTCTTCAAAAGGCAGTGGTGCGGGGTCACTCTGGGCAAGCGTGCTGTCACCGTGCACACGAGTTTGATGGAGACAAGGGGGCAGACAGTGCCGGCTCAGAGTCTCCAGCGGTCAGCTTGAGTCTTGGAAACTTCTGGCCAGGACTGTTTCCCACAGAGGCAGGGAGGTCCGGGCACGTGGGAGTGCCATCTGCTCCTTAGACCCCAGCAATGCACTCTGGATCCTTCCTCACCAAATCTCACACCACAGCCCAGGCCCCACCCAGCTCCAAGGCCCATTTACATTGGTCCTTCTGTACCTCTGAGTCACCACTGGCCTGGCCACAGGTTCCTGCTTCCCAGCCCAAAGCAGGCCTCACTTCAAACAGCTACAACCTGGTAAAAAAGCTACCTGGCAGGCCACCCCAGAACAGAGGGTTCTCTCTTAGTTCTGTGCCTTCCCCATAAACATTTCTTGCAAAATGCCTTCACTGAAAATTTGAGCCAGGAGTAATGGTACACACCTTTAATTCAAGCACAGGGAGGCAGCAGAGGCAGGAGGAACTCTGAGTTTGAGGCCAGTCTGGTCTACAGAGCAAGTTCCAGAACAGCCAGGGCTGCACCTTCTGCAACCAGACTTGTCCCTTGCTCTTTCCTAATCCATCCTGCTCCCTGCCCCCCACATAGTAGGATATCCAGATATGTTCCACCTTCGAACAGGGAAGCTCTTCTACCCAAAATGTCACCTCCAGGTCCCTGTCTGGAGAACTTGTATTCAGCCTTGAGAGAGAGTCCCCTGCCCTCCCTGTCTTCTTCCTGCAGCGATGGGCATTTTCGCTCATCTCTCACACACTCTGCTGTGGATGTCTGTGCACCTGTCCGCTGAGAGGTCCTGACAAGTAGGGGCTGTGCTATGGAATAGCTGAGGCTCAGAAAACCACCACCAGATGGAACTGGGCTGACAGCATAGGCGTGCTGGTCCTCGGTCCCCTCTGTGTAACCTGTAAAACCGTCATTGTAATGCTTATGCAAATGTGTAAGCAGGACAGGTAAGCACTGCCATGTGTTTGTTCTTTGTATAGCACGGTCATCAGCTCGGAAACAAGAGGGGGTAGGGGTCCCAAAGGAGGTCAGTATACCTTCCTCTACCAGCCTAGAGTACTTGCTAGCTTTGCTTCTCAGTAGCGGCCCACCACACTGCACAATGCTTAATGCTCACTGGAATATTAAGGGCGGGACTGTAGCTCAGTTGATGGCGGGCTTATATAGCAACCACAAAGCCCTCAGTTCAAGACCCAACACATACGACTGGACACGGCATGTATTTGGAATCTCAGCATTCCCTTGAACTATTATAGAGTTTGAGGCTACCCTGGACTATGAGAATGCACTGCCCACCTGTCGATCAGTGACTTCTCATTCTTTCCCATGGCACTGAGGACCCAATAACTGCTGTCTTATGGGAGCTCCCAAGTTCCCACACACACCTGAGTCCCTGACACGATCTAAGCCAAAAAAAAAAAAAAAGGTGGAGAAGCCACCAGGTGTGAGAATGTGTGTGAAAGGTGCTGCCCAGAGGAGCGCTAACTACGGTGCTCATCGGAGATCGCTGGGTTGCACATCCATCACAGATGTCACCATCCGGTGTCCAAAGGTGATGGGGAGAGTGAGCAAGCCCCCCCGTAGGGACATCGAGTGCAAGGGACACATCGTGGAGGAGTGAACAGGGCAGATTTCTCTGCTCCTACAAGGCGAGGATCTGGAAAGCTGGCCCTGGTGTCCTGGCACAGGAGTATCCTGTTGTGAGCTCACATCGCCTGGGGCTGTGGGCCATACGTTTCCTCCTTTGAACTTTTCAGAAGAGAAATGAGATGCTGGTTTTCCTTAATGGGTGGGGGTGGAGGGGAGGCCAGGGATGTTTGTAGGCAGTGGGAGACGGGCAGAGGTGGTAGAATCGCCATCGACAACCAGGCTGCTTCTGACTAGCCACAGGGACCTAAACTACAGAGCCTTTAGAGCGGAAGCCTGATGGTTTCCTCTCCCATTAAGCGTTCCCGCTACTACAGGAGGCTATCACCGCTGGCTACAGCTGACACCTGTCTTAGCTGTAGCTGTCCCCTGGTGAGATCACTGGGTGGGGAAGGGGAATGGGGAGGTCTTGCCAGTAAAAGCTTTTATAGTCCCAGCCTTAGAGGGACTAAGGCAGACAGGCAGACAGATGGCAACAGACAGACAGATGGACAGGAAACCCTGGGTGGAAGACGGGAAAGCAGAGAAAATAAAGAATTCTCTAGAAGTATAATACCCACACACGGCAGTGGTCATCACTGTGACCTCCAGGGTGACCACGAGGGCTATAGAGGAAAGGAGGCCACCTCACAGAATGGGTAGCCTCCCTGAGTCCCAGACCATCTGAAGGACAGGAAAATTCAGACTCAGAGAACTTGGAATGAACTAGAAGCAAGGCATGAATGTCTGTTGACTGGACCCTTCCATGCTACGCTGGGGGCCGATGCCAGCGCCGGGCCAGCCACATCCAGCCCTGCCCCACTACCTAACGAAGGAGCTGGGCAAGGCAGCAGTTGACTCCTGTTCAACTGTTTTGTGCCCCAACCACTGTCCCCCACCCCACCTCACCCCCCACAGCTCAAAATTTGCTTTTTCCTCTTTTCCTTTTGCTAACCCCACATCTGGGTTTGCCATCAAGAGTGCGACACTGGCTGATGAATTCACCACCAGATGCTGGCTACTGGAATGCACAAGCGTTGACTTAATTCAAAGCACACAACCGCAGAGCCCCTACCCCCATCCCTCTGGCTGAGGACACCACATGACGTCACTTCCCCCTAGAGGAGCCTGCAAAAACAATCCCAGCTTGGCCAGCCAGAAAGGGATGGAAAAGAGCTCGGTGGGTGGAAAGTCAAGGGCACTGATGATGAGCCAAAGATGACGGGCTCATCTTTTGTGTTTGGACCTTGAAAATCACTACTGCCCCGGGACGCCAACAGAAGTTGGACCGTCCTGCTAGTATCCTAGGAAGGAACTTTCTAGAAACCCTGGATGCTATGGCCATGGCTAAGGAAAGCTGGAGGATTCAATACACTCCACAGATCCCAACCATGGCAAGCAGAGCCATGCTTTTCCTTCCCAGGGTGCTCCTGTCTGTCCCCTGGGCCACCAGCACACGGTCTACTGAGACCTAATGACATGTTCATAAACCTAACAATTGTGTACGCATGTGGGGAGAGAGAGAGAGAGAGAGAGAGAGAGAGAGAGAGAGAGAGAGAAGAGAAGTAGGAGAGAGAAGAGAGAGAAGAGAAAAGGGGGAGGGAAAAGAAAGGAGAGTGAGAGGGAAGACAGAGGGAGGGAGAGAGAGGAGGGAGGTAGGGGAGGAAAGGGAGAGAGAAGAGAGAGGAGAAAAGAGAGAGGAGGGAGGGAAGGAAGGAGGGAGAGAAAAGAGAGAGGGGGAGAAAGAGGGGCAAAGAGAGAAAAGGAAAGGAGAGAGGGAGGGGAAAGAAGAGAAGAGAGGAGAGAGGAGAAGAGAGGAGAGGAGAGGAGAGGAGAGGAGAGGAGAGGAGAGGAGAGGAGAGGAGGGGGGGAGAGAAAGACAGAGAGGAGTTCTCACTATGTAGCTTTGGCTGACCTGGAACTAACTATGTAAACTTGAATTCAGAGATCCACCTGCTTCATTAAAGGTGTGTGCCACCACATCCAGCTTGTCAACAAGTCTTGAATTCTATGGTGTCCATAATAACACACGGATGTTCCCTGAGAATCTAAAAACACACCATGCCCATTGTCCACAGAAGGGTCCTAACCTGAAGGAGAGCTGCCAGCACCTGCAAAATTCCTCCTTGTTGGGTTCTGCTACCATGCTGTGGTCCCAGCTGCCTCGGGACAATCCCCTACACCATGCGAATATTTACAGACTATGGATGGATTCACTGAGTGTCCTCTTTGAGCTGTGGGCTCCACACAGTGAGCAGAAATGAACCCACAGCTATGAACACCTATCTTCTGAGGCTGAAAAGATTGACTCGGGATCACCAGAGGGTTACAACCAGGCCACCCTGTCCTTCAGGGTTCTGCTGTGACCTGGGGCCAGCAAAGTCCTACAGAAAACATGGAAGTTTAATTTGGGGGTGGTTCCTCCCTCCTGGAGCTAGGAGATGGAACGGGAGCCTTTGCCAAGATTCTGCCAGCACAAATCAAGGGTTGGGAACACGTTGATACTGCAACTAGATTGGGATCAACCAAAGACAGAGATACACCACTTTAAGGCTACCAGCATCAAGGTGGGGGAAGCCCCCACAGAAAGACCTTCCTCACCTCAGAGATGCGCGTACAGTAACTTCAGGTCTAGATGTAAATGTCATCCCGAGGTCATCTGCCCCGTTTCTTTTTTTCATGGTAGAATTACACACCAGTCAGTTAGAGGATTATAAAAGACACATCATTCTCTCCCAGAATAAACTCAAACTGTGAGGCTCTGATGTCTTTTTTCAGTCTGTCAGGAGGTGGGGGAGCTGCAAGGTCTCTTTATTAAGCTCCCCAGAAAACAGTGTGCCACCACCTTGTCATTCACACCACAGCTAGCAAAGTTCCCATTCCATCCATAACTAGACCTGTGGCTGCCACTTGGGATCAGTCTTTTTGTCCCTTTATAGTGGAAAGCACGGCACCCACAGCGGTCAGCCTGGCCAGCAAAGGCTGCTTGCTCTTTGATTCTGGATTAATTTATCTTTAACCCGGAAAGTCAGTCCAGAGAATGAGGTGTGCCCCCACTGCCCCAATTCAACACCCTCAGCTGGGGACAGAAGATCAGCCACACGGTTCCTGGGCTTGTCCTACAACAGCTGCCATCAGATGGTTACACTGTCCAGGATGCTGTCCTTGAAGAGCTATGACATCTGAGTGGGGCTGTGGAGGGCACGGGAAAGACTTGGAGGGACCCTTGTTCCTTAGAACTGGCTGAGGAATTGCTGTGGATGGTGGATGGTGAGCAACATGGGGGCTTAGCCCTGGGGCACTAAAACCTCTGCCTCCTAGGCTTGAGACCAAACCTCAGCATGTGGGTGGGGGTACAGGCATGGGTTAGCACCTCAGCATGTGGGGGTACAGGCATGGGTGAACATCCAGGTGTCCCAAGGAATCAAAGATGGTTTGGTACCCACAAGTCCTCGGGTAACAAGGGCTCCAGCACTGCCTTCTGTCTCTGGTCTTATGTCACCCTTCCCATGGCTGCCACCTCTAGGTGCCCTCTGTGGATGGTTGAGGTCATCCACCGAGCTCTTCCCTGCCTTGTCCTCTCCATGTCCCCTCCAGCCACTCTGCATTAGTGAGAAAGACCTCCAAATCCTTTCTCTCTCCTTTCCCTAAAAGGGAAAAAGGGGCTGTCATTCAGTAATTAAAAACAGTTCTGTGCTGGTGACCAGGATTGGGCACAGCTTTCCTGCATCAGCAGCTGAGGCCAGCCCCTCCCACAGACACTCCCAAATCGGATGATCGATCCCCTCACAGGCAGCAACTGGGCTTTCGTGGGGAGTGTAAAACCAAACAGGGTCCCAGCCTTGGGGTAGGGCTGAGCCTACTCAGGATGAGGTCAAGACCCGCTCATCTCTAATAACTCAGGCCAAGGCAGGCAGATGGGTGTGGCGGAGGGTGAGGCAGAGAGGGGACCGGCAAGGGGACTGTAGGGCATTCAGCTCTGGGCCACACCATCCATGGACTGCTGCCTGGGAATATGCCAGGCCTGCCTAGCAGCAGGCTCCCTGCCCATCGCTCAGATTCTAGCATGCTAGCACGCACAGGAGGGTGGCTGTCCGCTAGATGCCCGTCTCCATGGAGACCAGCTTTCCCATCTCCATTTCCTGCCCATTGCTTTGGCTCTTCTCAGGGAGGGCGATGGCGCATCTATATGAGCGCGCAGAAGATTCTTGGCCCAGCCCTCCAGCTGCCTCGTGCTCCCCAGGACCCTGGCTCCTTCCCTCTAGGCCTGGTGAGACCAAGCCACGCCCTGCCACCCGTCCTTTCCAGCTGCGGACCAGCGAGATCTCATGCCAGGGCCTTAAGTGCGGCCCTTCCCATTCACGTGCTGCTGAATCATTTGAAAAAAATGTGTCCCGCTCCTGGGAGGGTTTGCTGAGAACAGTGTGGCTTTGTGGAGGAGGCTGCTGCTCGGCAGTTTCTCCGCCAAAGAGCCAAGGGCCTCGAGGAAGCCAAGCTCAGCTCTGCAAATCCCAAACCCGGCTAAGCTGGGCAGTAGCCTGGCAGGGCTGGAGGCAGAGAGAGCCTAGAGAGGTCCCTGGGGTATTCTGCCAACCTCTGTAAGACGTCTCCACACAACCCTGGGGAAGAGGCTGGGGGACATGACAGCAGGGGCGGATCAGGATCTTTTCCATTCAGCATCTGCTGCTGCTGCCAAGGGCCAGCGGTCATCTTTCTTCATTCGTTTCCAGGAGCAAACCTAAGGCGACCTGTGACCTCTGCTTCAGCGCTTAGCACTGACAAGCCCTGCCCATGAGTGAAACACTAGGGCATAGGGCTGTGAGCAGAGTCAACAAACCATGTCTGAAGGGAGGACAGGAGGACGTGGGTTCCTACTCCCCATCCCCTCATTGGTACAGCCCCCCCCCACCACCACCACGCCATGGTGTATGGGAGGACATTCAGGACAGCTCTCAAGTCTCCAACCAGATAGTCCGGGGCCTGCAGCTTCCCCGGTCTGGCTCCTCTCACGACTGGCTGGAAGCCAGACCCTGTCTGGTCTCAGAGGTCTGCACTGACCTCTTGTCATTTTCTACTTGTTGGAGGGACAATAGAGGTTAGAGAAGGTCCCTGCCCCACACTCAATTTCACACCCCTATCTGAAACCCACCCTCTCAGAGGTATGGAGTCCTGGGTGCTGCCTGTGCACAGGGTTCAGTGGAGACAGGTGACTGAACCAATCCTGCTTTAACAGCATCATCACGGTCATGACTGAACGGTTCAGCCAGTGTGGCAGTGAGCAGGGAAGGGAAGTCGATTCACTGTGCCTGCATCTCTCACCTGTTGGATACTCTGGGCATGCCCCACCCTGTGGACAGTGATATTGATGCTGTCCTTCAAACCTCTTGGGCAAACACGGTGCCTGTCCACCACTTGGTCAGCCCCAGGTGTGTCTTGAATCCACGTACACTGGAGAAGATGCATGAGTGAGACACACGGAAGTAGCTGGATGGCCAGGATTCTGATAAATGCAGTCCCTAGCAAGAATAAAGATCCTGCACCCGCCTTCCCGTGTGAGTACAGACACACAAAGTCAGGGAGCAGCTCAGCGGTGCACAGTGCTCTGCAGAGGTACGTGGGAGAGAGCCTGGGTTCTCCTGCTTCCGGGCAGAAGCTACACACACCTTCCAGTGGTACTGCCCCCCCCCCCCCCCGCATTACAGTCAGCTGGAGAATGGACCAGGCAGCTTGTAGACCTGGAGTATGACTACTGCCCTTCCCGTCCCGGTCAGAATGACCATATGTGAACTAATGTTTCAGGAAGGATTGGAGTGGTGCCAGCAGGAGCCAAAATTGTTCCCGCTTTGAATACTTGTGACAAGAATGAGGGAGTTGGTGACAGAAATGGCTGCAAGCTGGGCACGAGGGGAGGAGATAGAGTGTCAAGGTTGGGAAAGGTCAGAGCGTTGACCTCTTACCTGGCACCCAGGGTGCCAGACCCTTTTTGTTCCTGTCACTATCTATGGTGCACAGGTTCCCTGTGGAAGCTCACAAGTTAGAAGAGAAGAGGGGGCTGGAAGACTCCAGGTTGCACCTGAGGACTTCTTTTCCGTTGCCACTCAGATGTCCTGATGGGAGTAAAAGAGTGAAAACAGGGTCTACGCAGACTCCCGAGCCTCCGAGGGTGAGGTGGGAAGCAGCCATGAGAGCTCCTTAGGGAGTCATTGGGAAGTTATAGTCTTTAGTGAGGAGACCCTCAGGATTGGACTCACTACCCACGCCACTGACCCGGGCCAAGGCTTGCTCACCCCTCTTTAACCTTCTATAAGACACGGGGAGAGGGCAGGGTATCTTCTCGTCCTTGCTGCCAAGGGACAGTGTAGGTGTTACTGTCCGGGCTGAGATGAGTCACCCTCTGCCGTGTCTCAACGCCCATCCCTACACCTACTTTTAGCTCAGTGTAGCCAAGAAGGAGCGATTCCTTACCCAGAACACGGGCCACAAATACCATCTTTGCAAATGGAAACAAAAACACTGGGCTCCGGGAAGATGTGTCTGCTCATTGGGCTGTGGCTTCCAACTAAGTCGGGAGGCTCAGTTACGCAATGTAAGGGCCAGTTGTGACCACAGCTTTAAGCTAAGGAGTGCCACAAACATACACACTACTCTTCGGGACAGAGGTGATGCTGCAGGGTGTCCAGACAGCCCTGAGCAACAACTGGCAGCGAGGCATCGCGTGGGAACAAAGGACAATGGCAGAGAAACAAAAGGCAAATCTCAAACCCTGGGAGAGAGAGTCCAGCCAAATGAGCAGTGTGGCAGAGGAAGCCTCAGGTTCAGGATGCTCAGAACCACACACAGGGCCAGTGTTTCGCATCTTGCTATAGGCCTAGCCCCTGGCCAACACTCACCACACAAGGCTACTCGTTGCTTGTGTTTTCTACAAGCCACAAGTTACATGGCCCTCCTGTGCCATCCACGGCTTACCTCCTGGGACAGAGCTGTGGACAGGGTCAGGGACAGAGTTTGGTACTCAGTATAAGTGAAAAAGTATCAGGAGAGCAGATGAATCTCTTTCAGGAGAGATGGCGCCAACGGGAAGCAGAGGGGTGGTGAGCGGAGCCCTCCCACCTACGCCCCAGCTGCACGTTTTCATTTGCAGCTTCCAAAAGCGTTTTAAACAAGAGCTGGTGCCAAAGCTGGGGTTAGACTCTGAAAGTGCGTCTCAGCACCAGACCTGATCCAAAGGCGCTGGCGGCACGGCCTCTCTTTCCAGAAAGGGGCACAGACACAGCTGGGATCCTGGAAGACAGGCTCGGGCAGCCCACGAGAAGATCCTGCCACCGTGAGGGCGAGCAAGCAGAGGTTCTGGACTTGTGGCTGAACATCAAGAGCTAGACCACAGCAGGGAAGAGGAACTTCAACCCCAAGGAAAAGCACCCACGACTGACCGTGTTCAACACACATGTGTATGTTGAAGGGCTCAGCAGGTACATGTCTGAGGAAGACACAAGAGATTAGGAAAGATAATACATGGCAGAGGGCCTGCTTTTGGCTCCTCCTCCTACCCATGTTGTGGGTTTGGCTGACATACTTAATGTTGTTCATTATATCATCTGCCAAACACATAGGAGATAAATATGGCCATTTATGGACCAATATTCCTAATGAGTTGTGATCAAATATGATCAATCAAGGTATCTGGAAGAAGGCCGTGACAGAAAGATGGGAGGAGGAAGGGAAGAAATGAGAAAAGCCCCAGAAACTAACAAAGAGCCACAGCCAGCAGTCACTGTCTTAGCCAAACAAGTCTCATTGTACTTGGCCACACCCACTCATGATTACAAGTTCTAAGGCAGACCCCACTACCACCAATGCCTCAACAGTATTGGGGATTGAACCTAGGGTCTCATGCATCCTACTTTATGCTGCTCTAAGCCTAGCCCTTCCACAGCAGCTTTGGGGGTGCAGCAGTAGAGCCGAGCAGTGGCCAGAGGCTGGTTGGCAGAGCAAGCGCTTTCATCCTCTAGGCTCTGCAGAGAAAAGTATGTTGGCTACTGCCTACCTGGTATGAGCTCCCCACAGCCAGGTGGCTGCCGGTTCAGAGTGACCCCCAATCTATCCAACATGTGCTCCTCACAGTCAGGTGGCTGCTGGTTCATTTTGAAAAGCTAAGGAACAGTAAACTTCACACCCAGGTCTTCCCTCCCACCCCCACCCATCAGCACTGGCCCCATCATCACTGGGTGACAGTGTCACCCAGCTGGGAGGGGGTTTGCCTGCTCCCCCCACCCATAAAGTTTCTAAGAATGCATACATTGTGAAACAATGTTGGCTTTGTCTTTTTGTGTGTAGCCGCCTTCTACAGGAGAGAGGTTTAGCTAATGGCTCTGACATTGTCTCAGCCAGAGGCCAAGAAAGCAATGATGTATCTTTTGAAATTGCGCCCGTCTGACCCTGAATGCCCCTGAAAGCCCAGGGTTTAGCTAAAACATCTCAAGAGCTGATTCTACCTGGGGTTTCCATTAAGTACCCACAGCCCATAAAAACAGACTCCATCTGCAGAACTTGGGATAGACTCCCTCTCTGGACCCCACAGGGATTCTGCTTCTGCAGGAAGGAGTTTGCCAAGATGGTGAATAAACAGACTTAAGAGATGCAGGCATGGTGCAGGCAAAGCGGCCATCAGGGATGTATTTATCTCGGGTGGGTCTGCCTTTAAAATGTCTTTTGAAACTCTTGCAAGCGTTTCCTGGCTTTTTCCAAAAACTGCTTGTGTAATTTGTTTTGCTCTAAAATCTGCTGCTGGAGGTCACGGATCATCTGGCTCTGTTTGTCCTCGTCGAGAAGGCCATTGTCCAGGGAAGTGTTTTTGTCAGAGACTGGGGCCGGGATCCCAGTGGAATAAGACTTGAGGAGAGCCAAACGCATCCTTCTGCGTTCCCTGCGTTCTTCCTCTAGTTCAGCCTTGTAATGGATTTCCAAGCTCATGTTGGGGTGTTCTGTCAGCTCCAACAATGTCTTTTGCCTTCTGTGCTCCAACTCTGCCTTCTGCTTTTGCCTCATAGCCAACCAGCTTGCTATAGAGCTGTCCTGTTTCTGCAGGTAAGGCTTAAGGCTTTCTTCCTCTGCTGTGGCTGACTTGAGCCATCCTGACTCTGGGCTCTCTGAGAATGAGTCATCTTGTTCGCTAGATGTTCCTGCCTCGGGAACAGGTGTCAGGCTTTCAGGCTTTAATACGTGCTTTGCCATGGGCTGGTACCTGGGGTACTCGGCCTCACTTAGCAACTGTTTCAAATTGGTCTTGGACCACATTTCAGGGGCCTCCATGTCTGATGGGCTTCCACACCCCTCAGCAGTCGTTTCTGCCTCCTCTGCACTCTCCCCTCTCTGGATGTCGCTGCTCTCACCCTGAATTTCTGAGCAGCTCTGCTGCTCATCTGGATCCTGGTCTATATTGAGCCTCTGTCCCAGGTGCAAATTCAGATGTCTCTTCAGCTTCCGATTGGTGTTAAACAATTCCTCGAAGGCAGACTCAAGCTCTTTGTGCCACTGATTCTTATCGCTGTACCTGCTCGCCCCCTGGGTTGTGGCCTCCTGTCTGAAGGTGGAGCTGAGGGGCAAGGGTTTTTCTAAGTTAGCTGTTTTGTCCTGCAGACTCTCATCTGTAGAGTTGTGATTCACGTTCTGAGTAAAGCGTGAAGACCCCCTTTTCATCGGCCGCCTCCCCTCCTGGGGTACTTCCTCCACGCACTCAGTTTCCCCAGGCCCACTCAAAAGTGGGTTGAGCTTTGCCAGGTCTGCCCTTCTGCTCACCCGAGGGCCCAAGGGCTGGTAGCCACCACTGCTCTTACTCGAAGACACCCGTTTCCCTTTACCCTTCTCACAGGGGTTTGGGACCCGGGCTTTGGTAGAACCCCGTCTCTCTGAGCATGCTGCTTTTTTCCGGGACCTAGGGTGTTGCCTGGGGTGCTCTTCCCGGTGGCCCCTCTCCTCTCGGAAGGCTGCTCTGTTTCTCTCCTTAGCCCTCATGTGTTTTGCTGCTCCTCTTTGGCTGTGCTCGTCCAAGCTGAAGTTGTTTCCCGAGGCCCGCCCTGTTGCTTCATCCAACAGACGGGCTAAATAGAGGCGTTCCATGTCTCTAACCTGCTGCAGCCGGGCCTCCTGCCACTCTGCCTTCAACTCCTCAGCCAGGCGCTGCAGCTGCCGCGTTTTCCACTGCTGCAGAGTGACGTCACCCTTGTCTCGGACTTGCATCAATTCAGGCTTCTGCCTCAGAACTAAGGCTTCCTCATCAGAAGAGGGGTTCAGCTCGGCGGCTTGCTCCACGTCTCTCTCCATTTCTGTGAATTTTGCAGACATACTTGCAGGCAAAGGTGGCTGTAGCCAAGGAGAAGAGGCTGCGGGGTCCTGGGCACCCGCAGAAACGACGAGAGAGTCACAGCAAGTCTACAAGGCCAGGAGGGCACAGGACGCTCTGGACAGCTGGAGAAAAGTGTGCAAGGCCCTGGAGACAAGTGCGCAAGGGATTCTCAATGCAAGATACGCTCGAAAACACGCCCAGCAGATCTCTCCTCTGCCCCTGCCCACTAGCACCCGTTCTAGCCTGAACAGCCTGGATAAGAGCCTGTGGGGGCATCTGTGTTTCCTAAGACTATGGCTGCAGATGCCATCTGCAGTGTTCGGAGATGAGTTTCGGTCATCACAACTGGAGGAAGGAGGCACAACCAGTCTGACTGGGGACAAGCCAGGGACATCACTAAACATCCTAAAAGGCACAGGGTGGCCTCCTGACAAAAAAAGTAACAGCAGCACAGAGTCTGACAGCCCTCCACCCCAGGAGGCAAAGTTAGGACTCAGGTGTTGGGGGTGGGGGGCGGATTTGCAAAAAGGGGCAGGTGAGGACAGACCTGAGAAGGATGGATGGGGGCTATGGCCATGGAGCCTAGCCTGTCGTGAGAGAGCTGCTTATAAGTGAAAATGAAGGGGCAGGAGAGGGAGGAGTTGCAGGCAGGATGTGTGCAGGGACCTGTGTCTAAGGACATGTGCTCATACATCTGTGTTACCCACCTCTATGCCCAAGAGCAGGGGTGTGCAAGAAGGGGCGTGTATATACATGCATGCTTGTTATTTGGATCCAGTACAAACCAGAGATGCAGTCACATTTATCTACGTGCATGTCATTGAGAAGAGGGGTACATTATGCAGGCATGTGTGTGGGTGAATGCTTGCTTGCTACATGGATCTAATACAAACCAGACAGAGAGGAGAAATGTATGTTACATTGTATCCCAATACTGGGCTTGCTACTGTGAGGTTATCTGAGGACCATTGTGTGTTCTTGTGGCATCTGAAGGGCCATGCTTTGCCAGACCTTTCTAGAGAAGCTGTGCTTCCCAAGAAGACAGAGTCCTGTGGCCTCTCGGACACTATGGTCTGCATGGAGAAGAGCCCCTGACTGCCCTTTCTTTTCGTCCCCGTAGAAGCAGTTTGATCAACGTAAGCTGATGTCAGTCACAGCAAACAGCTCCTCTGAGCATTGGGCAGCTATCATGCAGGGTTCATTTTTTGAGGTAGGGATCTCCCTATATAGTCCAGGTTGGCCTAGAACTTGTAATCTTCTGGTCTCACCCCACCCCCACATACTGAGCTTATAGGCATATACCACCACACATAGCATAGATCACAATTTTTTTTTTGGTCTAGTAGCCCTGGGAGGTAAAGAGCTATTATCATCCATGGTTCACAGATGGGGAAGCTGAGGCAGGGAGCAAGAGGAACATTGAGGCCGGAATAGACAGCAGGAAAGAGGCTAACAGAATCACTCTGACCAGGTAGACCCCAGGGCCTTTGGCCAGTCATGGCTGGTCACATGATCACTGACATGGACATATATGTCCTTGTGAGAGCTCCTTGCTCCAGATCAGGCAATGAGAAGCGCTTTCTTAAAACAGCAGCTGATACCACACCCACCAGTCTGCTGACCACCATGGTGGACAAAAGGAGAAAACGAAAAGAAGCCGTGACCCTCAGCTCAGGAGCCAATGTGGAAATGGCTCTCTGACAGTTGGGTGCCCACACTCAAAGGACAGGGACCTTTTCCTCACATCACATACAAAATTTAACTCACAGTCAATCCTGTATAGATGTAATGCCAGGTCAAAAATTATAAATGTTTAGAAGAACAGAAGTATACATATTCGTGGCCCTGGGTGGCCCTGGGCTTAGACAAAGATTTCTTAGATGTAACAGGAAAAACAAAGTAGCGAAAGAAGAAATTGATAGATGAAGGCCATGAGAAGGAAAGCAACGGGCTTTGAGATGCCATGATCAAAACACCTTCTGCAGATCAAGGTTTTCCAGACGCACAGACCCACTAGGAGACTCCAGTCCGCAACACTTGACCAGTCCGGAAGCAGACAGCCTAACTGTAAAAGTGACTGCAGAAAGATGGCTCTGCAGGAAAAAGAGCTTGCTGCGTAAGCCCGACAACTTGTATTCAATCCCCAGGGTCCCGTGAGGGAGAGAGCCGACCGCGGGAAGTTGTCCTCTCACCTCTGCATATGCGCGCAGGCATGCGCGTGTGCCCATCATAAACACACAAAAATGGTGTCTTTAAAAGATACAAGTAGAGCTGGAGAGATGGTTTGGGTTCAGCTCCCAGCGCTCATGCTGGGGTGGCTCACAAGAGTCAGGAACTCTAGCTCCAAGGATCTAACGCCTATGGCCTCCATGGATCACATGTAAATCTCACCACCTTACCCCTCCTCCTCACCCCCTCTCTCCCATCCCCCCCCATTCCCCATCCCACCCCCACCCCCTGCCACGATGTAATTAAAAACAATGTTTCTGGAAGAGAAAGATGCAGAAAGGCACTTCACCCAAGAAGACAGATGCTCGGCTAAGACAGCGCATGAAAAGATGGCCAAGAGCCACAGGCGCCAGAGAAAAGCAGGCTGTTACTGCTTCCTGCCCTCAAAGATGGCTATGATCAGGAGCCAGGGAAACTGGAAGCCTGCACCCTGGTGGTGGGTGTGTAAAATGGGGCGAGGCACATTGTCAACAGTCTGGCAGTTTCTCTATTTCTCTAGGTCTGTTGAGTAACCTGGAATTACCACAGCTAAGTCTTTAACTAGGAGAAACGGAAGCTCAGAAAGGCTGAATGACTCAGATCCCAGAGCAGCTGGGTGTAGATGGGCGTCTCATACCCAAACCCAAGCTTCACCCACCGGGGCATAGCCAAAAGGGTGTTGGGAGGGGTGGGGAGGGTCTGTGTTGCTGTAACTATTTTTCTGATGGCACCAAGCCCACAGAAGGCATGAAGTCTATTTCTGAGCCTGGAGTTACTTAGTCCTTTTTTAACAGACAACCACCAAGACCTGCCATGTCTCTGTCAACCAGAGGTGCGTCCAACCCAGTCAGTGACCCTCATCCTCATGGAGAAATCTTTGGGATAAGCTTTGAAAAATTATAGTTAGCTCTATAGTTGAGGAATCCATGTCCCCATAACAACTGTCAACCACATCCCCAGTGTCTTTGTGTGATCTTTCCTGGGCCCCTCCTATATTGTTACCAGAGGATAGGGCTCCCTTTGGATTCCTGGAGGGTCCTTGATGAGCCTGAGAGGGCCATGGGGAAGCACCTGGTCACCTGTAGTTCTCATCAGCAAGTCCCCCGTGTCATCCACAGCCCCCACCAGCACACACCTGAGCCAAGTGGGGTCAGCACCAGGTTTCTTGGAAGAGAACCCAAATGCCTTTGAGCAGTTGGGTAGAGAAATGCCCCATGCCTGCCCCAGTGAAACCAGGAACCAAAGTAACAATCAGAAGCCACATGAGGAACCATAAGATGGGCTCACACAGCCAGACGGGGTCCCAGTAGCAGGATATGGGGTCCTGCAGCTGACCTGTGTAGGTTCTGTCTCACTATGAAGGAGAATTATCATAGTGCCCACACCATGTGGATGCCCAGGTCTGCCGCCTCCACATCCACGAGAAGAGTAACACAGCTAAATAGTGGCCACCGGGCCCTCTACTTTCTGGGTTTTTTTTCCTGACAATGCTGCAGTGCCCTTCTACGGCCAGGTACACAGTGGCCATAGGATAAACCCATCCAATGTAGTTGACACAGGTCAACAACAGCCAAGGGCTAGACTGACATCTAGTGATATCAGGGTGACCCTGGAAGCGTGTGCCCTTTTAGAGAAACTTAGCCAGGCCAGGTGATGCTTGGGGAGACAGGGTCAAGTGGAGTCAGCTGGGTTGTTGCAGCGGTAACCACAAAGCCAGCTGGTTGTAGAGCAGGGCGACTTTTTGTCACTCCCAGGCCTCACACATATCTCCTCATCTGTCTGGACATGCATCATGGGCATGGGGTAGCTGAGGCTCAGAGAGGTTGAGTAGCTTGCCTAAGGCCAGCAAGCCTCTACCCAGCAGGCACCAAGGTCTCAAATCTCAGCAGACAGACCCTGATCCAGACTCCTAGCCTGCAGGAGCAGGAGTCAGAGCTGGGACTTAATCTTGTCTGAGTTTTGTTTGTTTCCTGGCTGCTGCTGAGGCCTGAGGCAAGCGTGTGTGTTTTCTGGGTGTTTCCACGGGACACAGCAGTGCCTCTGAGTTCACCAGATGTTCCACCTGTTGCCTTTCAACAGCTGGCTCTCTCCCTCGCCCAACAGCAGGTGAGCTCCTAGGACTTCTTGCAAGCCTTCCTATCTCCCATCCACCTCTCTGCCTGCACCCTACTGCAGCCTACACTGGCCCCCTGTTGTCCTGGCCAGTAAGTCTCCAAATACCATCCATGGCCAACAGGCTCTATCCTAGCCTGTAGGACAGCAACAGGCTCTACCCTAGCCTGTAGGACAGCAACAGGATCCGTTCATGCTATCCTGCCAGCTCCAACCCCAGTGCCCACTGCTGCCCAGCACCTTAACTGTGCCCATGTGGGTTCTTCATGAGATAGACGTGCCCGCCCCCAGATTCTCCATCTGTATCTGGAGATTCCTGCAATTCCCCTGCCTGGGACACCCCACAACAATAGCTCTCAACAATCTGCACACTCAGGATTCGGACATCAGAATTTTCTGGAAACATAGAGACCGTTAGAGATTAGTGTCATCAGCGAGCAGGAACAGCTCTGCACAGCTCAGCTCTGCAATCCCATGCATGCTGTCTGACACTGCTGTATCGCATGAGTGACTGGCACACAGCACACACAGCTCCCTCTTGACAAAGCAACGTTCTGTGTTTCCTTTGGTTCTTTGGGACAACATGGCGGACACCCAAGGGCTCTTAAGATATGCAGAACACGGTTATCTTAAATTAAGGGACAACAAGTGTAAAGTGGGCTTAGTAAGTTAATATTGTGTGGCTGTAGCACTATCAGTGCTAGCTATGACTTTCCTCTTACCTCTTTTTCTTATTTTAATTTTATTTTATGTGCATTGGTGTTTTGCCTGCAAGCGTGTCTGTATGAAGATGTCAGATCCCCTGGAACTTGAGTTACAGACAGTTGTGAGCTATCATGTGGGTGTTAGGAGTTGAACTGGGTCCTCTAGAAGAGCAGTCAGTGTTCCCAATTGCAGAGCCATCTCTCCAGGTGCTCCCCACCCCCACCTCTTTTACAGAAGCCTGGCACCACAGGAATAAAATCTAGCAATTGAGTCTGACATAAAAGCAGTGAGGAGTACAGGGACCAGTGGCCCTAGCTGGTGCCAGGGACCCAAGCTTTTGACTCTAAGCTCACACATCCTAAAACACAACACTCAAGGGGTGGCAATGATCCACAAGTAAGAAAATCAGTTGCCAGGCTCCATCTTAGATGGTTCTTGTGTGGCTCTGTTGAGACTGGGTCTCACTATAGGCTAGTCTGTAACTTGAGACCCTCCTACCTCAGCCTTTCCAAGGCCAAGATTATAGACCTTGTGCCACCAGGCCCAGATGATAGTATTTTTCAACAGTGTATTCCTAGCCAAATATGACATGACAAAATGGAACAGGAATACATCCAAATCTCACCAAATTCAGCAATCAGTTGGGAGGCTTGGGAGACCAAAGAATTGCCTGTGGCTGGAGCCACATAAACACCCAAAGCACCAGTATGATGTCTACCTGCAGCCAGAGGAGAATCTAACCCTGTTCTGGACAGCCTAGACAGCCCCGGACAGCCTTGGACACAGAGGGACAGAGGGACATTGTGGTGATAGTACTGTTGCACTCTGTCTGCACAGCCAGGATGCCTCAGCAGCAGAAGAGATGGTCTGTGTCATTGAGAATGGCACCTGGACCTAAGGGAGCTTAGCCAGCATCTAAGATGAAGACAATGGTCAAGGTACAGGAAACTGACGGGCAGTCGTGGGTCTGTGACTTTAAAGGGATGGGGAGTATCAGTGAATGGACAGTGACAAGGTCACAAGATAATTAATTAAAGGCACAAGAGGGACTGAGGAGATGGCTCAGTCAGTAAAGCTCTTGCTGTCTCAACATGAGGACCTGAGTGTGGGTCTCTGGCACCCATGTAAAGTAGCTGGGCATGGCAGCTCATGCCTGCAAGCAGTGTAGGGGAGGCAGAAACCGGTAGGTAGATCCCCTGGAGCTCACAGATCAGCCAGTGTATCCAAACTGGTGAGCTCCAGGCTCAGTGAGAGACTCTGTCTCAGAGTCTATGGTAGAGAGCCAGCAGGGAAGACACCTGGTATGAGCCTCTGGCACGTACAGAACCCAACAACAAATCAAAAGCAACCAACAAATCAAAAGTGTGAGTTGGGTCTGGTGGCACACGCCTTTAATCCCAGCACTCGGGAGGCAGACACAGGAGGATGGCCAGCCTGGTCTACAGTGAGCTCCAGGACAGCCAGGGCTACACAGAGAAACAGGAGTTGAGAAAGAACAGCTGGATGAAGTGTTGGAAGAGCAAGGAAGAACCAGATGTGGAAAACTTTCTCCCAGAGTGTTCTGGATTAGGATGGAAAAAGGGCACGCCAACAAGGAACTCAGAAGGACAATGAGAAAAGCCAGAGGCCTTTGTAGGCCTGAGGAGCATGGAGGAGTCTGGGTGGCATGCTATGTGCCCCAGGAAAGGATCTGAATGCCGCTGCCTCAGTCCCTCATCTGTGAAGTGTGTGATGGCAGCCTCTCCCATCACTGTGAGGACCACCTAGATGCACAGCCAGTCATGTAGGGATAGGTTGGTACTTACCGTCTGTGTCTCCAGATGACCAAGCCAGACCACCGAGGACACATTACAGGGAGGCAAGGGTTGGTCGGGCAAAAGGAAACACCTTCCAAAGGACTGTCTTGAAATCATTGGGTAGGCAGTGAGACACCCATCACTGGAGCATCCAAGCCAAGCCCAAGTGAAATAAACATCAGAAATGTGTTTAACTCCATTTCTTTGAGTTCAACTTCTATGCCTCAGAGCGTGCTGTCCTGTACCCTGTTTCTGACACTTCCTCATCCAGCTAAGGTCTAGAGGGGTCATTCATAAAGTTGCTGGGTCGGGTAGAGTAGCAGAGCCAGCAACTCTGCTAGGCGAGGGCCTGGTGAAACATAAGCCCTGCCTAAGATCATAGCAGGTTTTTCTCCAAATCCTAGGGGCGTGGCTACATACCAACATTTTACCGTCTCCTCAAGCCCCACCGGGACCGGGAGGGCTCTACCAGGCTAAGAAAGATGGACAGCCAGCTAAGGGGATAAAGGACAAGCTTATATTTCCAAAGACAAACCTTGTCGCAAAGCTGACCTCCGACCTCAGAGTTTGGGCATCCACCAACCAACAGGGGCACTTACAGCTGATCCAGCTGGTGCCTTACTAAATATAGGGGTGGTGCTCACTACCTGCTTTCCAAGTCCCTAGCCATGTCAGGGGCGCCCACACTGGCTGCCACTCTTGCTCCGTCATGACGTCCCTCCCACTCCTTAAGGCAGCTATAGAGTCTCCCCAAGCTCCAGCCCCTACTCTCAGCACCTAGTCATCCTTCTAAGACGGGGACCCTTAAACCTACATCAGAACTTGGCCTGGGCATGGGGCCAAGAAACCCCCTCCCAGAGGAGAAGGGGCAGACGTCACAATCTTACAATTTTGTCCTAAGGTGGTCCACGTGGGGTCTTAGGGGTCGCTGGCCCAGGTTAGCTGGAATCACCTCTCCCCACCTCTGTCAGCAGCCTAGTATCTGCCCTGGCTGGTTAACTATGGGAGGCTGTTGCCATGGGGACAGCAGAGCTGTTGTGCTGTGACATCATCCGCAGGGGGTGAGCTCAGGGATAGAGACAGACCAGTGAGAGGACAAAGGTTCATGGGAGAAAAGCAATCACAGATTTGTCTAAAGCGGCAGGGGTCGTGAGCTTTTTGAAGGTGCCTGTTTAAAGAGGTTTTGACAAACAGAGGCCAAGCAATACAGAAACTCTCAGGTCACAGCCACAGCAGCATGGAGGACACCCTCCCTCCCCCAGGCTGACAACATCAGACCTCTCCCTCCACCCTAGCTGTCAGAACACTAAGGCGACAGACTTCTAGGTCCCAAGGACAAATTCTTCCTACACCACCTTCTGTAGAGATAGCAGCTGGCTGGACTTGGTCAGAGGGCATATGGGTTACTTCCTAACAGCTCTGGGGACTCTGACTGAGGCAGGTGAAGGAAGAATCTTAGCTTCGGCCCCCTCTGTCACTCATAACCCTACAGAACTCAAAGTCTGACATGCTTGACTATGTTTCTAGAGCTGGAACATTCTCTAAAAACGGGACCACTAAACTGCGGTTAAGTTTGCGGAATGTGGCTTTGATAAAGAGTCAAGCGTTTCCTCCATCGAGGAAAAGTGAGCTGAGGTGTGGGACTCTCGGAGAGCATAGGATCAGGACAGCTGATCCTGGAACCCAGGGCTTTGACTGGGTTGGACAAGCTCTGGGAGAGGCCACTGACCACCAAAGCCTTTCTCACACCCTGGTGATGGTTTATTTTCTATGACAACTTGACCGAGCTAAGGGACACTCAGCAAGCTGGTTAATCTAGAGCCATTTCTGGACACGATTAGCTTTGGATCTAGAGCCATTTCTGGACACGATTAGCTTTGAATCTAGAGCCATTTCTGGACACTATTAGCTTTGAACCAGGCTTCCTGGGCTACCCCGAGCAAGTTTGAGAACCCAGAAGAAGGGAGCATTCTTTCTCTGCTCGTGGACACTCATCTGCTGTCTACAGCCACGAGGGCTCCTGGCTCCCTGCCCTTTGCACTCCAGGCTCACTCCATCCACCTCCATTCTTCAGTCTTTGAACACAGATAAAAACCACATCCCTGCTTTCTGGCCTGCAATGGTGGCTCACAGTCTATCACGGTGGGAGCCCATTCCCGTATCAAACCCTGGGCCTTCTCTCCTGGTTGAATCTGTTTCTCTGGGGAACTCATGGATACAGCCCTGGGATTGGCTTTTATGTCTCTTTCTCCTTGCCCCTCATCTCACATCTTCAGCCAAAGAAAAGGGGCTGGACATAGAATGTGCTGGTGGTTCCTGATAGGTGGTTCTTTTGCCCCAAACTGCTCTCGGCTTCCGGTTCCCATTCCTACTCTCTCTAGGTCTGGCTGGGAATGACAGTGATGCTGCCACATCCAGCCCTGCTGCACCTGTACTCTCCTGACACAAGCCCCAGGCTCTGCATGAACCCAGTAGGCAGGCTGGGAGTTGGAGAGAGCGCTTGCTGGGACAGTAGGAGGACCTATGTTTGAGCTCCAGCAGAATGGAAAAGGCTTAGGGTGGGGAGGGGTGAGGTGGAGGTGGAGACACATGCTGGCAATCCCTGTGCTGAGGAGGTCCAGACAATAGGTGGACCCCATGAAGGTAACTGGCCAGCACCTACAAAAAACATCACCAACAGAAACCCCCAAATATCCACTCTGCTAAACAACACAGGTCACACTGGCCAGGACAGTCAGGTATAGAGAGTGCCAGGTTGACTGCCTGTTATTAGGCAATCATAGCAAGTACGAACTTTAAAAGAAAAAAAAAAAAACCGTGTATAATCAAGTCCATTTTAGGAAATTGAAAAAATGCACTTGCAAACAGGAATCTGATTCCCTCACATGTCCTCACTTTTACATTTTAATTTAAAATATCTACCATGCCAGGCTGGGGGAGGCACACTCAGTGTTAGAGTGGCTCACGGAGGAGGTCCCGAGTTCACCTCGCACCACACAGCAAGTGAAGGACTAGCATCATCTGCTACCCGCAGGACACCTGGCGCTACACTGACTAGTGACCCCAGGTGCTACACATCCGGGTGCTGACCTTTTCCCCAGACAAGCAAGACTGAATAAACTTGTGACCAAATGCTTACTGGTGTCTGTTACCAATTCTCAAAAAAAAAAAAAAATTCCTGGATACAGGCTTATTTTTATAATCCTGATTGCTCTGCCAGCACGCCCATGGGAGACTCCAGAAGGCGTACGTTGAGACACAACATCTTTGTCACCAAGCCTCCACAAGGACACCCAGCCTCCTGCTCCCCTCCCCTAAGGAACAGCACCCTTGTATCCAAAGCCGGGAGCCTGCTCCTGCTTGAGTCTCTAGGGACTGCTGGCCCTGCCACAGTCCTGGTGACCTTGGAAAACTCTTAGACATTCCTGCTCCATCTTCCAAGGGTAGAGTGGAGAGAAGCCAAGCTGGGTTCAAGGGTCCCCGAAGGAAAAGGAGTCACTGTGTGCTCCCATCCACAGCTTGAAGGGGAGACTGCCTCTTCTGGCACCTTTGTCCCCGTAGCCCCTGAGCAGAGACCACAGGTTTCCCGGGAGGTGAGACTCCTGGAAGGGGCCCGTGGGGCTGACATCTGGGGAGCCCATCAGGACATCTTTCCGAACGTGACCCGTCAAGGCCTTCTCTACTATACTCTCAGGGTTTGTTAGACAGGGAGGTACTCGACCAGCCGAGCGGCTCTAAAGTCAGGGCCTCTCCAGATACCTCCCTCTTCCTTGGTTAAGAACCAGCTGGTCAGCGTCCCAGCCAGGTCTCTGTTATAACGAGAGGAGCCTGGCGAAGGCTGCTTCTGCCACACAAGCTCCGCTATCTCTGCAGAAGGTGGTTAGACCCCAGCAGGGTGTCAGGAAAGTCAGAACCACCTGCAGCCGCAGGTCAGGAAGGGGGCAAATGATGTCTCAAGTCACATGCGGATCCTCAAGACACACTGACGAACACACACTCTGGGGCTCTATATCCACAGGAAAATCTGCACAGAGAACCAGGCTTTTGTTATGAAGCCACCCTCCCACCTCTCCCCTCTCCTAGGAGTCCAGAGCAGGCTGGGGGAACTCAACTGCAGCTTCGGGGTCAGCTTGGAGAATCCTTTCTCATCCTTTCTCAAGCCATCCTGCTTGTTCTGGAAATTACAGAGCAGGTAACCTGATGAATACCACACCACACAAACCAGAAACCTGCACCCGTATCACTGAGGCCAAGGAGAAAAAAGAATTTTCTACAAAGGACAGACTGTTGAGGACTCAGGCTCTGAGGGTCTAAATAATCTCCGTCTTACTCATCCAACCTCCACTGTATAATATAGTCATAGACAATGCTCTATAAAACTTTATTTAAAATGGGAGGTCTGTCCAGCACGGGAGTAATTTTGCCAACCATAGAAAGAGGCCAGGAAAGAGTCAGGATGTCAGCTGTCTTCTGTGGGACTGTGTCACCAATGAGACTGCACCAGGTGTCCTGGTGCAGTGTGACTGTCACAGGGAAGGACCAGTTCCTCTGGGAAAAGACACAGCCTGAGGCTACCCTGGAAGGCTCAGATGAGGTGACCTTTGCTCTGGGTGCTGGGAAGTCGACAGAAGTCATCTTGGAAGGGCCTTAGGATCCACTCAACCACATGCTTTAAACACTCATGATGTGTGTGTACGTGCGTATGTGCGTGTGAGAGCGGGACACACAGCGGCCAGAAGGCGGTATAGGGTCCCCCAAGTCAGAGTCACAGGCAGTTTTCAGTCACTCACCATGGGTGCTGGGAGCCAAACTCAGGTTCTCTGGAAGAGCAGTATGCACTCTTAACCCCTGAGCCACCTTTCCAGCTTCCATGAACCACACACTTTAATGGGGTGATCTGTACACTGCTTGAATCATACCTTAATAATGAATGGTGCTGACAAACAGAGCCCTTGTCAGAGACAGAGAAATGCAGAGGTCTCAAGGCAATGCCTAGAAGACAATCCATGGTGGAAGGAGTGCTCAACCTCGTGAGAGTTGTCCTCTGACTACAGAGTACATATGTGTACACACACACACACACACACACACACACACACTTTTAAGAAAAAAAAAGCCAGGGGACTGTCAGCAAATTCATCAATTCAGTAGCTGCCTCTGAAAACAAGGATAGAAGCCAGCTGCCCACTTGTCTGATGGTGGGGCCCTACCCTTAGCCTGGGTGGTGGCTGTGGAGGCCTGGGCTGACCCAAGACTTGCCCTGAGGCCCTGCTGCACTGAGAAGGTTCCCTGTCTAAAACCAGGAATACACTTGGTCGAACTAGTGAGAGCCCGGGGCCAGGGCCCTGGGGGAACTCCATCGGATCCTGAGAACTCAACCATCCTGAGACTGGACTTATCAGTCCCAAGGCCGCCGTGTACGCCATCCATAAAGTCACGTGTTCCACTGTGCAACATTGCTTGATTAGCTTCTTGTTGCGGCTCATTGTATAAGAGCTTTCTGCTGACTCTGTCCCATTCCCCCACACACCCCACACAGTATCTAAGATGCTGGACTTCATAAGAAACTTGCTTGGCATAAGAACTCCCAAGCCCAGCTTTCTGAGTTCTTTATCTTCTCATTTCCTGTCCCTCCCACTTAGGACCCCATCGCTGAAGAAGGTTCTGCTGGTCCAGGTCAGGTGGCAAAACTCTTTGACTTTGTGACCTGGATGTCCACTCCATACTATTGCTAAAATGGATCCCGGGCATGTACATATACATCACACTGGGCGAGAACTGAGTGACCATGTTCCATACAAAGGCTGCACCTGGGCTTGTAGAACTGACCCATTCTGGACCTGTTTCTGGACCATAGATATGAATCTGCTCCACAGCAAACCACCAAACTCATATCCACGTCTCTGCCGACAGACAGGCAAGCCTCGTGAAATCGTCTGCCACTCGGCACTCCACCCACTCCCAAGTCAATGTAGGTACAGACTGGTGCCAACCTAGAAACACTCCTCTTGAACTGTTTCCTATCCAGTTGTCTCCTACCCACAGGGCCATAAACCCCCTCCTTTATCAGCCTGGGTCTTGGGGATTTTGCTGTGCGCATGCGTGTGTGTGTGCGTGTGTGACTGCATGTGGTACACATATAGAGGTCAGAGGACAACTTCATGGAGTTAGTTCACTCCTTCTACCTTTACATGGATCCCAGGGCTTGAACTCAGGTTGCCAGGTTTGTGTGGCAGGTCCTTTATCACCGAGCCATTTTGCCAGCCCTGGACCTTGGATTTTATCCTATGCAAAAGTGGGGTGACAAAGCCAATGAAGAGGACGAATATCGGGAAGCAGGGGTGGGGGATGGTTCTTCCAGCACATGTTGCCATCCTTGCTGTCACCTGTCTTCCCTCCCAGGACCCTGGCCGCCACCTGTTCCCCACTAGACATCAGGTTTCTTCTTTGTTCTCTCTACTGTGTGATACCTGCAGCTCAGCCCTGAGTTTTGCCTGTGGGGTAATGAGGACTGAGAGGCAGGTCCAGCTCAGTGTTAACGGCCTGGCTGCCACTACCAGCAGACTCTGCTCTGGAACCCGTTAGCCGCTGTCTTCCTTTCCGTCACCCACAACCTAAGAGAGGCGCAAGTGAGTTACTGTCTCCTTTTCAGAGACTGGACTAGAGGTGGGGACTCAAGTCCAAGGTCATGGAGCTGGTCCCTGGCCCTCACTCTGGGCAGAACCAGCCTCTGGCCACATTTTGCTGTAAACGCAGGCGCCCCGCCCTTACTGGCTCCTCCCCCATTTCCTGTTCTCTCCACAGCCCCCTTCCCCCTACATTTTCCACAGTCTGCTAAAGAGCTGACTGGGCACTTCCTCATCCAGGCCCACAGCCCAACAGAACTCTCAAAGCCCTGTCCGCCTGACCATCTGACCATGCTAGGAAACACCTGCCTGCCCACTCTAGGGGGTGGGTGTTCAGTCACAAGGTTCCTTTCACCCATAGAGTTACCCCAAGCGCAGGTGTTGGCACTGCCCCCTGGCTCACTAGACTGTCCCCACAGGTTCCTGCCTCGCTTAGTGTCTAACCAAGCCTCCCCAGGTTCCACTGACTGGACCCCAGGCTCTGCGGCTTCACACAGGCTCAGTAACCTTTCCCCTAGTGTCCACTTTCTCAGCCAGCTCAACCACGCTAGCTCTTTCTGCTCCCTCAACTGCCCCAGGCCACTCCGTCTCTGTTTGGTCCCTGGACCTAGAGGGTTATCTGGCTGATAAGATTCACACCTCAGGATTGCCCAGGGCTCCATTCTAATCCCTTCATTCAACAGATTCCCATCAGGAATAAGGCAATGAGCAAGATCACTGAGGTGCTATATTCCAGTCTCCACTTTCCTCAAGACAGTCCTGTGACTGACTAACCCTTTGAAAATTCCCTGAGCACCTGCCCAGAGATTTGTGTGTGGTCAGCAACCCAATGTGACTACTCAATTGTACCTGCTTAGAGGAATAAACCACAAGAGAAGCAGGTGTCTAAGTCATAGCCACATAGCCACGAGGAGGAGGGGGTGGGTTTCTAAGTCACTAAGTCACATAGCCACGTGGGTGTGGAGGCTCAAGTGTCTAAGCCACACAATCACACTGAGCCCATGGGTTTCTAAGCTACACATCCACACAGCCACATGGGCCCACTGATGTCTAAGTCACATAGCCACACCACTCTCTCCACACACTGGATTGAGATCATCCTCGGAACCCAGGAGTACTTATTGGCCAGCACTGATCAAGATCTAAGCAGAAAAGGAATTGTAATTACCAAGGAAGGGCTTCTTCTCCAAGACATCCACATATACAGACCCCTCTTCATAAAGCTACCCCTCACAGGGCGGTGGTGGTGCACGCCTTTGGTCCCAGCACTCAGGAGGCAGAGGCAGGAGGATCTCTGAGTTGGAGACCAGCCTGGTCTACAGAGTTGAGTTCCAGGACAGCCTGGGCTGCATGTAGAAACCCTGCCTCAAAAAAAGCTACCCCTCAATTCGCATGATAGAATATGCTCCCAATCTGCTTTTTGAGGGACCCCAAAGCTTTGACATGCCCATCTGACACAGCCCATCAGGGAGCAGCTCACTGTGTGAGAGTCCCCTTCCACTCCCGCACATCTGAGCAATGACAGAGCCCCAGCAGGCGGGGACAGCAGGTTGTATGGATCCCAGCCAGCTGAGGCTGGGGGGTGGGGTGTTCAGCTGAATGTGTTCCAAGCAGCTGAGGACTGCAGTTGCTGGCTCTACATCACAGCCTCTCCTGACACACTGAGCCTATTGGTCATGCTTGGTCCAGAAATCTACCATCTTCCCTATTCTTTGACCAGCTCTCCTCCTGGCATCTTAGGCATCTCATCTGCTGAATTGCCCTCCACCACACCTGGGGACACTCATAGGCTTCACTGTTCTTATTCAGACCTGGCAACCAAACTAAGACCCTGGCCAAGCACTCGCATTGGATAGGTCACCATTAGACATTGTATCAGATAGGTCGCCATTAGACATTGTATCAGAATTAACAGGACTCTAACCACTCCATCCCTAACCTCTGCTGTTGTCACATTGCCTTGGGGACCCCACTTGGCACCAGCATGGGCAGAACACCAGTAGAATTCCTGGACAATCTTAAAAATCCCAGTGACCACAGCCAGGCCTCAAGGTTTCAGGTGTTCATGATTCTGGCCACCAATCTACAACCTGTGTGTCCTCAGGGACTTGCTATGGGTCCAAGGTTGGATAGAAGGCACCATGTGACCAGTCAGAGTGACAGCACATGACCCCTATCTCCACCAGCCACTTCCTGCCGCTTCCTAAGCCACTGTGCACCTACCATTCTCTCATCTCAACCCAGCCCATCCACCAAGGATGCTCCAATTGACACCACCAAGGTGCACTTAGCCGTGCCTGGAGCATCCTTTCCTGGTCTGTGTTCTCTACATTGCCTTGCCTATGCCCCACGTCTCATTTCCTCCCTCTGGAGAAATACCATCCTAGCCATGAGCGAGCTGCCTGCTCCTGGGGTTGTGTGTGTGCATGCTAGTAGCATGTGAGCGTGCACCAGGGGCAGGGGAGCATGCATTGATGTATTGCAAGCGTTTGAGCCTAGCTTTGGGGCTGGGGAAGGACTCCTGCATGATCCCTCCTCCTCCATCTGCCAGATTGCCCATACCTCCTTTCTCCTTCCTTTTGTTTCTCCCCTTGCCTTTCTCTCTCTCTCTCTCTCTCTCTCTCTCTCTCTCTCTCTCTCTCTCTCTCTCTCTCTCTCTCCCCTTGAGATTCCTGGAGTCATGAAACACATCTCTCAAATGTGTTTCAATGCAAGAGGTTCACAGCCTTAGGCCTTAGGCTAAGGTCCCCCACCAGATCCAGGCAGCTGCTCCTCCTATCTAAAGAGCCATTTAGAGTTCATGCTAAAAGCCACCTGGAGGCCAAAGGAAGGTGAGGAGGAGGAAGGCTGAGACCCAGTCCATCTGCAGGCCAGTGCAGGAGCACTTGACCATCACACCAGGAGATTGGAATTTCAGAGGCCTGAGCAGGTCCCAGGCTTTCACAGAGCTCAGCTATGTGGTGTGGGAGGGTCTACACCTCCTTGCTTGATTGACATGTCATTCCTCTATAGCTTCAAGCCTGGGAGTTGCCAAGGACTCAGATCCCAGACCCTCCCCAGCAGAAGCTCTCCATCCAGGATACCAGTCAAAGTGTTCCCACAGCCCCCTCCTCAGCAGCCATCAGCATCCTTCCCCTTTGTAACTTGCAATACATTTCAAGTTGCTATGTGCTTACCCCTGAATTTGGCAAGTTCATCACTTAAGTTAATCATTTTCATGAACTGCACAAAGTCTGACTTTCTCTACACCTTCCACTGGCCACCTGCTGGCATTTGGCAAGGGTCTGTGTGTGCCTGCTAACCTTTAGACCCACCTCTACTGTCCCCTGCCCTGGTGTTAGAGCTTCCTCTTCCCAGTGGCTCATTTCTCCCTTACATTCCCATAGCGCAGAGACAGCCACTCTGGACTTGTTCATTGAGACAGACAAGTCCAGTATGAGAACTATATGCCTGGGGGCCCAGAGAGAGCCTGCTACCAGCAGTTTCTGCAGAAAGCCACCATCCGCCAAAGTTCTGCGAAACTCACAGTGCCTGGCGGTGCCTTGCTTTGCTTTTACACGAGTCAACAAAGACAGAGTCCTTACTGTGTGCGTGTTACATGCTTTCTGGGGTGGCCACTCCTACCTTTCTGGTCTCCATCACCATGTACACAAACAAACACAGGCCCCACAGAAAGCCACTATGTCCTCACCCTGATCGCCCACCATACCTGGTGGCCCTTTAGGTCTTGACTATGGCTTCAGGCCTCACTACCTGAGCAGAGGGGGTAGATTCCCCACCCCCATTCCTGAATGCCCTTGATTCCAGAAAGCAGTCAGTGCAGTCGGAGTCTGCCAAGTAGCTCAGCAGATTCCGTCAGTTCAGGTTCCATGACTTGCGGTAGGAGGTGAGAGAATCAGACCAGTAGTGCTCCTGAGCAGCACCAGGATGCAGACACGTTTCCTATGCGTCCTGACCCAAAAGCGCAGAGATAGGGGCCTTCCAAGAGTGGGCCAGCCTTCTCTTATTCCTTCCATAAGAATTGTTACAATTCTCTATGTCCACCATAGCTCCAGACCTGCCACTGACAGAGAGATCCCTCCCAGGAATCCGTTCTGGGTCAGACTCTGAGCCAGGCAGCTCGGCTCTGTGCACACAGCAGCCACTGGAAATGCTAGCTTTTATTAACCCTCTATGTGCACCCTTTTCAGGGTCCTGGGTCACGGTTCTGGGTGTCCAAAATCTGAGATGCTTTCAAAACAACAGCAGCCCAAGTCTGAGCCAGATCTTTCGTATCAGCTTGGGAACGCAAGAGAGAGCTATGGGCAGTTCTGACGTCAGCCAGACCTGGATGCCCCTCTGAGCAAGTCACAAATCTATATCACTTCCAGGAGGACAGAACCATGCAGCAGGCCAATACTGGCGGGGTGGGTTCACTGCAGTTCCCTACCCTACGGTGTCAGCCACTTTTCGGTTCATGCTGGTCAATCCTGAGAGGGGTGGGTAGGGCTAACACATCCTGGTTGTGCTGAGTTAACAGTGTCCCTCCTACAAGTCCATAACCACCAGACCCATGAATATAACCCTCTTGGGATGTCTCTGCTGATGTAATCAAGTCAAAATGGGTTGAAACAAACACTGAATCCAGTGGTTTGTGTCCTGGCTTGTGTCCTTGTAAGAGGGGGCATAGCCGTATGTAGACAAGAAGAGAAAGGGACTCATCCATTATCCCCCCAAAACCACTAAGGAATATCGGAGTGCCACCCTCCAAACTGGGTGGGAGGCCTGGGCCACCAGCCCTGCCAGCATCTGGATTTTAGGCTTTGGAACTCCTGGATCACGAGACAGTCAGTTCCATTGCTTTGGGAGTACCCATTTGTGGTCATCTGTCACAACAGCCGCAGGAGACATAGCTCCGCTATGGGATTGAGCCACTGTGCTGGGATGAGTTCAAAGTCTTGCCTTCACGGTGACTTAGATGCAACACTTTGGACAGCAATGCTAGGAAATTTAGGCAGAGGAGAGCAATGTGCAGGCAGGAAGGGGCCTCTAGGCACGGAGTCCTCAGACCTCTGATCCAGACGGGACTAGCGCAGCTCCCAGCCTGGTGCTACCTTGTCTGGGCTAAGATGGAAGAGTCTTTCTAAGCGTCCCTCGACTTGCAGCTAGCAGTGTGGGCATCCCGGGTCAGTTCTTTCCTACCAGGCCCCTGTGAACTAGGCCTCCGAGTCCTGCCTGCTGCTTTTCTCTGAGTTCCCTGCAACTTGCTGATCAGAAGTGAGTTCTCTACAAAGGGACCTTACACAACCGTACCCCCAAAGGATGGCCCTGAGGAAACACACTAATGATTCTCTCATTGGAAAGGACTCCCTCAACACAAAATGTTGCTGCTCGTCAAAGCTCAAGTGGACAAAAGATCCCATTTCCCTCAAATCAGATTGTATTTGCAAACCACTCCACAAATACACCTCACGCCCTACGTCCAGGTAGGCTGAGTTAAGTAGCCCCATAGATAGGATCAGCTCAACACCCTCCAAAGAGCTAACCAGGGTGGGGCAAGGAGCCACAGAAAAGGGCATCAAGAGGGCATTTCTGACACCTGGAGAAACAGGCACTGGCTTCAGTCTATGTGGGAGAGGGGTACAGGATACTCAGACAACTGGAACATAAAAGTCAAACCTGCAGGGAAGGTGGAAGAGGCACCAGAACCTCACCTGCTGGATACGGGAGTTTGCCCAGTGCTGGAGAGGCCTTGGGGGTCAACTCCAAGTGGAGCCTCCCACTGTTACCAGTTTTTCCAGGACCACATAACTATGTATGTACCTCCTACCTGGCCAACTAGCACCCACTCTTTGGGTCAAGGAGTCCTGAGGGTAACATATATGCTGGGCAATCTAAGCAGCCATACGATCCCATGACTCTCATAATCATAATAATAAGTCACTCCCCAGTCCCCGTGTGTGTGTGTGTGTGTGTGTGTGTGTGTGTGTGTGTGTACATTCTCGGGGGTGGGGAGAGTCAACAGCAGCAAAAATACTCAGGCTCTGGACCCTGCTTGGCCCTGTTGGTGGGGCCTTCCCGGGGACAGGCAGCAGGGAAGTGGACTCCAGCAGCTTTCCTCAGTCCCTCTGAGCTCACGGGATCTGCGCAGGGGGATTCCATTCTGCCCTGCTAAACGCAAAAACTCCCCAATGGCTGCAGAGAAGCCCTCCTCACACAGCCAACCCCTCACCTGTGGAAGTTTCTTCCCGGGGTTTCCAGTCCTTTAGCCACCGCACCCCCGCGTGTCCCCTACTCCCCGCCCCCAGCATTGGCATCCCAGGGAGGCCGCCTGCCAACACCCAAGCGTTCCCTGGCTCCCTTTCCTGGGGCCGGAGCTGCTGCGGAATTTCGGTGGAATTTTGAGGTCGCCAAGCATCTCTCCCAGCTCAGAGAGAGAAAGAAAGAGAAACGGGGGAACGGAGGAGGGAGAAAGTGCGCTTGGGGCGTTCAGTTGCGGGATGGCAGAGGGAGCCCCAGCCAGCTGCACCGGCAGGGAGGTGGGCCGCGCGAACCGGGTACAGCCGCTTACCTACGTCTGCATTGCAAAACGCCTGTTGCGGGTGCACCGGGGAGCAGCTGCAGGCGTCGGCCCGGCGCAGCAGCGTGGCCAGCAGCAGGAGGCCGAGCGCCAGCCGAAGGCTGCGGGCCGCGGCGCCCATGGCGCGTTGGGGGCCTGTGTCCGGCTGCTGTGGCGCGGGCTGGGGGGCCGGGCACGCCCCTCCTCACCTGGTCCGCTCCCCCGCGCAAACTTTCTGTCCTCTTTGTCTAGGGGGAAAGCGGCGAGGGGAGGGCGCGGGGCAGTGCACCCGGCGGAGAAGAAAGAGGCTGGGGGGCGGCGAGCGAGCGCAGCCCGGCTCGGCTCCTCCGCTGCCTTCTATGGCTGTGTTTGCTGCGGGCTCGGGCCGAGCCGCCGTTTTATTGCGCTCCGAGGATCCTCTGCTCCTCCTCTCGGTGGCTGGCGGCCAGTGCAGGCCGGGCGCTCCCAACAGCCCTCCTCCCGCGCCGCCCAGCCCTCCCCAGAACCCCGGCTTTTGTTGTGCCCAGCCTGGCACGGCTGTGGGCTTCCCGCACCACCTGGCACGCTGCGCCACAGGGCCACGCGCTCTGCGTACCTGACTGCCTGCTGGGGCCGCACCCACGTAGCCCCGGTTCCCCAAAAGGCCGGCTGTGAGGTGTGTTTTGCCTGATGGGCCCTGACTCTGGGTGGAGCTCAGGCCTTGTCCCTGAAGACCACCAGGTCGCCCTCCACTCCTCATGACCTCCGACCCAACCTTTGCCTCCAGCCTGGCTCCAAGTTCTTCACTTCTCTTTCCACAAGGGGCCAGTGTCACTCCCCTTGGCCCCCTTCCATGGGAAAGAGTGGAGCTCTTGGAGGCCTTAGGATTTCAAGCGTCCTTGGCTAGTTGTTAAAGGGAGTCTGGGGTGCGGTTATGATGGACAAAAGAGGATATAACTGGCCAGATTGTAGAGCAGCAATGGACGCTTGAAGTGGGCCTAGGGGCCAGCAAGCGTTGCGGAGTTACTTTTGCCTGGAGATGCCGCGTGTAAGGAGTTATGCCAAAGCATGTCCCTGTTCTAGGAGAGACCAAGAGCTCAAGGCTGAAAGAGAACAGGTAAGGGTGGCCCGGCCCTACCTGCTGCACGGGGACTATCCTCACCTTTGCCTTCAGATGTTCATCATCAAGGTAGACAAAAATGGAGGAAAACGGCACAATCAAAGAGCAACGGCAGCCAGGCATAGCGACACACACCTCTCATGCCAACGCTTGAGAGGCTGAGAAAGGAGACTTGACTTGAGTCTGAGGTCAGCGCCGGCCTGTACTACATAAGAAGACCCCGTCTCAAACCTGGGGTGGGCGGGGGACAGGAATAAAGGAGGCTGGAAAGGCAGCTCAGCAATTGAGCTGCTGGCTGTGCTCCCAAAGTACTGGAGTTCGATTCCCAGCACCCAGCCTGGGTAGACCACAACCGCCTGCAACTCCAGCTTCGGCCTCCAAGGGCACCTGAACTCACGCACACATAGTTAAAAAGAAAAAGTATAATTTCCCACTGTAATATGTGAATGCTGGGAAACATGAAAAGAATGGAAAAGTCGTTTTTGCTTCAGAGACAGACAATTCAGACAGATGTCAGACAGGGTGGCTATTTTTAGCACCTTGACAAATCCAAAGCCATTTTTTGACTGTTGCTAACCTAAAATAGAGTGGTGTCATCCATCAGGAGATGCCTGGGGCTGACTTTTTAAAAGTAGGATTGAGGGACCGGGGAGATGGAGTAGTCAGTGAAGTGCTTGCTGTATAAGAGTGAGGACCTGAGTTCAACTCCCAGAGCCCACGTAAAAGCCCGTCTTTGTGGCATATGATTGCAATCCCAGCACTGGGGAGGTAGAAGCAGGAGAGTTCTTGCGACTCTTGGCAGCCAGCCTAACCTCTCAATCTGAGGTCTCCATGAGAGACCCTATCTCAAAAACAAACAAACAAACAAACAAACAAGAAAACACGGCCAATAGGGCTGGACAGCACTGAAGGGTGCTTGATGTTCTTCTGGACCCTGAGTCAGTTCCCAGTACCCACATCAGGTGACTCACACTGCCTGTAACTCTAGTTCCAGGGAGTCCAACGCCCTCTTCCAATCTCATCTGCCCCGCTCACAAGCGCATGACGTTCACTTGACGTTCACTTGACGTTCACACACACACACACACACACTAAGCAACAGGCAGATGGCCCCTGAGCAAAACACCTGAAGTTGACTTCTGCTATCTGTCCACTCCTGAGAGCACGCACACACACACACACACGGGGAGGGACGACAGAATACAGTTGATTCAGAAAGTTATTGCATGACAGCTGCCTGTAGCCTCTTTCTTTCAGTCTTTCGTTGTTATTGCAAATGAGGAAAAAAAACGCCGTGGATTTTGTAAGTCTGCAACAGTTTCTAAGAGAACTTAAGGGCTGGGTAACTTTGGAGTCCGTCTCTTAGAGTTTCAGACACAGCATAAGCAGTGATCAAGTGTGGAAATACCTGAGATGTACAGATTGAAGGGGTCATGAGAAAGGACCAGGGCCATTGCTTGGCGGGCAGGGGAGGATACAGGGACCTAGGCTACAACTGGGGGTCTATCCAGTGACGTCTCCTATCTGTAGCCACTCTCCTGCACCACCATCTCCATCCATGTGCAAGGTGCTGACTTTCTCTTAACTTCTGTTTATGGGGCTAAAGATATACATGCAGATAAAACTACCTATACAAAATAAATAAATAAATAAGCATTTGAAAATATTCTTAGTTTTATTTTTTTGAGACAGGATCTCTCTCTATAACCCTGGGTGTCCTAGAATTCACTATGTAGACCAGACTGGTCTTGAACCCACAGAGATCTACCTGTCTTTGCCTCAAATGCTGGAACTAAAGGAATGTACCACCATATCCAGATCTGTATTTTTTTTTAATTTTTGGCTGTGCTAGGCATAGAAGCTGGACCTCATGCATGCTAGGCAAGTGCTCTACCACTTGAGTCCCACCCCCAGTCAGGTACTGGCTTTCTCAGTCACAAGTCGACCTATGGGTACAGTATATGTATATATATTTATTTCCGGTGCAAGAAAACACCCCATGTCCATACTCCTCTCGGTTGCTGTCTTCTCCAAATAGGACCCTATGAGTCAAACCTTTCCCTGTCTCTGGATCTAGCTTTCCTCTTGCCCCCTTCCTTCTTTCATTTCTCTGAGCACTGTTCCTACAGGTGATGGAAGCCTCACCGCACCCCATTAGTGCAGTGGTGGGGCTTGGTGAATGCCAGGCAAACTTATCAAATGAGTACACCCCTACTTCTTCGCCTCTCCTCTGATGTGGGGAGGTGGACTAACAGAGTCCCCCGGTCCTATTTTGGCCTGCTAGATAGTTCCTCAGGCACTGAGGCTGGACTGTGCTGGCCTCTCTGGAGCCAGTGAAGTACCCGAAGAGGCTGAGAAAGGAGAGTGGAGCCTGGAGCCGGGTCAGAGGGCTGAGAGAGAATGTGCACAGGGAGGGTGGGAGCAAGAGGATGAGTATGTCCTGGGTGACGTGGGAGGGTTCTGAGAAACAGGACAAGACAGCACGCTTCTTCTGGAAGGACAGGCAGGCAGGGCAGGAGCCTGCGAACTGATAACGGTAACTACATTATGTGCCTTCTCCGCCGATTTCCTAGGCTTATCTACAAACTGATGATAATAGAAAACCTCCCTAACATGGTGTATGGGTACACAATACACAACTGTGATGTCAACCGGATGGGCTGGGACAGGGGAACGGAATATCAAGTTATCTTCATTACTTAGTGAGTTTAAGGATACCAATCCCCACCAAACAAACAAGTAAAACCCTCTGCCCTCCTAGAGGGACGTGGCGGCACACACATGTAATCCCAGAATTCAGGTCAGGAGAAGTGCCAGTCTCAGTTACAGCGAGGCCCCCATCTTTGGAAAAGCAACAACAAAATCCTGGAAACCAGGGGCTGGAGAGACAGCTGAGTAGTTAAGAGCTTTTTGTTGCTCTTGCAAAGGACTTGGGTTTGGTTCCCAGCACCCAGATGGTGAGGCTTACAAACAACTCTCCAAACCTTTAATCCCAGAGCCTCCCATTGCTTCTTCTGACCTCTGAAGGCCTCAGGCATGCACATGATGCACACACACACATACACACACATACACACACATATACACACACATACACACACACACATACACACATACACACATACGCACATACACACACATACACACATACACACACATATACACACACATACACACACATACATACACATACACACACATCCACACATATACACTTACACACATACACACACATACACACATCCACACACATCCACACACATCCACACACACACACATCCACATCCACACAAACACACACATACACACACACATCCACACACATCCACACACATCCACACACACATACATATGCAGGCAAAAACACTGGTACATACACAGTAGAACGAATCAATCTTAAAAAGTTAAAACAAGACAGGTGGTAGTGGCGCACACCTTTAATCCCAGTACTCAGGAGGCAGAGGCAGGCAGATCTCTGTGAGTTAGAGGCCAGCCTGGTCTACAAGAGTGAGTTCTAGGACAGTCAGGGCTGTTACACAGAGAAACCCTGTCTAGTAAAACAAAACAAAACAAAACAGAAAAAGAAAAGTTAAAACAAAAACCAACAAAGAAACAAATAAAACATGCATTGCATGACTGCGAATTCAAGGCTGTAAAGCTGGGGTGGCTGACTCTAAGTAGCCACATTACCAGGAGGCACCTGAGACCTACATCATAGAGCAGATGCCCTGATGACCAGGTCTAGATTCCAACTTACCTCCCGCTTCTGCCCTCATTCTGCCTGGTACCCACAGAGCACTGACTGCCCAGCCTCACACCCTGCCCACCTTCTTTCTCCTCTGCAATGAGAACCCGCCTAGCCCCAGTCAAGAGGCCTAGATTAGATCAGGAGCCTTCTGGAGGCAGGATTAGCCCTTGCACGGGGCTTCTGGTGTGCTCATGTTCCTTGGCTAGCGAGCTCAACAATGCAGAGCAACCATGGAGAAAGGATTGCTGCCCCAGCCCACCCCAGCTCTCCTCTACGGGGATGGGGCAAGAATGTGAGGTAAGAGCACACTGGGCCTTGTCACTCCCTACTGTCACCATCAACCCCAGCCTTCTCCATCTCTCTCTTTTGGGGAGGTAGGGAGAAGAGATTGAGTCTCAGTTCTCTGGTATCCCAGGCTGGTCTCAAACTTGCTACATAGATGAGGGTGGCCTTGAACTTCCGATCCTTTCCCGAGTGTCAGGATTCAGGTGTATGCCGCCATACCCCGTTAATGCAGTTCTGGAGCACAGTGAATGCTTGGCAGATACTTTCCAAATTATCCCCACCCTTAGTGTCCTGGGCTCTCTCCTGACAGATGGGAGGTGGCAGTTCCAGTCAGGCCAACAAGCAGGAAATCTGTGGCGAGGTCTTCCAGGCCAGTGGATCACACACTAGGAACAATCACACTTGAAAGAGACTCCCAGCCCAGAGCTGGGGCCTGGAGCCATGTGGAACTGTCTGCTCATCCCTCCCACATCTGAGCACACCCAGCAAACATGTGTTGGGTGGACCCAGGAAACACTGTCCAGGCCAGGAGGAAGCGCCAAGGGCACCTCCCTCATTTCTCCCAGGTAAACAGCATCAGCGTGCCTCAGGGTGGAACAGGCACCCTGGTACTCAGGATGAGCCTGCCCTGGATGGGAAACACTCCATCTCGGGATCCACCCTGCACGTGGTGTTCTCTCCTCAGTGACAGCTTGAGCAGAGAGGAAGCGTCCCCCCACCCCTCTTTCCGTCAGGTTCCTGGAGAGCCAGACGCTCTTCTCAGACGCTGGGCATCCAAACTGGCCACACATGCCAAGGAAGTAGTTCCTGAGCCAACAACAGGAAGCTGTAGAAGCAGTTGTGGGGGAGGGGTCTTCTTGGGCAGGACTTCTGTGAGCTGGAAGAGGGAGGCTGCTGGGGAGATGGGCATGGGTTCACGGGTCTGGTTCTCTGGGAGGAGGCTGTACTAATGTGACCTGGGATTCCCATCAGCTCCACCATGTTCCTCCCCACCCAACCGGGCATCAGAGTCTTGGCCGCATCAGGCAGGTGGGGTCCACCCTTTTGGTGGGGCTGTTTACTCAGGACATTCCAAGGCTGACAAGATGGTGAGTTAACACCGCCTGGACCTGCAGACAGACTGCAGCCCTGCCTCAACCCAACAGTTGCGTGCTGGATGCACGCAAGGGCATTTCCACGGAAGTCTCCTTTCTTTCTTCATGCTCTCCATTTGGAGACTGGCCCCTAATGATTGGCGTGTTGAGGCTCCAGGGACACAGTGGCTTAGTAAATGAGAGACTCTGCCTCGAGAGGGTAGAAGCTGAGACCCTCTGGCCTTCACATAAATACTGTCCCATGCATGCTGGAACACACACACACACACACACACACACACACACACACACAATTGGCCGATGGACCGACTGATTGATTGATGATTGATTGATCGATTGAAAAAAAGAAATGGCTACAAATTTTGGCCCCACGTAAAGTGAGGAGCAGAATCCTGAAGAGTAGGCTTCTGTTTTGTGGAAGAAATAACCACTTCGGAACAATCTAGGGACCCTGAGCCCCAGGTGGGGGTCCTGCTCTACACTATCCACGCCGGTCAGGGACAGAGGGGAGGTAAGAGATATAGTGATTGACATACAAAGCTGGGCGCCATAAGATAGTTTCTCTAACGTTTCATTTGTGTGACCCTGAATGTTGCTAATCTGAATAGATGCACACCGAGGTGTCCTGGTTATCAGGAGCTGGGGGTGGGAGGGGCTTTCTGTCTATCTCTGGAAATCAGGTGGAGATGCCAGCCAGCAGTGACAGGACACCCCTTCCCAAACCATAGAGCTCTCCTCTCTAGGGCATTGGGAAAGACCGTGGACACAGCTCATCAAACACCTACTTTTGGGTGTTGTTTGCTCTGGGCCACAGGTACCTTCAGCTTTCCTCGTACCCTGTCCCATACATCTTTAAAGTGACAACTTGGCATCTCCCACAACCCGGTTGCCTGTCTCTCTACTCTTCTTCCCTTTTCCAGGCAGGCATCTCACGAACCCATAAGCCCAGCATTCCGTGTCCACGTTAGCCAACCCGGGGAATGTTGGTGCCCATGTGGGCAGCCTTGTGTGAGGCACAACTTCCCAGCCCCCAGCAACAGTCCTGCCCCCACCCATGTGGGTACAAGGACTCCAGACAGGAAGGGAGGGCAGAATGGAGAGAGGGAGGGAGGGTGTCCTGGAGGGGAACAGGAAGCCCTGTTGATGACTGGCCCCAAAGCATTGCCACATAGCTCTGTGCTGGTTGGGTCAGCATCCCAGACAGAGGAAGGCTGGTGTGGCAGCTTCAGCCTGTGCCGGCTGGCTTCACAGGGACCTTGCAGGGTCAGGTCTCTCCTCTCAGGTTTTCAGGGCTTCCAGCCTAAAACGAAGGCAAAGCCAGGGATCCCTGCCCTCTCCCCAGAAAAGAGAGCAGACTCCTGTAGCTTTGGATTCTTAAGAGTGTCTGGCTTCCCTCCCCTCTCTTCTGGCTCCCCTCTGCCTGGGCTCTGGGGGACCCTCTAGACCACTTCAGCGAAGCACTCAGGAATGTAGATGAGGCGAGGAGTGGACGCCCCAGGACTCGCTGCTCTCATTCCCTCATGCCCAGGCTATTTCCGCTTGGCCCTGGGCATGTGGTCATGTGCTTTTACTCATGAGCGGTTTGTGATGAAAACCCTGTGCCCCTCTCGGCTGCCTTTCCCCAGGAAGCAATCTCAGCTAGCAGGGAGGGGTCAGAGACCCAGAACTTGCTGCCCAGCTCAGCAGGGGTTGCTTGGGAATGGTGGCTTCGGGTTCCCTGGCCTGCTGGTCAGGGATGGGAGGCTCAGAGGCTCAGGTTTCCCCGCCACCATCCCCTGCTTCCTTTGGTGTTGGGGAGTGACAGCCTTTGGCCATGATGTCATTGCCTAATCCAAACAGAAGGGAGGCTGGGCTCTATGGCAGGCTGCAGGCCAATGCTGAGTGCTGCAGTAAATCGCCAGGGCCAGGCGGTGATTAGGTCTGTGTAGAGAACTCACCCCTCCCTTCTCCCTGGTCCTCTTTTTCCTCTCTGGCTCCTGACTGGTCTTCCCTCCCTCCCTCCTCTCTTCTTGCTTCTCTAGAGATACTTTAGCTTCTCCCTGACATCACTCCTCAGCCAGGTGTGCACAGGGCTATCACCCCTAGATTCAAAGTCAGTCCTGTTCCCTCTGGGGGAGCAGGCTCCTAGTAAATAGATGGGGAAGGGAAGACGGAGTGGGGTTTCTTGGAAAAGGAGGCATGGTGCCCTTATGCTATTTCCTCTGCTGTCTGAAGTCTGGCTCCTGGCTCCTTGGTTTTGCCTTGGCCTGCTCAACTCTTCCTCAGTTACGAAGGGCTGTTCAGCATCAAAGGCACAAGGGACCAAGTTCAGGACAGTGGCTGTTTATTGGTGCCTGGAACTTCCTGGATAGAAATGGGCCCAGTGACTGTACTAAATGACCCTGCCATATGGTTCTGTTCTGGTATACTATGGCCTGGGAACAAAGCTAGTGTTCCCAGTGGTAGCTAGTCACCTGTGTCCTCGATCCCTTCTCTGCTGGCTACAGAGCTAATGTCACTGAGGATGCTCACGAGTAAGCCATGGAATCTTACCATGTGATTCCAGCTGGTTCCCTGCAGAAGTAGGAGCGTGCCTCCTGGTCACTCTTAGTGCCTGTGCCCTGCCCCATTAGATATCATTTCTCTGTGAACCCTGCACGGGTCTCACGCCTCTCCCCGCAGAATCCTGGCTAGCTGAACGTGATATAGACTGATCCCCTTGCAGAGAGGTGCCAGTCCGGGACTGCATGGTGACAGAAAGTGGCCTTGTTGAGGTGTTCCGTGGCCCACCACGTTGACCCTACTTCAGGCCGCTTGTGACTTATCCGTCGGTGAACTGTTTTGGATCTGTCTTCCCTACAGACTGCATATTTCTTTTATTTGTTTTGTTGAGTCAGGGTTCCTGGCTAGCTTGGAACTCACCATGCAAACCAGGCTGGCCTTGAACTCACTGAGATCCACCTGTCTCCAGAGGGCAGGGATCACAAATATGTGCCCACCATGCCGTTTCTGACTCGAATCCTTTAAGGCTGTGGATCAGAGAGTCTTCATTAAAAGTATGTCTTGGGCACAAGTCATGTGCCAATGCTGTTCAGGAGCTGGGGCTGTGGGTGGGATAAAGGAATCTGTCCTCTCTTGCAGCACACATCACTGCTTATTAGGAAATAAAAAGACATGGGCTTGGAAGATGGCTCAGTGGGTAACGAGTTTGGTAGGTGAATTTGGATCGCATGGAAAAGCAGAGCCTGGTGGCCGTACCTGCAACCCCTGCACTGGGGAAGCAGACACAAGTCTATCTCAGGCTTTGAACCTGCAACCCCTGCACTGGGGAAGCAGACACAAGTATATCTCAGGCTTTCTGGTCAGCCAGTCTACCTGAATCAACAGCTCCAGGTTCAGTGGGAGACCATGCGTCCAAAAATAAGGTGGGGAGGGTTGAGGAAGACATCCCAATGTTGACCTCTGGCCTACATGTGCTTGTGTATGAACACACACACACACACACACACACACACACACACACACACACAGAGAGAGAGAGAGAGAGAGAGAGAGAGAGAGAGAGAGAGAGAGAGGAGTACAATGGGTACCATGCACTAGTGGTGCCAAGAGCCTCATAGAGCTGTTGCCTGGGAGAAATAATGGGTCAGAAGAGACCTGGGATTGAGTCAAAGTCCTCCAGGTAGCAGGGTAGGCATCCTTGGGGGGCCAGGCACCCTTGGGGGGCCAGTATGCTGGTCCAGATAGCGGGGTAGGCACACTTGGAGAACCAGTGTGCTGGTCTAGATAGTGGAGTAGGCGCGTTTGGAGGGCTAGCATACTGGATATGGAAAATCAGGGCCCAGGAGCCAGGCTGGCTGTGGGGAGGGGATGGGGGTGGAGCCAGCGGTCAGCAGGGTCTGAGATGAGCGGTGGTGGAGGGAGCCGGCAGCAGCTGTCGGTGGTGACTCACTGCGGAGCAGAAAGATTGGAAACACATGTTCCCTCTGCGAGGCGGGCGCCTTCATTACTCAGAGCTGGGGGTTTCTATAGAACCTGGGAGTCAACAGCAGGGGGTGGGGTGCAGTTGGCAGCCGGCAGCGGCAAAGCCCAGCTCGCTATCCCCACCTGAGGGACCACGCAACTAGACCACATATCTCTCGGTTGATCACCACAGAGGATCACAGAGGCCAGTCTTGTATCCTTGGGATCCACCCAAAGGAGGTTCTTCTGTGGCAAATACCAGATATCATAGTTTCATTTAAAAAAATTGTGTATGTGTGTGAATCTGAGCTCCCCTTACAGCCTACCTAACATGGCTCCTCCCCACCTGCATTCTCCCTAAGTGCTTTCCTGCACATCCATGGCCCTGTACCCCTGTCGTGTCCCTCCTCCCGTTCCAGGGCCACAGGACTCCAGCAACACCCGTAGTTCAAATCCTTCCTTGCGGTTGTTTCCTCTGCAGGGCCTGTTTTCCACCTGAGTGCAGCCGAGGATCTGGTAGGGCCAGCTGACTGTCGCATACCTGGCTGCATGGCTGTGGCCACATCTCTGCCAGGCGTACAGAGTCCTGGGGTCTGGGGAATACATCTGTATGAGTGGAGTGGAAGAGGATTCTAGAGAGATAGCCATGTCCCACCCCCACCCCCCCGTCAGGAAGCTCCTGGGTGGAAAGGAAGACAGTCGGCCATGACAGCCTGACCGCCTAGGAGACCCTAGCCCGCTTGGACTCTCCCAGAATGGAAGAAGCTCTCAAAGTTGGGCCCCAGAGGGCACACCATATTTTCTGAACTGATAGCCCTTTGCCTGAAGCTTGAGAGAGGTCTGTTCCCTGAAGGTCTTACACAGCCCCACTCCCCAAGGCTTCTGATCTCCCCAGCCCTGGTGGAGAGGGGAAGAATCCAAGTCTAGCCAGCAGCTGCCCCAGGCTGGAGTGTCACCCAGAAGACGTGTAACAGCCTGGGCTGTTGCTCTCATAGGGGCTGCCAGAGAAAATACCACTTTCAGGTTCTCTGTGAGCTGAGAAGGAAAACAACACCCTGTGGGAGGGGAACGGAGGCTTGGCTTTTCCCAAGGGCCCAGAGACTCCGGGATACAACTGTAACCCTTGGCCTGGTTGGCAGAGGACAAACACAGAGCTCTGTGTGTGAGACAGGCCCAGCCTGTCCACATCCCATTCCTTCTTCCTGGGCCCAGGCTTATTGACCAACTTTCTCCATCTCTAATCTACTCTCTGTCAGACTCCTACCGACCCTTCACGCCCCACCCCGCATGCCCGCCTTAGTTACTTTTCTCTTGCTGTGATAATCACCATGGCCGAGGCAACTTACAGAAGCAGAGTTTAGGGGTCAAGCCCATGACCATCATGAAGGGAACCATGGCAGCAGGCAGGCAGGCAGGCCCTGGAGCAGTAGCTGGGAGATACACTTATAAGACAGACAGAGCTAACAGGAAACGATGTGTGCTCTTAGAAACCTCAAAACTGACACACAGTGGAAGCACCAAGCCTCCCGCTCTCCTCAGGGCTGCAAGGCTTCAGTCTGCTGCCCTGAGGAGCCTCAACGTGGCAGCCACTGCTGTGAGTGCCGTTCTGGGATGTAGGAGCACGGACAGGGCATCATCGCTACCTGGAGTTTCCCTGTCGAAAATGTTCCTTATGGCCAGACCTCCAATCCCAGCACTCACAAGGCAGAGGCTGGTAGATCTCTTTGAGTCTGAGGCCAGCCTGGTCTACAGAGCAAGTTCCAGGCCAGCCAGGGCTCTATAATGACACTTAGTCTTAAAACAAACAAACAAACAAAAACCAGACAATCAAGATGTCCATCTCAGGGCTGCAGAGATGGGTCAGTGGGTAAGAGCATTGGCTGCTCTTGCGAAGGACCTGGTTTCAGTTCCCAGCACCACACAGGGGTGCACAATTATATATAACTTCGGTTACAGGGCATGCACCCTCTTCTGGCATTGTATTCACATGGTATATAGATAAGCATGCTGACAAAACACTTATATGCAGAAAAATAAAAATAAATGAATCTTTTTAAAATGTTCTTCCAACTTAGAATGGATGGGTTTATCTATCCAGTGGACGTTTTTTCGGCCGTGAGAGAATGAGTACTGATGTATACGCTCCATGAATGAACCTCAGAAAAGTACGCCAAGCCAGGTATGTTGTCTCACCTCCTATTTCCAGTACTCCAGAGGCTGAGGAAGGAGAATTATAACTTTGAGGCCAGTTTTCCTTACTTATCAAGACCCTATCTCAAAATAAGCAAGGACTACGGACATAGCTTGTGCACATGCAAGACTCTGGATTTCATCCCTAACAACATGCACGCAGAGAAGAAAAGAACATGATGCCGACCGAAAGAATCCACACAGGGAACCTCACAGCGGTTGCTGAGAGCTGGGGTTGGGAGGGATGGGGACACAGGGTTGAGAGCTAAAGAACGGACAGGTCCTTTATAGGTGATAAAAGTGTCCTCATGTTGATTGGCAGTGTGTGAGAACCAGGGGCTGGAGCGGTGGTTCAGTGGTTAGGCACTGGTGTTTTCTCCGAGGACTTGGGTTCTGCTACTGACACCAACATGGTGCCATAAAACCATCTGTTAAAAAAAAAAAGGCCAAGGAATCGAGTGTCTTCTGGCCTTTGTCAGCACTGCACACATGTGGTGCACATACATACAGACAGACAGACAACACACACACACACACACACACACACATCTAACCTTCCCAGTAACACAAAAAACCCACAGAATCATATACTTTAAATGGATGAACTATGCATATGTGAACCGTATCTTAGTATCGCTATTAAAAAAGAAAAGGGGGGGCTGGAGAGACGGCTCAGTGGTTAAGAGCATTGCCTGCTCTTCCAAAGGTCCTGAGTTCAATTCCCAGCAACCACATGGTGGCTCACAACCATCTGTAATGAGGTCTGGTGCTCTCTTCTGGCCTACAGACATACACACAGACAGAATATTGTATACATAATAAATAAATAAATATTTAAAAAATAAAAAATAAAAAAGAAAAGGGGTAGGGATGCCACCTTCTTGGCAGAGTGTTTGCCCAGTGTACACGGTCCTGGATCCCATACCCAGCACTGCATAAGCAGGGCACGGTGGTGCAGGTTTGTAATTCTGGCACTTGGGGGTAGAGGCGGGAAGATCAGAAATCCAAGGTCATCCTTAGCTACACAGCAAGTTCAAAGGAAAATAAAGAGGAAATAAGCTGAGCAGTGATGGCGCACGCCTTTAATCCCAGCACTCTGGAGGCAGAGGCAGACGGATCTCTGTGAGTTTGAGACCAGCCTGGTCTACAAGAGCTAGTTCCAGGACAGACTCCAAAGCTACAGAGAAACCCTATCTCAAAAAACCAATAATGGGGGCTGGAGAGATGGCTCAGCGGTTAAGAGCATTGCCTGCTCTTCCAAAGGTCCTGAGTTCAATTCCCAGCAACCATATGGTAGCTCACAACCATCTATAATGCGGTCTGGTGCCCTCTTCTGGCCTGCAGGCATACACGCAGACAGAATATTGTATACATTAAAAAAGAAAATAATAATAATAATAATAATAATAATAATAATAATAATAATAATAGTGAGGAAAGAAAGGAATGTGGATTAGGGTTTTGAAAGTTGAGTTGTTTGAAATTCAGAGACAGGAAGCTGTCCCTGGAAGAATGACAGACAGCTCACCTAAAGCAGGGAGGAGGGAGCATTGATGCAAGCACAGGCTGATGGGTATGGTGGATGGGCATGGTGGAGGGGCCTGGTGAACGGAGAGCTGATGGGCATGGATAGGGAGACTGATGGGCAGAGCCCTCTGTGGGAGCCCACGTGTGTCTCAGTTTCCATCTGGAGTTCATTCTGACTTAAAAGTCATTTGAGGTCAAGCTTGCCTGCCCTGCTTCTTCCAATAACCTTGAGGGCTGTGAGAGACTTCTTCTGAGTTAGCCCATGGGAAAGAGCATTGTGCCCGTGAAAAAGAACACCTTATCTCCTAGAAAGAATACTGCTGACACCAAACCTCAGGAACATCAAGATAGAAAGCGAGGCTGCTCCCGAGCAGCAAGCGTGTGTTGGAGAGGAGGCTGCTCGCTCAGGGACAGGAATGTCCTTGTGGTTAGATACTGACTGACTGACTGTGCTGTGCTTTGTCCTGCCTTTGCTTATGCATATAAGCAAATTCTGAAATAAACTCTGGGCAGTTCGGTTGTTTTGGCATGACCAAACAGACCTCCCGATTCTATCCTGTGTTTTCTGTCTCAGCTTCTTTCATCTGTCATTTCCTTAGCCTTAACGACCCCCGATCCAGGAACCCTAGCTGACTTTGTAGGAGCGGCTCCTACAAACCTCTTCTTAGAAGCTGATGGGGAGGTGAGGTGGCGGCAGGGGACATGAGAGCTGGTGCCCAAGGGTAGATACCCACTTTTCCCAGCTCTGCCAGAGAATCCCAGGAGCAATCCCAGTGCTTGTCAGGGCTTGAGGTGAGGTGGAAGAGGACAACACAGGCGCTAAGTACAGGATGTGGGACAAGACAAAGTTTCAACGCAATGGCTTTCAGAAACTGCCTGTGGCATCACAGTGTCCCATGTGCTCAGCTCTGCCCTCTCCTAGGCACCTGGACTTTTGTATCCAGCTCTTGTCTTTCCCACCCCTAAGCCGGTTCCTCAGAACCCAAGAGTCAAAGAGTTGTGCAAAGTAACAACAATCTTTCCGATAGACACCATCACGACCGGCTCCCCAGGACAAGAAAACACAGGAGCCTTTACTGTGGCTTACACTAGTCCCGCCCCCAGAAGAGTGAGCAGTGGGCTTGGGGGCCATTCTCTGGATCACTGGGGAGGGAGGTATCACAGGAGGGGGGAAAGAACAGTGTCTGAAGGGTTCAACTATGTCCATAGCAGTAGTATTCATTACACCCAGAACCTGGAAACAGCCTAGATGCCCCTCGACCAAAGAATGGATAAAGAAAATGAGGCAGATTTACATAGTAGAATACTCAGCGGTAAAAAAATAATGACATCTGGAAAATTGCAGGCAAATGGGTGGATCTAGAAAAAACCATATTGAGTGAGGTAACTCAGACCCAGAAAGACAAATATAATATGTACTCACTCATAAGTGGCTTTTAGACATAAAGCAAAGAAAAATCAACCTATAGTCCACGATTCCAGAGAAACTAGGCAACAAAGAGGGACCCAAGAGAAACATACATGGATCTACACAGGAAGGTGAAAAAGACAAGATCACCTGAGTAAATTGGAAGTATGGGGGTCATGGGAGAGGGTGAGAGGGGAGGGGGAGAAAGAGAGGGAGCAGAGAAAAATGTTTAGCTCAATAAAAACAATAAAAAAGAAGGAAAAAAAAGAACCGTGTCTGGGGTCATGTGGTGTCGCCTGCTTATGATTCTAGCACTTGGAAGGCATAGGCAGGAGGACCAGGAGTTCATGGTCATCCTCGGCTACATAGCCAGCCTGGGCTACATAACATCCAGTCTACAGAACACAGAACCCTCCCGCTCCTCACACTCAGGCAGGGCTTTGCTGGAAGACTACAAACGGGAAGTTAAGGTATCCGGAGGGTGGAGGGGGAATGGCTGTGGTCAAAAGACAGAGAGAGATGATTTGGGAGTCACCGGGGCAGGATGTGAAGGCTTGGGGCAAGCGAGCAATGTGGATTCCAAAGAGAGATAAGAAGAGGAAGGGAAAGGAAGGGAGAGGCAGAGTTCTGCAGAGTTCGGAAGGCAATGGCTTCACTCGGTGCTTGTTACATCATCTTTCTGTCTTTTTGCCTCCCAGGTGGCACAGCCTGGCTTGGAACTCCGCATCCTCCCCCTCTCCTTCCCAAAGGCTTGGAACACCACATCCTCCGTCCGCCTCGACTTCCCGAAGGCTTGGAACGCCGCATCCTCCGACCGCCTCGACTTCCCGAAGGCTTGAGTTAATAATGTGTGCCGTCACCACCACACCCAGATGAGAAATTTTACTTTATGTATATGTAGGGCTGGTTTTTTGGTCTTTGCCTGTAGGCATGTATGTATCTGTACCACATGTGTGCCTGGTATTCACAGAGATCGAAAGAGGACACTGGGACATCTGGAACCGTAGATACAGATGATTGTCAGCCACCATGTGAGTGCTGGGAAGTGAACCCAGGTCCTCTGCAAGAGCAGCCAATGTTCTTAACCATTGAACCAAATCTCCGACTTCACTAGCAGAGAATTTATCTTGGTGTTTTGAAACAGGCTGGCTTCTCACTATGTAGCCCATGGTGGTCTTGGAATCTTGAACTTCCTGCCTCAGCCTCCCAAAGGCGAGATCAAAGTGCATTTTAAATTATTTATTTTCTGACAAGCAGACTAATTTTTAAAAGCAGTTTTAGGTTTGCAGAAAATTGAGCTGGCGGTACCCAGTTCCCAACTTGCCCCCGTGGGTCCCTTGCATGGTTTGCCTCTCCTTATGGAGTAATATATTGTGCACAACAGTTCCCATATGGACATGTTAGAGTCCCCCAGTCCTCTCCAGGCTGTTCTGAGGGCTCCGCCAGGTTCTGAAGACATGGAGTCACTTTGTCAGTGTCTCTCAGAGGATGTCACTGTCCCTAAATGTCATTTGTGAGACCTATCTGCCCCCACCTTTGGTGTCCCTACAGGGTGAATGATGCTCACTTGGATGGAGCTGCAGCACCCCAGCTTCAGCAGCTCCTGCCAGGCGCTCCCCTGCTCCAGTGGAGTGCCTGGAGTCCCTCATGGGGCACCTCAGGATTCCTACGGGCTGTGGGCTAGCTCTTCCTTCCTCCTCAGGCACTGATGCAATGGAGAACTGTGAAGGGGGCCAGGCAGCCCTCAAGGCCAAGGCAGGGCCTCCTCTCCTCCTGCTAATGCAGCCCACAACCTCTGTCCATCCCCATCTTAGCCCTGCAGCTGTGCAGAGGACGGCATCAGGCCAGCAGCTGGCTGCCATCTGCACTGGCTTCAGGAAACCACTCTTCACTGCCTGGCACCTGACTGCTACCAAGTGTTTGCTGCAAGTCCCTAGCAGAGGCCATGCCCTCCAAAGGCAAGCGAACACCAGGGCGAGTCCTGGAAGGGGCCCAGGGCAGAGCTGTTCTCACTGTGTGAGACTGGACAGCTGTGCCATCGGACAGCTGGTCTTCCCAGGGTCAGGAGCCTCAAGCTGCCCACCTGTCGTGACAGATGTGGTATCTATGACCCACTCTCCCTCCTGGAAGATGATTCCCCCCTCCAGACCTCCTGTTATTCCTTAATGCTAGCTTCAGATTTTTGGTGAAGTAACTGACCCCCAAAGTGAGCCTCCAGGACCCCGGTCCTTCCCAGAGACCAAGGGCTGCCCAGCTTCCATACAGAGAAGATCCCAAGTCCCAGGCTAGGAAAGTGGATCAGTGAGTAAATACCAGCTGGACAAGCATGGTCCCTAGAGCCCATATGAAAAAGGTGATGTGGTGGCGTGTCCTGTAATCTCAGGACAGGGTGAGTGGACACACGTGGGTCCCTGGGGCTCCCTGGCCAGCCAGCCTAACCAACTTGGTTGATTTCTAGGCCAGTGAGAGATCATGTCTCAAAAAATAATGTGGGCTTCAGGCTCCCACATACCACGTGAACATATGTGCACCTACAGACATGCGTGTATTTGCAAGTACATATAACTATGCACAGTCATGCATGCACACATATGCACACAGCACCTAGGTTCTAGGCAAACAGCATTGTGTGTCTTGACAGTGATTGTGTCAGGGACAGCCCCTGAGAACGAGAAGACATTGTTGGTCTGGGCATCATCTCCTTTACGCCCCTCCCAAACGATGTCCCTGCTTAGAGAGGACTGCCTTGCTGCTTGCACTGTGGACTCATTTTGCACACTCATTTGTGTCACAGAAGACCCTTCCAAACACATAGCCTGATTGGCCAGAAACCTGTCAAGTCACTTTTACAAACGTTTGTTGTTTGTTTTTATTTTTTGTTTTGTTTTGTTTTTTTGGAGACAGGGTCACTGTGTCGTCCTGGTTGTCCTGGAACTCACTATGTAAAATCAGGCTGGCTTCACACTCATAGAGCCCTTCCTGCCTCTGCCTCTGCCTCTGCCTCCCGAGTGCTAGGATTATAGGTTTGAGCCACCATGCCCAACCTAATAGCAATTTTTACCCAGGTAGAAAAAAAGCCATTGCCAGGCAGGGTTAAACTCAATTTCTTACAAACAGTCTCTGGCTCTGTGTTTGTCTAGACTGGGGAGATGGCCTAGGGAAAAGCTGACTACGCATCTGTCTAAACCGCTTGCCCGCTCACATCTGGAGCAATTTGCAGACCAGATTTGAAGACCCCTGTCGCCCATTCTGAGGAACCAGCTCTGAACAGAACCAGAGTGCAGACGAAGTCTGGGCAACGTGGTGCACGAGGCTGATCCAGGCAGGAGGATCTGGGATTCCACGCCGACAGACAGGTGAGATGCTGAAACAGCTGGAGTCTGAGAGCTGCTTCTGTGTTCGTGCTCAGAACCCCAGGCTGCATGTGCTGTGACCAGGGCAGCCTCTGTCTGGAGAGCAGACTGGCGCATTTCTAGAACGCGCTGATATTTTCTGAGGTTTTCTTCAGTCCTGCTCAGTAAAGTGCTATGCGCCACTGCTCCATGGAGGGGTGGGGGTGAGGAGCACTCTGCATCAGTGCTCCACAGGGGTGGGGTGGGGGTGAGGAGCGCTCTGTGCTAGTGCTCCAAGGAGGGGTGAGGGTGGGGAGCACTCTGTGCCAGTATTCTAAGGAGGGATGGGGGTGAGGAGCGCTCTGCATCAGTACTCCATGGAGGGGTGGGGGTGAGGAGTGCTCAGTGCTCCACAGAGGGGTGGGGGTGGGGAGCACTCTGTGCCAGTGTTCCAAGGAGGGGTGGGGGTGAGGAGCACTCTGCATCAGTGCTCCATGGAGGGGTGGGGGTGAGGAGCACTCTGAGCCAGTGCTCCATGGAGGGGTGGGGGGATTTTTGAAGGTTAACTTTGACAAATGAAGGAGGATGGCTGTGTGTGTTGGGCAATGGATGGTGACAAGCTTGTTTCACTGGGTCTATCTGGCCTCCTCTGGCCAACCCCCTATCACGGTCCCCCAGCAGCCGAGCCTCTCTTCTGCCGGGCCCCAGGTGAAGCAGTCTGTGCTGCCCAGGATAGCCTTGCGCCAGAATGGCCTTGAACTCTTGGGTTCAAGCTGTCCTCCTGCCTTAGTCTTATACATAGCTGGAATCACAAAGACACACCACTATATATGGCTCCTGTTCTTTTCTGGAATCTACCAACTCGGACCCTTTAGGGTGAGCTGAGTTGTGCTCCAGCAGTGACCCCGTTTCCTCTGCTGGCCTTAGTTTTTGGTTTACTTTCTGACCAGAGCAGCACACTGGTTCGTTGGGCACTGGTGGCTATGCCCCTTCCCTGGGCTCTTCCAACACTGAGACCTGGGCTTTCCGCCCACCATGGGATCTGCAGCCCTACCCATTGGATCAGGCTGGCTTCTGTAACCACCTTGCCCAACAGAAGGCAGTGAGGTAGGACTGTGACATCCGACATCAGGTTAAAAGGCGACTTTTCTTGCTTGTTCTCCTGGAAGGGAGCTACACCCCCTCCCTCCCTCCTCTCACCTCTCTATTCCCATTCTTCCTCACCTCCTCTTTTTCCTTCTCCTCTTCCTCCTTTGTCATGGACTTGGGACTTCTCTCCTGCAGTCCCCACTGTCTGGCAGGGTGAGGGTAGGTGAATGCCCAGAACACTTTTGGAAAAAGCTCTGACTAATATAAATGTTCAGACTTAGGTGATATGATAGATCCGTGGTCCATCCACTGCCCTGGAAGACACAGGACCTCATAGATCCGTGGTCCATCCACTGCCCCGGAAGACACAGGACCTCATAGATCCGTGGTCCATCCACTGTCCGGGAAGAGACAGGACCTGGCCTCTAGTCTCTGGTCTCTCCTATAGAGCTCCAGCGAGGTCTCTACGCAAGCTGACCACAGCCTCTCTCACTATCCAGTAAGTCCTAGGTGTTCACCTCACCGTAATGCCAAGGTCAAGGAGTCCCAGGACAGAGCCAATCCATTTGAAACTGGGAGCTGACTCAAGACAACTCACAGTTTTCTGAGTTCCCAAATGACTTAGCTCCATGCCACAGTCAGTACCCAACCCAGGCTCTGGAAACCCACGTGACAGCCCTGCCCTTCACTCCCCACAGTCTTCACTATCATCCAAACTCACATTGCTAGCTTAGAGTCTGGCTGATGGGCCCTACTTCCTCGAGAAACTCAGATCAGGACAAGTTGCTTCAAGGTGACCCGTGCTGTTCCCAACATCACAGCCTGTTCAAGCTTCTTCACTTGTATGTAAGCTGAAAGCCATGCTCCATACAGTCACGTTAGAGATGAAATCACAGAGACTAAATAAATCCCAGGAAAACCACTTGGTCATGTGACAGATGACAGGGTCCCTGTGGACTAACAGCAGGGGAGAAGGCAGGGTCACCCGATGAACTAGGAAGTTCCCCAGGGAAACTCTGGCTGAAGGATCTGGCTGAAGCCAGGCCAGGGGACAATGGGGCCACCTGGGGCTGGGCAAGCACAGTCAGACCTCTAGGTCACTGCTTCTTGCTGAGCTATTGTGGTGGGCATTCATTGCTAACACTGAAGCTTGCACGGCTACACAAGGCCTAGGAGAGCTTGAGATAGATTTGAGTATGACCATCAGCCCCTCTTTCTAGACTCTGCCCCGGAGGTAGGATAACTGGGCTGTTGTTCCCTCAGATCTCAGAACAGGCTGGCACTTTAGAAGGCCTGGCCTGGATCTCGGAGTCTCTACGTGATATTCCCCATCAGACCTGTTGAGCAAATATGCTGACCTGGGTCACCTGACGCTCTGAGGTAGCAAGGTGATTGTCTTTTGGCCAGTCGCTACATCAGAACCACCACTCGGAAAGTCAGGTGGCTTCCTGTCACTATATCAGAACCGGCATCGGGAGAGGCAGGTGGCTTTGGCTAAAGGGTGGGAACTTAGGAGATGTCTTGTCTGATGGCCCAGTTTCTAGAAGCGGAGGTGACTTGACTCTGTAACCAAGACAGGACCTCAGAGCCCAGCCCTAGTCAGACCATCTCCTAACTAAAGGAAGGCCTCCTCACTAGACCCCAGGAAACAGGCATTTTGTTCATCCCATGCCAGTTGTTAGGATCTTCCTCCTCCTCCTTCCTCCTCTTCTTCCTCTTCTTCCTCCTGGTGCCTCTTCAGTCTCCCTGCTTTGGTCCCTTAGACTCTTCAACGATACTATAACCGAGCCCCCCAACCCACCTAATGACTCCAAACTCTTAAATCAATTAAAAATTCTTATCCTGTGGGAGAAAATATACACCTGAATTCTCATTACTCCCAGGTCAGCTGGGGATCTAGGAGGGGCTGGGGCCGTGGGCAGGCTGCCAACTGTCACTGCACCATAAAAGTAGTGGGTAGGATTTTTGCTTTTTACCTCGCCTGGGCAGCATGGGGATGCTCTAGGATCTTGGGACTCCACAGCTGTCCTCTGGACTTCCCAGACCCCAGCCGGCACCTCAGTATGTTTGGTTTTGCCTAAACCACCTTTGGACACCTTCCTCCTCTCTTCTTGTCAGGCACAGCCTGAGATATTCTTCGAGCAGAGCCAGGGCCACATTCCTCCAGCTGAAACCAACTCATGCCCTCTCTCTGCTTCAGGTACATGGCTCTTGCCGTAAAAGCTGTGTGTGCCTCTGTCCGGTCCCTGGTCCCTGTCTGAGTCTAAATGAAGTCTGTCTTTCTATCACCACACTTCCCAGGCTCCCACCCCACCCCAGCTCATTCACTGAGTCCTCCTGACGCCAGTTAGCCACCCTATGAGCCAACTACAGAACCCACATCAACAGGACTCCTCACATCGGGTGGCAGACTCACATGGTGGGCCCGCTGAATGCTGGGAGTCGAAGCTCCCCATGACCCCTTCCTCATAGCCAAGAGTTTTCTAGAATGCTGTCTCAGAATGCAGAAACATGTCACTCTGGCTACTGGTGTGTTTATAAAGGAGACTGGAGATTACAGACACACAGCCACAGATTACAGACAAACAGCCACAGGGACAAGGACACGGGGAGCCATCAGAAAGGCTCCAGAGGGCAGAGAGTTTCTGCCCTGTGCAGTTTGGGACACGCATCCCTCCCAGCACCAGTGTGTGCCCTCAGGCCTGGAGCCTCTGAACCCTCTGGGTTCATCGTGTGGGGACGGTTGACTCAGTTGTGGTCCCTAGTGTCTGTACTAACTCACCCTGGAGGCCAGGATGCCGCAGGGGTTCCAGCCCTCCACCAGTAACCACAGCCCCGTCCCAAAGTTACCTGGGCTGCTGAGCCCCCTCACTTGTATAGGCTCAGGCAAAGTCCAAGGGTCCTCATGGAAAACAAAACAGCCTCTTCCCATCTCTTCCATGAGGACACTCTGAAGGCCTTGAGAGGCTGTGCTGGGTAGCAGGAAGGCTTAAATGTACCAGTCCTGCCGGTAGACAGATCGAGCCCTCCCTCAAGACCCAAGCTCTGCCCAGGGCAGTCCTGGTAGAGTTTATTCCGAGCAGGTTGGAGGATACGCACACAGACAAATGGACACAGGCCCATGTGATACCAAGCAAAATAAGGACACAGAGCTTCCTCTGTGGTCAACTGGCTCAGCTCTACTCTGGTGCCCTCCAGTGGCTTTCTTCCAGACCAGCAGCTGACACAACAAACCTGGAGAACTCAGAGGTCTGGGAGGTCATTGCTGGGCCGCTCCATCTAGGAGAGTAGTGAGTAAGCCACAGCTGGGGGCACGGTGGTGTGAAGAGCAGGGAGGTGCAGGGGGCTTTAGAACAGATCCATCTTATTCCATGCGTAGGTATGTATGGCCGTGTGAGTTTATGCGCACCACACGTGTTCCGAAACCTTTGGAGGTCAGAGGCAGCTAATCCCCTGGAGCTGGAGTTACAGAGGGTTGGGAGCCACCATGTGGGTGCTGGGGTTTGAACCAGAGTTCTCTGCAAGAGTAATATGCACTCTTGACCTCTGAACCTTCTCTTCAGTCCTGGCCTAGGTGACTTTGGAGAGAGATTTCATGGCAAGATGTGCAAGTGACTGCTTTTCTTAAGGAGGTTCCCTAAGAGAGCCTGTTCTCTAGGGGAGTCGTCACAGCCCCAGCCCAGACTGCCATGTGGCAAAGAAAAGGGATTCTCCTCCCTGCATTGCGCTGCCCAGAGGGGGAAAGGTGTCCTGGGAGGGGACTGAGGTCATGGGGAAGGAGGCAGAGTAGGAAGCAGACCTGCAGATCACCTGGACAGGAGGGCTCCAAGGCTACTTGCTTCCATTTTTTTTCTTTTAAGGTTTGATTAAGGATTTTTTTAAAAAAAAATCAATTTGAACAGGTGGCTATACAAATCATAGATAGATCATAGCTCGATCATAGATCATAGATATGTCATATATAGATCACGAGCCCTGGGAGAGAACCTGCTATTACTGTTCTGCCAAATGGCAATAGTATTTTTTTTTAAAGACAGGCTTTCTATAGGCTGTCCTGGAACTCACTAAGAAGACCAGGTTGGACTTGAACTCACAGAGAACCCCTTACCTCTGCCTCCTGAGTTCTGGGATTAGAAGTGTGTACTTAGTTTTATACCCATAGATTAGTGCCTCTCTCAACCCTCCCGGAGGAGTTTCTTCTGCAGTAGATGGTGTTTAACACAGACACCCATGAATGCTCATGTGTAGAATAATGGCACCGTGGCAACTTACAGAAGAATTTACTTGGGGTTTACAGTTTCAGAGGGCAGGGCAGGCAGGCATGGACCTGGAGTGATGGCTGAGACACAAAGAAAAGGCAGAGAGAGAGAGAGAGAGAGAGAGAGAGAGAGAGAGAGAGAGAGAGAGAGCTAACTGAGAATAGCATGAGCTTTTGGAACCTCAAAGTCTGCTCCCAGGACCATACCTCCCCAGCAAGGCACATGCTCAGTCCTAAATGGGACATCTACATCACACCTCATCCAGGAAGAGAAAGCAGAGTGTGAGTCGTGGATGTGAGGTTCTGGATGACTCCAAGGGAACACGGCAGGGCGCTTGCAAACACAGACGAAGTCACAGCAGTTGCGGTGACATGCACAAGACCTAAGTAAGCCCAAGCCCAAGACACAATCCCAGCACGAAGAGGAGCTATCGGCATTTGATAACCGCTGGCACAGGGAGCCCGTTTTCTTTAACAATAGGTCTACCACAGTCCAGGACAGGCTCCACACTCAAGAGTATTGGAGAAACACAAAGTTGTGTGTGTAGAGAGAGATAGGAGAGCATCTGGGAGGGGATGGGCAGGGAATGAATGTGATCAAATATATGAAATTCCCAAATAATTAAACAAAAATATTTTATAAATTACATTTGAGTCAGTCAGTGGTGCCAAAAACCTTTAATCCCAGCACTCAGGAGGCAGAGGCAGGTGGAGCTCTGAGTTCAAGGTCAGCCTGGTCTACAGAGTGAGTTCCAGGACAGCCAGTGCTATGTAGAGAAATCTTGCCTCAAAAAACCAAACCAAACCAAACCAAAATCAAACAAAGAAGAAATTGCATTTGCTTTTATCGTGTGCATGCATGCATGCTTTCTTGCCCTTCATCATTTGGGGCCTGCGGAGGGGATTGAACTCAGGTCATCAGGCTAGGCTGCAAACCCCTTTACCCACTGAGCCATCTTTCAAGTCTTGTTTGTTTTCTTTTACCTTTTATTTGTTTTTATACTCTATCATTGTCCTAGTTAGAGTTTCTGTTGCTGTGATGAAGCACCACGACCAAAGAAAGGACTGATTTGGTTCATGCTTCCAAATTGTAGTCCATCACTGAGTATAGTCAGGGCAGAAGCTCAAACAGGGCAGGAACCTGGAGGCAGAAACTGCTACCGAAGCAATGGAGGGGAGCTGCTAACTGGCTTGCTCCCCGTGGCTTGCTTAAGTTGTTTTCTTGTAGAACTTGGAATTGTTGGGGGATGTTTGTTTACACTGCATGATGATGTGTTGTTGTAATTGGTTTAATAAAGAGCTGAAGCCAGCCAGTAGCTAGGCAGGAAAGACTAGGCAGGACTTTAGGGGGACGGGGGAGAAGAGGAATCTAGGAGCACAAGGGAGATACCAGCAAGACACAGAGAGAATCGGACATACAGAATGGAAGAAAGGTAAAAGGTCACATGGTTGTCGTGGTCCAGTGGCAGCCTGGACCCTAAATTATTTCTCTGGACCAACATAAACTATGTCTCTGAACCAGTGTGGAGGTGCAGGAATAAAGACACAACTGACATGGCTTTATGGGGAGGGAGATTCTCAGTGATCCCTCATGAAATCCTGAGTTCACATCCTGAAAAAAATTCCTCTCATTTATTCTCCAACCAGCTTTTATACCGAAATGTAAGCTGAGGGGTAAATTCATTAGCATTCTGTTTCCTAGGTAACCAGGTGAATGGCTTTTAGGCACGTCCACATCTACCTATGTCTCCTCTGTCACGTCTTCCTGGTCTGTATGCTAGCTCAGTCACGTAGGCTTGAATTAGCACCTCTTTTCAGGCATTCTCCAAATTACAAAGAAAGGAGCAAAACAATATTCTGACCTTTTGTGAGGATAGCGACAGCCTGTCTGGAAGCTACGTGATCCCTTCAGGTACTAACTGTGGCCTGAGAACCTGGCTGTCATACCATGTAGAAATACGGGCCTACACATGGTAGAATGTAGATTAATAGAAACAGGCTAATTTGAGTTATAAGATTTAGTTGGGAACAAGCCTAATCTAAAGGTCAGTCTTTCAGAATTAATAATAAGTCTCCACGTCATTACTGTGGATTTGGCGATCCATGGAAAGTCAGAGGAGAAAGCTTACTACTTTCTACCCAGAACTCTCTGCCCAGGTGTGGCCCCACCCACATCAACCAATCACTAAGAAAACACTCTACTGGCTTGCCTACAGCCTGATCTTTAGGAGGCACTGTCTTGAGATTCCCTCCAGCCAGAACAGCCACGGACACGTTCACTCATTCAATCATCTGTTTCCTGACTTACTTATTTGTTCAAACAAGCTCTAAAAATCACTGGTTGGTCTGGTAATGTCACTAAATGTCCTGGGTGGGCCTAAAAAACGTGTGATCCTCCTGCCTCAGCCATCGGAGTGCTGAGATGCCAGGCAAGCCCCAGCAGGCCTAGCTTGAACACAGGACAACAAGACCTTTCTCGGTGGCTGAATACCACGCCATTCTGCAGTTGTGCGATGTATTCAACCTTTCCTGTGAGCCGCTCTTCCTGCAGTGCAAGCTTGCCCAGAGCCTGTGAGCTGAGAGGGCTGTCTGCGGCACCCCAGGCCGTGCACCCGTGTGCAGCAGTGAGTCAGCAGGCTCAACTCTAACGTGACCATCTGGAATCCAAAGGGCTCGGCTTCCGGGGTCAAAGGAACACATTCCAACAATGTGCTTTAAGCATCTTAATTGGCTTTAGTTTGGAATTCTAGAACGAGAAATATTTCGTTGTATAAAGCAGATGGGGTATTCCCACGGGTTGAGTAAGGTGGGTTTGTAGGTAGAGAAGGATGAGGAAGGCAGTTGAGGGAGTTTCACTTCAAGTTACTGTTAATAGCTTGAACTAATTACTGTTAATAACCTGAACTTAAGACTGGCCCCTGAAGCCCCTGTGTTTAAGGCCTGCTCTCTAGTTGTCGGGTTATGAGCAGACTGCATCCTGAGGGTGTCAATCCAAGGACCATGAGGAGGCTAAGGGATCACGTGAAGGCGGACTGAAGCCTCTGAGTGCGTGAGCGAGATCAGCCTTCCTTCCCCTAAGCTGACTTGCTCAAGGCACTCTGTCACCGTGGCAAAGGGATGGAGGATATGGACACACCCACCAGAATGGCTGAAGTGTGGGCAGCAGGAAGTGCCGGTGAGGACCCGAGTGACGGGACTCACGTCCTGGGAGGGGGACAAAAATCAGATAATGCCGCCGGGGTGCTCAGTGAGCTCTGCACAGTTCTGTTTCTGTTGCTTTGACAAAAAGGATAGCTCGGAGGAGAAAGGGCTCATTTTAGCCCACAGTTCACATCACGTTTCATTCTGAGGACATCCGGCAGGAACACGCAGCTGGTCACCTCAGAGAGAAATGAGCGCATGCATGCTCGCTTGCTGACTTGCTCAATTTCTTCATCCCTATATACTGGTAAGGACCCCTTTACTTAGGGAATGGTGCTGCCCACAGTGGGCTGGGTCTTCCCACAATCATTAACTCACAGACATGCACACAAGTCAACCCAATGCAGGCAATCCATCACTGAGACTCTTTCCTTATGTTTCTAGGTTGTGTAAAGTTGGGTAACCTTTGCTTTCACAAGTGGGATACACATGTGCACATGCACACACACATGCACACACACATTCTTGCTGGTCATAAAAGAGTTAGGGGAGACATCCACTGTCCAGAACCCAAAGATGACACTCTCCCAGGATGCCCCTACAGCATCTAAGGATGACCCAGGGTCCCATGGGCCACACAGCACACAGTATCCCCCTCCTGCCTGGCCCTGATTCTGGCTGTCTTCTGTTCAGTGATTAGGCACCTGCTGATGCTTGAAGAGTCTACCCCTGGTCCATCCTTACAGCCTTTGTCCCTCTTCCCTGGCACGGGTTCAAGGGCTTCTGGAGGCACTGTTGGTCCCCATGCCTCTTCCTTCTTCCTGCCCGGGCCCTCCTCTGTCTCCCGCTATTGTTCTTTAGCCTGAGTCCCAGCCTGGCAGTCTCTTCCCACAGATGCCCCTGTTCTCAGTCAGGTCAGCACAGCTCACCAGCTTGATACCCATGGCTGCATTCCACGCTGTGGCGATCCCAGGCCAGGGCTCGGCTGTTTGCTTGTTATTGTCAACCTCCCGGACTGGCTCACAATCTCATCCCCCATCCCCCAGAACCCAGCACCCCCGCCCTCCAAACGCCGGAGGAAGCCTACTGCATGAATGAACCAGCATCATGAGAAGCACCTGTGACTTTAATGATTTCTGATTAGTGACAGTGACATAGGGAGCTGCTGCAGTGGGCATCAGAAATTCCGCAGGACCTCACAGAACCTGCTTGTACCTGCAATGGGAGCCCTGGGGGCTCAGCTCTGGAGCGAGGGCTGCCTGAAATCTAGTAAACATTTAAAGCTCATAGAGTGGAAACTGGGGAAGATCTGGTGGCGGGCTGCTGGAAGTGGCTACCAAGAAGAAGGAGGTTAAGGAGGGGACACATGGGTGTCTGAGTCCCCACTACGGAGATGGACCATCTAGTCCAACTCAGTGGTATTAGTCAGGTAGAAGGGGCGGATGACCACACGGAAGCTGCTGAAGGCCCCTGAGGTGCAGGGAAAGAGGGAGGAGATCTTGGAACTATTGGTGTCTAGGGCAGTGGGGATAGGGGCCTTGGAGCCTTCAAAGTTGGTGACATCCACCACACTGTACCCTCCACAAAGCATCAGCACCTTGTTTTCGTAGTCAATGCTAGAATCGGAGTAGCCAGACTTGGTGAGGCCCAGCACAGGGAGCTCGTCAGAGGTGCAAGAGAAGCCATAGTTCCAGCAGCTCTGGACAGTGGGGAGGTAGCTGGCTGACCAGGAGATCAGCCTGTCCCTGAAGAGAAAGCTGGGGTGCTGTGGGGTCTGGAAAGACTGGTAGGGGTTGTACCGACCTCTTGAGCCATAGCCGTATGAGTAGTACTGACCGTAGTCATACACTTGGACGCCCCGTGACCTTGAGGACTGGGCTGTCAGGAAGGCACTCCAGGTTGAGGAGGTATAAAGCCGGGGCTTGTAGATGTCCTCGGTGAGGTTGTGGCCTCTGTACCTGGTGAGTACTGAGAAAGGCACGGTGTGGAACTCCAGGGCCTGCAGGATCTTCCTCTGGAACAGCGCCTGGTGAGCCTGGTACAAGGACAGATTGAACTGCAGCTCAAACAGCTCCTGGGGCAGAATCATCGGGAAACGGACCTTCTCCACCAGGCGCTCGACTTCCGCGTGGGAGACGCCACTCTCTGTGCTCCACAGATCCACCGCCTTCAGCAAGTCCAGCTCGCTAGACACGGCCAGCTCACTGTTGGAGAGGAGAGCCTGGAGCAAGGCGGTGGGAACGGTCAGCCAGGCCTCAGCCTGCGTCAGAGGCTCAAAGTTCCAGGCCAGGAACTGGACGCACAGTTCTTCCAGCACAGAGTCCCGGGTGGCCTGGGCATAGGCATAGAGGTCCAGGGGCGTGTGGAAAGTGGGGTCCTGGGGGAGGAGGGTGGCGAAGAGCCGTCCGCAGTAGTCTCGAAGCTGTGTGGCCTCATAGGCTGAGGCTAGCTTGTGCAAGCACTTGACAGAGGACATAGTGACCTCGATTCTTCGGGTGTAAAAGTACCTGGGAGAGGGAGGTAAGTTAGGAGTCTGAAGCCTGCCCTGATGGACGGCAGGTGTGTTTGGCCTGCTCTCCCACACAGCTACCTGTTACAGCTTCCCTGCTGGCCTTACTCCAGGGTGCTCCCACTGGGGGGCTCTGTCCTCCGCAACCTCACACTGACAGCAACTTTAGGGTGTCAGGCCATGGGGTGGATGACTGTTGGCAAGAACACTCACAGCCACTTTCTTCCTCATCTGTGAACGCCCTCCCCTGAGGGGTTCCCACCTGCATCTCCTGCTCTCTCTGATGTCACCATGAGCCTTGGTCAGTAGAGGTCTGGGCATGGGTCCCTGCTGGGTTCCTGTGGGTACCTCTGTTCCCCCAAGCATCTGCTCCCTGTCAGGTGACAATGGCTCTTTGGTCACCTTTTTTTCTGCTTCCCCGGGACTCTGAGTCATGCAAGGGTCTGAGTCTACCATGCCCAGAGTGACATCCTCCCTTTTTGTGCACAAGTGTTGAAATAGATCTGAGAGTCCCTGCATTGACTTCATGGCACCCCAGAGGCTGGGAGGGCAATTTTTTCCTCCGGACTGACCCTTCACACACAGCCTGAGATAGACCCCTCACACACAGCCTGAGATAGACCCCCACACACAGCCTGAGATAGACCCCCCCAGCCTGAGATAGACCCTTCACGAAATCATCTCCTAAGAAGGACCTGGGACAGAGGATGCTGTCACCACTCTCCCCCTGCTGCTGAAGGAGGGAGGGCCAGGAACAAGGATTCACACCAGTTTCCAATTCTCATCCCACACCAGAGTGGGCCCTCGTGCTGCCGGCAGCTCTAAGTGCTATGGGAGGCTGAGATGGGCCCGGGTTCTTGTGTCTGTCTTCATGCCCCCCCCCCAATGCCTCCCCGATGCACACATGGCCCAGTCTTAGGTTCTGGAAATCAGAGTGGGTCTCCCAGCCCTGTCCATGCTTTACAAGAAAAAAAAAATAACATATTCAGAGAGGGAAAAGGCCCAATGCTAGCAGCAAGAAATTGCTTGAGGGACCGTAGAAGGAACCTAGGTAACTCCTGTGTCTCCAGTGACTGAGCCCAGGTGTGTGTGTGTGTGTGTGTGTGTGTGTGTGTGTGTGTGTGTGTGACTTCAGAGGGAAGCCGGGGGGGGGGGGGGGGGGAGAGGAAGAGAAGAAGAGAGGAAGAGAGAGAGAGAGAGAGAGAACAAGAGCCCAGACTCCAGGCCATAGCTGGGGTGGGGGTGGGGGCAGGAAGGCAGAGATGACATCTGCTTCACCTTCCACTGTGTCTTAGACACAGAATTCACCAGGAAGACACAGGATCCCTGCCAGGTTTGCATACTAGGCTGGGAGCCAACGGTTCTAATCTGGGTTTAATCGGCAGTATTGTTCTCATAAATGTCACGTTCTGTTATATAAAGGCTCGTGTCATAAGGACAAGAGAGAATCCTTTTTTAATAAATGCTCTGTTTTAAAGTCCTAGGTGGGGACCCTGTGTGATCTTGACAATCCAGCAGGGAGGTGTGCATAGAAGGGCTGTGACCGAGGCCGGGGACGGATGTGGACCCCACTAATTGTCTCTCCTCTCATCCTGAGAATCCTGCACCTGACCCGACAGGAGCCAGGGGTAGTCTGTGAGGGCTCCTCAGAGGAATGCACTTTTCCTCCTCCCTTCACAGACAGTTCTGAAGTCACGGCTTCCTGCCGTGGGAAGGGAAAAGTCTTACGCTGAAGCTGGCAAGATGGCTCAGCAGCCAGTCGATTGCTATCAAGTCTGATGACCTGAGCTGATCCCCAGAACCCACATGGTGGAGGGAGAGAAGCTACTCTGACCTCCACATATACCCTGTGGGGCCCACACAAACAAACACACAAGAACCTAGGTGTGTGTGCGTGTGTGTGTGTGTGTGTGTGTAGGTGTAGGGGTGTGGGTAGGTGTGAGTAGGTAAGTGTGTGTGTGTAGTTGTGTGTATGTGTGTATGCATAGGGCTATGTGTGTGTATGTGTTTGTACATGTGTGTGTAGGTGTTTGCATGCAGGTGTGTGTATGTGCATGTGCATAGGGGTATGTGTATGTATGTGTGCATGTGTATGTGTGTGACTTCTAACGCACCTAAGACGCATGCCAGAGAGAGGAGAGGGCTTACGTGTGCATCTTACTTGCACCGTGCCTTCCTAACGGCCCAGGTGGGAAGCCTTTCTAGCCTTGCTGTAGGAGATCCAAGCTGCCCAGTGCCCACCTGGACTCCATTTCCATGTGCCCTCCCAGGTGGCTCACAGACAAGCTCCAGGTCTGGTACTCCATGCTAGGTCATAACCTCAGAATATCGAAAAAGTTCTTACACAAGCACACGATGGTTTGGAGAGAGTATTTAGAGCTGCATGGTGAAAATGCACCTATCTGTGTGCACTGGATGTGAGTGAGAGCACATGTGTGCACACTAGTTCAGTGTGCATGGCTGTTTGCACAGAAGAGTGCATTGGTGATCTGAATAAGAATGGCCCCCATAGGCCATGCTTAGTCACCAGGGAGCTACACTGTCTGAAAGGATGAGAAGGGCTGTGAGGTGTGGCCTTGCTGGAGGAGCTGTGTTACTGGGGGTGGGCGGAGAGCTTGCAAAGCCCATGACAGGCCCAGTCTTTCTCCGCCTGTGGATCAGGATGCAAAGTTCTCGGCTATTCTTCCAGCAACGGCCTGCACGTGTCCATGCTCCACACCCACCGCCATGATGACAACGGACTAAAGCTCTGAAGCTGCAAGCAAGCCCTCGGTTAATGCTTTTAGCTGCAAGCAAGCCCTCGGTTACATGCTTCTATCTGAAGAGTCGCCTTGGTCATGGTGTCTCTTCACAGCAAAAGAACAGTAACTAAGACAAGCAGACAAACAGGCACATGGAAAAGCGAGGTTCGGATGCACTAGCATGTGTTTCTACAATGCGGGATGCATAAGTGTGTGTGTGAGTGTGTGTGAGTGTGTGTGTGTGTGCGCGCATGTGCAAAGGCAGTTGAGGATTCAGATGTGCAAGCGTTCAATGCTTCCATGCAAGTGCAGGGAGCATCTGGGTGTGACTGTGTTCACACAAATGCATTCAGATGTGTCTCCGTGCGACTGCAGATAGATGGGAAAGTTTGCTACTATTTGTTGCTGCCCCTTTTAATGGTTGATAGCTATGGCTATTCTAGCCAGCAACTGCAACTCCACCGCTACCAGCAGCTTAGCGGTTAGCCTGCAAGAGCCACAGCCGGAGGGAATTCTGTTCCCTCAGCACCAACTCCTTCAACTTATCTAAATCTCTGTCCCCCCTAAAGAACTAAAGAACTCAAGATCCAAGGGTTGGGGTAGACTCCTGCTTCCCAGAGAGGCGGAATAGCAAGCGGCTCACCTAGCCCATCTGCTTGCTTCTTGTACTTCCTGATCCTCCTTATAAACCCTTCTCCACCTGGTTCCTCCTATTAACTTCCTGTCAGCTAGCTACTGACGCAGCCTCCTGACCGCAGGCGTATTTTATTAACCAAACACATCTTTGCATCATTAAACAAATGTTCCGGAGCATAAACAAAAGCAACACACCTTAAAATGATATTCTACAACGGTTTGCCTGCGAGTACAGCCGCGTGCAGTGTGAAGAAGCATGCACACGGTTGCATGGCTGTGTGATGTGCAGGCACACGTGTATGGGTGTTGCACGAGCACGTGATCAGGGTTGCAGGGCCCATCTACTTACCTTGCTGCCCCACCCTAGCGACTAGGAGGAGCGTGCAGCCCAAGCGTGACCGGAGCTGAAGGCTTGGCTTACCTGAGGAAGTCTCTGACCACAGGCATGCACTCTGCATCCACTCTCATGATGACACTTCTGCCCACCGCCTGCTGCAGGGCCTGGGCCTCTGGGTTGGTGTTCAGGATCAGCTTGTGAACACAGAAGGTCAGATCTCTATGCCCCTGCCCTGTCACCTGGATGAACAGGTCGCAGTCCTGCTGACTGTCAAAGATCCGGCCCAGTGCATCTGGGAGATCTCCAGAGAGGTCCAGGATGTGGACATCACTGGTTTCTGGGCGAGACAGAGGGAGTTGCTGTGTGAGGGTTTGGGCTCTATAAACCATTTTCTCTGACTCAAAGCTGCATTTGACTTTGGGAGTCAGGTTCTTCATCTGTACCAGACATCCTGGTACCTGGCTTGGCTCAGAGGGCTTATGGGAAGATGCAGGATGAAATAGGCCGTGAGGAAGGGTGCAGCTGCCCTTTGAACCTCATGAAACAGGAGCAGGCCCTCCTGGCCTCTCTGGCCACGTGTGGCCCTGTGCTCTTATACCCCAGAGGCTGCTCCCTGTACCCCACTCAGGCATTGTGTTTGGTTTATGGCAAGCGCTCTGGAGTCTGAATGAGAACAGCTCTCATAGGCTCGTATATTTGAATGCTTAGTCACCATGAAGTGGCATTGTTTGAAAGGATGAGAAGGGCTGTGAGGTGTGGTCTTGCTGGAGGAGCTGTGTTACTGGGGGTGGACTTTGAGGTTTCAGAGCGAGAGGGATGGAGACACTGGCATTGACTCTGTGTCCTTCCTTTGTAGCTGCAGAGGCCACTTGCCTACACCCAGTGAACAGCCTGAGAAGTCAGGGTTCCTTGGTAATTCCACACTAGAACTTGGGCCTCCCCATTCCCAAGGAAACTAGTCCTTGAGGGGCTATGGCATGCCTCTGGGCACCCCCACTTTCCCCTGCCTCCCAAAGCCTAATCCAGAACCACATGGACCATCACTCGTTGCCTGAGAGGGTTGGCTTGATTTTTACATTTAGACTGGGTGGGCTGGCTCCTTGGTGTCTCCTCTCACTGTGGATCCTAGCGTTCACCTCCATCTTCCTGGCCACATTGGTCCCCTGCCAGAGGGGCCTCCTGCCCTCCCAGAAGCCTGCACAGCTTAGTCACACTCATGAGGCCCCTCCAGTCTGAGCCCTCCGCCCCCGATCAACTTGTCCCATGCTTGCTTGACCTTGTTGGAGTCAATACCCTCGTGCCCCAGTGCCCAAACTCAGGACAGAGGGAGAATCTCCAGGAACCCCATGGGCTGGCCCAGGAGGAAGCCACAGATGGCAGCCAGGAAGAAAAGCTCCCACTGAGCCTCAGACGCAGGAGGTGAAGAGCTGGGATGGGGTCAGAGTTCAGCAGGTAGGGCTTTGGGCACCTTTGCCCTTGACCACAGCCATTCAGAACTGCTACAACCTGTGCCCAGGCAATGCAACAGAGCACGTAATAACCCTAAGATCCTGTGCCTTAGAGAGCCAACACCCTCACACAGGTGTCATCCGTAAATGGGATACAGTCCCTGACCCATAACCCACTGCCCTGCTGCAGAAGCTTCCCTAACACAGGAAACACCGGAGGCTCTCCCAGAGGAAGTGAACTGGTCCGACATCCCAGCCACACCCAGGGTGCCACTCTCAACGTCTGCGTACACAGGGGGAGGGGCACGGGCATAACCGTTGCTTCATCCAGGTGCTGGATCGGCAAGGGCAGCTCACCGTTAGAGCAGACAACGCCTGCATCCTTCTCATGCCCGCAGCGGCTGTTCAGCCAACCCAGGGAGCTGCAGTTGGCCAGCGAGGGCTCTGTCCCTGTGCACTCCACCTCGTCCAGCATGACGGGTCCCCTTCCTGTGGGCACAAGAGGAAGTCAGGGGCCACACTGGAGGAGGAGCTGGACCCTTGGTGCTGCTCACTGGCACAGCAGGGATGTTTGAGGGGCATTACTAGCAACCTCAGCTTTCCGGGGAGGGGGTATAGCAGCCCACACCTGGCCCAAAGGCAGCTCTGCCCAGCGCCCGAGTGGCGTTCTCATAGCCCAGGGCCCGGCAGACGACGTTGGCATCTAGAATGTTCCAGAGGTTGTCGCACACTGTCCCCCATTGGCCTCTGTAGAAGATCTCCACGCGGCCCTCGTTGGCTGAGGCCCCGTTAACCAGACGCATGTCCCCATCTTCTGTACCTGTTGGGAAAGTGGGGGTCACCTGGGAGCAGGGTTGGCCTGTTTTGGTGCCCACCCCCATGACCTCGATGCTCTGGGCTGTGAAAGTCACCCCAACTGGGGTGCAGTGGGGTTCTCTTGAGCCACTTCAGAGCCCCCTGTCCGTGTGTGAAAGCTATCCACTGAGGAGCAGAGAACGCTCTCTGAGGACCCCATGGAGGCCACGGCCTTTCGGTTTCTCAGCTTTGGGCCTTTTGTGCTAAGAGAGCACCTTGGTTCTCCAGCCTGCAGAGTAGATGGAGGTGGTGGTCGCTGGAAGGTCTGGGAGAGGAAGAGGCCTCTTGCTGGCTCTCTGGAATGCTGGCCTGAGGGGACAGGTGGCCCCTGGGCCCCTAGACACAGGCAGAGAGCAGATGCCCCTCGTCTCTGCAGTGTTGGTCTAAAGCAGACAACCTGAGCCAGAGCCAGTCTGCAACCAGGCAAGGCAGTCAAGGGGCCCCCATCTCTGCCAGTGCTCAGAGGGTCAGCAAGTAGCTGGGTCTTGAATTTGGGGCTCATTCATGCCAAAGAGGGCATTCAGCTGAGGGTGCAGGATGACCACCCTCCGGGGGCTCTCTGAATTCTAACCTATGTCCCAAGGCCACCCACTCCAGGACAGCACAGGCTCGGCACCTCCTCCTCGGCCCACAGTTAAGATGGGAAGGTTCCTGGCATTTTCTCCATCACCTGAGTGACACCTGGGCCCAGGGGAACCCCAGACACACACCACCACTATTTGGGATTGACTGGGGATCCACATGGAGAGACTTCTGAGACATGGCGCCTCACAGGATGACACCTGAGTTTTCTGTGAGGAGGTGACCCACTGAGCAAGGTGTAGTAGCCTTGAAGAGTTCTGTTTTGGGCATTTGCCAGCGGGCATGACTCACCTTGAGTCCCTGGAACCAGCAACCACACGGAGAGGAGCCATAGGAGAGCCATGGCCTGGTCTAGAAGCCCAACCCTGCAGCAGAAGGGACAGCACAATGAGTCTGGCGACAGTTCTCCACTGCAGGCTGATGTGGGATCCCCTCTGTGTGCTGTGAATATCATTGGTTAATAAAGGAACTGCTGTGGGCCTAAAGCAGAGCTATAGGGGAACAGAGCTGGGGGGGGACTAAACTGAATGCTGGGAGAGAGGAGGCAGAGTCAGAGAGAAGCCTTGTAGCCCCGCGGTAGACAAACGCTGGAACTTTACCCAGTAAGCCACTGCCACGTGGCAATACACAGATTAATGGAGATGGGTTAAATTAAGAGAGTTAGCCAATAAGAAGCTAGAGCTAAGGGGCAAGCAGTGATTTAATTAATACAGTTTCTGTGTGGTTATTTCAGGTCTGAGCAGCCAGGAACCAACAAGTAGCCTGCTTCAACAGCAGACCAGCAGTTCCATGGTCTCGTCAGCCCTGCTGGTGGAGGACAGGGCAGTTTTGTGGGTGTTCCCTCTTCTGCAGGGCTCAGATGGTCATGTGATGGCTCTCATGCAGGCTTCTCATGTGCTCTGGGGAACAATCTTCAGGTCAATAAGAAGGTGGAACAGGTGGGTGAGGGCTCCGGGCAATGAGGGCCCAGGAAAAGCAAGGGCTGTGCCTTGGGGATAGACAGGGTTTAAGCCCGCTAACAGTTGGCCTTAAGAGACAGAGACCATGCAGAAGGGTCTGGGCCTCCATGGTGTGAAGTGAGAGGTGGGTGGGAGGTTTGAAGTAAGGATGAATGGGAGGTGTGAAGTGGGGGTGGGTAAAATGTGTGAAATGGGGATGGGAGGGAGGTGTGAGGTGGGGATGAGTGTGAGGTGTGAGGCGGGAGATGGGGACGAATGGGAGGAGGGAGGTAGGGATGAGTGTGAGGTGGGAGGTGGGGGTGGGGAGGGTGTGTGAAACGGGAATGGGTGAGAAGTATGAAGTGGGGATGGGTGTGAAGTGAGGATGAGTGGGAGGGAGGAGGTGGGGATAAGTGGAAGGTGTGAAGTGGGGATGAGTAGAAGGTGTGAAGTGGGGATGAGTGGGAGGTGTGAAGTGGGGATGAGTGGGAGGTGTGAAGTGGGGATGAGTGGGAGGTGGGGATGAGTGGGAGGTGGGGATGAGTGGGAGGTGTGAAGTGGGGATGAGCAGGAGGTGGGGAAGTGTCAACTCCCAATAAGCTGCCAGCTCTAAGAAGGGGGGCAGAGGACTCAATATTAGGCTATGGCCTAACCTCTTGCCTATCTGTGCTCTATCCAGGCACTGTCCCTCAGCCCCTGCAAGGACAGGGATGACCCACAGAGCAGGCAACACCCACTCTACTCCCAGGCTTGGTTCTGGCTAGTGGGTGGTACTGTTGGGAGCACCATCTACTGGGCAAGAGCTGGTAACCTCAAGTAGTTTCTTTGTTACTTAGGCCAGAGGCCCAGGGACAGGCAAGAGAGATATCCCAGGACCAGTAGAAACGCCAGGATTGCCCCTCACCCCCACCCTAGTGCCCCTCCCACCACCCCACCCAACCCTGTCTCAGACACTTCTGCACTAGACCAGCATGAAGGACCTCTGGATCCCAGCCCACTTACAGCTGTCCTGGCAGGGGTGAAGATGTTCTCAAGAGACTTGTGCCCCGCCCACTTTGGCTATCAAATTACTGAAACAAGGTCCCCCAAAGGAGCTGGAATTTCCTGAGGCATCTCATGCTGAGAGAAGGCTGAAGTGCCATGACAGCTTCACAGGAGGGGGGGGGGGCACTTGTCTCCAGGATAGAGATTTACAGCTCATGCAACGACAAGGCCAGCCCAGTTATACACACCTGTAGCCCCCCATTTAAATCTAAACCTCATGTCAATACCTCAAGGGGCTCGAGGGAGAGGCCGATCTGTTCATCTTCTCAGCGTAGCCCCATGAGATAAAGCTCCTTTTATGGTTTTCACTATATTGTGTCTTTTACTGGACCACGGTAGATGGGTGGCTGAGCCTGGTTATCAGGGGAGCTGTCTGGGCATAGGCTCTGACCATTGATTGCATCCTGTAACATATCACTGGGTGGGAAACTTGGCCCTTGCTGCTGTGCACCCTCCCTGCCCCACTCAGCAGGTTCTGGCCGGCGTTCTGAAGCCAGCCATACAATAAACAAGACTCCAGAGCAGAAAGCCAGTTCACAGCCCAAGTGAACACGCTGAAGTGAGAGTCAACAGACTCCAGATCGCACAGCTAGTGAGCCCCAGGTCGGGGTCTGCCCAGGGGTGCCCTGGGTTCGGGGAAACCTGAGTCCCACGGCAGACTACGTCGGGGGCCCATTCTCTCCATTTACCATAAGCTGTGGCCACTAGGTTTGTGCGTGCTGAGTCAGGAACTCGATGCCTCGGGAACACTGCGGGTATGTGGATGAGGCTGTCCTCTGCCTGACTCCTTCATGTGGGAAGTTGGGACAAGTCTGCCTATGCTGGCTCATTCAGTAGCTCTGTGCAAGTAGGCACAGCCCTAGGTGAGAGTCCACAGACCCAGGAGAGGGCCCAGGGCTCAATTCCAAGCCACTTCTCCCTTCAGTTGATGCTTTTTCAGCAAACATCCCGCCCAACTGTCTAGCAGCCCTGCAGGTGGAGGTGGACCACAATGGCCAGCCAGGGATCATGCTGCGTGGACTGGGGACTCACCTGGAAGCGAGAGACAGTAGCTACCTGTCTGTAGGGGCAGCTGCTGAAGGTAGTCTGGAGCCTCCCTGCTGGCTGCAATCAGAAGATTGCTGTAGACTGTTCGCCGGAGAGAGGCACCACCATGCGGTTTTCTCAGCCTCGTCTCAGGAAATGCTTTATAAACCTAGTCTGCTTTCGATTTCCAGAAAACACATGACAGAGGCCGCTCCTGGGGTTGGCTGCAGACAAGGCTAGCAGCCCTCTGCTTGTTCACTGCTCTGCGGGGGGGGGGGGGGGGGAGGGGGATGGCAGGCACCCAAGTGCCCTGTGGCTGAGCAGATAAAAAAAAAAAAAAAAAAAAAAAAAAAAAAAAAAAACAGTAATGCTCAGGCGCCTAGGCTACACTGTGTTTGAACAGCCAGATGCACCTCCAGGCAGGTACCCGGGGAAGGGGTGGGGGTAGGGACAGGATGGAGGTGCTGGGAAGGTGAGGCATGTGGGCCTGGAAGCAGAGGCTCAGGGGAACAGACTGTGTCTATCTATGAGCATGGACGTGGGCTACACAATCCTTGCCTGGACCTGGGGAGGCGGGCTGTGCTCAGGCACAAAGCTACTGTGCTGATATGTGGTATGTGGACCAGAGTGCGTCACGCCTGAGGGTCAGGTATAGAGACAAAAAGCCAAAGGTAGAAAGCAAGGCTGGGATCTTGAGGTGGACTAGTGGTTAAGAGTATGGCCTGCCCTTACATGGGACCTGAATTCAATTCCCAGCACCTGTGTTGGTTGGCTTAGAACAGCCCATACCTCAACTCCAGGGAGATCTGACACTTCTGGTCTCTGTGGGCACCCACACGCAAGTGTGTGTATGCATGTACACACACAATTCACACAATTTTAAAAATTAAATTTTAAAAGGCTCCTATAATACCTAGTTTAAAGGGGGAAAACCAGGGCTAATCAGGCATGGCGGCACCCACTTTTAATGGGGGGGGGCAGAGTTTGCATAGCGAGTGGGTAAGGGCACTTGCAGCCAGACTGGTGATATGAGTTTGATCCCTGGAACTCACTGCAGGGGAAAACTGACTCCTGTGAGTCGTCTTAGGATCTCTGTATGTGTACCATGGCATGTATGTCCTCACATGTGGGCACAGATGGTAAATAAGTGTAAAAAGTTAAATAAAAATTAGAGAGGACTGGGGAGATGGCTCAGTGGCTAAGAACACTTGTTGCTCTTGCAAAGGATCTAGATTCAGTTCACAGCACCCATACGGTGGCTCACGACCACCCATAACTCCAGTTCTAAAGGATATAATGCCCTCTCCTGACCTCCATGGAGCACCAGGCACACATGTGGGGCACATATATACACGCGGACAGAAATAACTGTATGCATAAAATACATTAAAATAAAAAATTAAAAAGGCTAACTTCCCCAGACTTAGGATAATGCTATGCAGTGGGGGCCTAATTCCTAACCGCTCCTGTGCCTCACCCTTGCCTCTAGAGTTATGACCCCGAGATACTGAGCCGTCCTGGTGAACTCTACCCTAAGGATCCGTCACTGACGGCCCAGGAGGCAAGACCAGGTGACTGCTAGCTGGTATACAATCACCCCCTCCTTTTCGGCTGTATGACTCTTCTACAATTCGCTTGCTGTTTCTGTCCTCAGCGTCCACTCTTTTCTAAGGTTCACTGATTTCATGTGTGTGCGCACTGTGTCTGTATTTAGCACACCACATGCGTGGTGTGCGTATGGGAGCCACCAGAGGGCATCAGATGCCCTGGAACTGGAGCTACAGATGATTGAGCTGTGGGTGCTGGGAATGGAACTGGGGTTCCGTAAGGACGCAACAGCTGAGCGTTTTCTCCAGTGCCATCCCCAAGTGTTATTCTTTACTAAAGGGTTTACACCAGTTCTAAATCCTTTCATCCCTGTGCCCTGGGCTCTGTGACCCAGGCATGCCAACAGGGAGACCCCGAGACCTGGGAGCATCAAGCCCAGACAGGAAGTGTCGAGCAGACATGCTGAGTTCCCAAACATGCCTGACAGTACTGTAGTCTCCCGAGGCCCCGTGCGGCTGGGTATAGAACACCAACGGGGGCTGGCCAGATTACCTGTGACAGACACCAATGTCGACATCAATCTGTGGGAGAGAGGCACTGTTTTGGAAACCCCAGGAAATCCTGGAAAGCACTTTGGATTTATCTCAAAGCTTTGAGCCCCAGAGTCCAGAGGTCGGAACTCAATGACTGGCTGAGATGCTGTTTCCAGGATATGGGGTAGCAGTCCTGAGAGCTATAGGCAGAGACAGACCTGACCCTACAGAGATGGCCAAGCTGGATGAACTGGGGGCTAACTTGTGGCTTCTGTCACCTCGGATGAGACTGTGAAAAGGATGTGGGTGCTGGCCTGCCTGATGCCTCCATCCCTGGTCAGCCCCATCAGCCAGCGGGGGCCCAGAGCCCTATGCTTCCCATGGAGGGAAGGATGCTAGGTCACAGGGGCAGGGCGATCACAAGATGTGTGGTCTGCAGCAGGTCCAGCTGCTCTGTGGCCACTCCAAAGTCAAAGGATGGGTGTCGCATGGGCCCAGACATTGCAACACAGGGGGATTTCCAAGAGGCCAGGCCCCAGGAACTTGAGCTCCCTCCAGCCACTCCAGTAAAAGCAGGGAAGAACAAGCTGAGGGGCCAAGTGGCCCTGCTTCCAGTTCAGCTGCCCAGTGTTGGGAGCTATTGGGGGCTGTGGAGCCCTGGACCCTGAATTCCCTGTGAGCAGCTTGTTTTTCCTGTGTTCGCAGCTGCTCTGAGCAGCACAGAGAGAGCGGGGGCGTGGCCAGAGCCCTATGTAAGCTTCCTCTGAGCACAATAAACTTGGCATTCTTGTATCAAGGATGACCCATGTTCTTCTATCTGTGCCTGTGTTTTTAAGTCTCCAGCTTAGTTCCCGGCTGCGTGCCGACCTGTAGCAGCTACAGGCGTAGTACCATATAGCACGTAGTACAGACACTGAGTTTTACGTTGAGTTGGTCCCCACCCCCAACTGTGCTCATCTTTAACAGGGACCTGGAGGTTACAATGGCCTCTTAGGGATAATGCCCTGAAGAGATTGGGGCACAGTGAATTCTAGCAGATCCCAAGTCCCCTCCCAATACTGTGTGCACAGTAAGAGACAGCCTCAGTGCCAAGACAGCTGTCAATCACTGAGACCCTGGCAGAAGAGAAGCCTCCAAGAGAAATGTCCAATTCCCGGAAGACATGGGGCCTCCTGGCTTCTTGTTTCTTTTGCTTTGCATTTGTGGCCTCCCACACCCAGACTTGGAAGCCAGGCCCCACTTCTCCATTCTCTGGCTACAGAATAAACCCGTGATTTTCTTTGCTTTTTAACACTAAATGGAAAACGGTCTCTTAAAGTAACAGGGTAAAGTATGGCCAAACAGTCTTTGTTTAAGGGAGTCTCTCGTGAAAAGGGGTGGTACACTGGTAACTTCCTCACTTCTTTGGGGTGCTCTTGGCCTCAGCCTGGGGACTCGTGTGCATCCTCGGAGGGACATGTCTCCACAAGTTCCGGTGTCATCTGTCACAAACTCTCAGGCCAGGTGCCCTCACTCAAATGACCGGCATGTGAAAATCATTTGTGCGCACGCTGGTCCCTGCAGCCCAGGGCAGTGGTTCCAGGATGACCTGCCTTCTGCATAGAAGCTGGACCACAGGGAGGACAGAGACAGACACCCACATCCCTCCCTCTGCCAACCAGAAAACTGAGGTAGTGGATTACAAGAGACTGGAACTTTCCCAGGGGCCTCACCTGAGGAAGGAAAAGCTGAGGCCTGGTGCCAGGCAGAGGAGACCTTTGTCTCCTGGAAGGAGTCCACATGGTCTGACTTGTCTGACAGATGACCTGGCCGGACAGCCCAGGAGCCAGGGCCAGAAACAATGATGGGTCAGTGATGGGCAGGACCACACCATGAGCGGGCGTAACTCTTGCCTCTATTTAAACCTAACTGTATGCTAGGAACCCGAAGATGGACTTGGGAGAGCCACTGTACCTCCCTCCCTCCCTCTCTCTCTCTCTCTCTCTCTCTCTCTCTCTCTCTCTCTGTGTGTGTGTGTGTGTGTGTGTGTGTGTGTATGGGAGCACAGGTGCCACAGGGAGGCATAGGAACATTAGAGAACAGGTTTTGGCAATTAGTTCCAAGTCAATCTGTCAGGTTCATACGGCAGGCACTGTCCACGCTGAGTGGCTTTATTGGCCCACACCGGGTCTTTTCCTTGTCCCTCTGCCCAGGGTGACCACACTGCGCAAACCCTTCTCTGCGATTCTCTGTGGAGGTTGGGACACTAAGCTTGGCTTGTGACCGCTGTGGTCCAGTCTCCAGCACTTCAGGATCTGTCCTGACTCCAGTAACAGGCAGAGTGGGGAGATGTTGGGAGCTATGGATCCCTGGACCCTGAATTCACTGTGAGTGGCTTGTTTTTCTTATACTTGCAGCTGCTCTGAGCAAAACAACTTGTTTTCCTCTCCTCTGAGCAGCACGCAGCTGCTCTGAGCACGGGACCATGATGGCAGGCTGGTGGGTCTGCATTTGAAAGATCCGGAGAGCTGGGGCGTGGCCAGAGCCCTATATAAGCTTCCCCTGAGCACAATAAACTTGGCATTCTTGTATCAAGAGTGACCCATGTCTCCAGTCTCTGTCTCTCTGTGTATGTGATTTTTTAAGTCTCTCAGTCAGGTTCCCTGGCTTGCATACTATAGAATGGTCAGGAGCTACAGGCGTAGTACCGTATAGCACACAGTACGGACGCCAGGGTTTAACAGGGAGAGGTGGGGTGGGACAGAGCCTGAAGTGCTGGAGACAGCCTTACACACTGCTCTTGCCATGAGATCCAAGCCTGGAGCCGTGAAAAGCTTATCAAGACCCCAAAGCTTGCAACCTCACCTGTTTAGACACATCAGGACAGAGCCCTTGGCAACAGCCAACACAGACAAGAGGAGCACAGTCCCCTGACACTTTATTGTTTACAAAACAAATGGAGGGAGAGAAGGACACAATCACTATGCTTCTGTCAGGGAAAGGAAGGTATGAAGGCTGTGCTGTGTTGCCTCAAGGCCACACTGACTCCATTTTCTCCCTTTCAGTTTAGAAGCACACTCTAACACAGTTGACGCACATCGAAGAGGTATGGCTTAGCTCTCAGCAACACACAGACAGAACACAAAGATGTCACCGTCACCAGTCAACAAGATGCCATGTGGGTAGTGAGAGCCCCAGTGGCAGTGGTCCGCCTGCTTCCCAGTGGAAGGGGCTTATGAGGGCTATCAGAGCCCTGTGCCCACGGCGGCAATACCTGTGTCCTATCCTAAGGGCGTTGCAGGATGACTCAGGTGGCTGCTACCTACAGAGTGACCTCTGACCCTGACTCTGCAGCCTTTGCTCTTGAGCATGAATAGGAAGTGGCAGAAAACAGGAGAAGGCTGCTAAATGCTCACTGGGAGCCATCAAAAAATGCAGGGGACAACAGGGACAGGTCTCTAGAGCCCTCCCTCAACCATGGTTGGGAAGGGAAGACATGGCAGCTTCTGAAGTTGCTAGAAGGCAGAGGCCAAGGATCCAGAGACCCTGTCTGTAAAAGATAATTTCACCATTGCGGCTGTGGCGATGATTCTGTTACTACAGGGAGTAGATGTGGGAACTCCACCTTCGCTGTGTGATAAGATTTGGTGACTGTTCTGTAGAAAAGGAAATTATCTTAATAAAAATAAGTTAATAATTCAAAGGCCTGCACAGCCCCAGATGCTCCTGAGGGCCATGGGAAGCAGTAATCCTGCGCTAGAATGGTTTCGGCAGTGTGGGCAGGTGTGTCCCAAGGGGTGGGGCCCTCGCCCTGCCGTGTAAACATTTACTTTCCAAGGGTCTGCAGAGTGTGGACCGCCAGGGTCACACAGGAGGAAGAGGGGTGCCATGGAGTGCCTATCTGGCAGCCCCACCCTCAGACTGCCTTATGTTCCCAGGGTGAGGCCGAGACTCAGCACACCTGCTGCCTCAGATACTTACTGGCCAGAGAAAGGCAAGAGACCTAGGCAAGAGGTGGAGGAAAGGAGAGGCGTGGCTGGATTTTGAAGGCCAGTGCTCAAATGGTACCTGCAGCAGTGATCAATCCCTACCACAAGGTGGCAGTGCAGAGTGACGCACGGGTAGGCAGAGCCCCTTCCTTTCCGTACAGGACTCCTGCCTGCCCTTGCTCCCAGCTTCAGAACATCTCCTGAAGCTGTGTCACATGGCCTGGGACTCAGTTTCCTATTCTGGAAACCTCTATTCAGGCATACAGCTCAGTTAAAAAAGAAAACAACAAACAAGTCAAAGTGTGTTCCTCTGGTTTTTATGAAATTGAGTCCTGGCAGTGCCTCAGGCGATCTGCCCATGCCTTGCCGGGCATGGGAACTTACTCATCTAGATGAACTCTATCCCTTCATACTTGACGCTGCCAATCTTAGTCTCTGGGAGCAGGAAGCGGCCATCTAGCGTGAAGGCCATGATGTAGGTGGCAATCCTGCCGCTGTCCTCTTCTGACTTGAGAGCTACGATGATCTGGTCATCAGTGTTAGGGATGAACTTGAAAGACGAGAAGCCGTGCGTGGGGACCAGCTCCCCCACACGCCTCACGGAGATGTCCTTGAAGTCTGGAGCTGCACTCAGCAGGAGGTTGCTGCCCTTGCGTTCATCAGCCCTCTCGCTGTAGCGTTCGTGGCTGGCCCGGCGTGGCAGGAAGAACCAGCGCTGCAGCGTGTCACTCCAGCAGGCGGATTCGTGGATGAGGTAGCCTGGGGTCACAGCACAGACCCAATCACCACACATCACACAGGTCTTGCCATCCCAGAGGTGACATTTGATGGTCTCACTCCACCCTTTGCTATAATCCCCAGCCCTTTGGAGGACAGCCTACAGCTGATCTGGGTTATCTAGGGCAGCCATGCGCACACACAGCATGGCCAGAGCCTAACGCTGAGTGGGCAGGGCTTCATGTCCCCACTAGCTGCCCTCAGGTCCCCATAGGGGCTGCAGCCTTCACCAGTTCTTTCTTTTTTTCCCTTGGTGCTGATCACAGGGCACACAGGAGGTCAGAGAGTCAAAGGGGAAACCCAGCAAGCAGAGCAGCAGCCGTGAAGCTGAGGGGAAGCACCCATGGAAGAGTTCTCTGGGTCTTGGCTCCCTGCTGCACTTTGCCCCACACCTGATTCAGCCTCCTTCAGACAAAGGTCACACTCAGAGCCCAGGGGAAAGCACCTCAGGCCCTACCCATCTCCTCCTCTGTTTATGAGGGCCGTGACCCCCAAATGAAGAATGCTTTATGTGGATGAGGGGACTTTAGTGGGCAGGGGGCAGAGGCCATCTGTTGAACTAGAGAGGAGCAGAAACAGAAATGGCTTCTGTCTCAGAATCCACCCCCACGAGGAGTGACCTTTGGATACAGCGAATGACTGTCACCAACACATCTGAGCGAGCTGTGAAGTCTTTATACTTGGGATCTCTTAGGGAGAAGCCTTACCTGGCGGCTGGATCCCAGCGGCGGCTCTCAGAGCATTGTAGCTGGACACCCAGTTCTCATGGTCCACGCTGCCCCTGTGGCCTACCACCTTCACCCACTCGGGGTTCTCGTTCATCACCTCCCCTGTGGTGGTGGTCCATTCCTTGCCCAGGCCACCCACATACAGGTGCTCATCCTTCACAGCAAGCCACTCAGCTTTGAATCCTGGGGCAACAAGAGGGGCAAGCCTGAGACCCTGGTCCCCAATTCGCATGCCCAGCCTGGCTCTTGCCTGTGCTACTGTCAACTGCATTCAGAGTGGTGCCAAGCCTCTTGGATGTCACAAGTTACCACCCTTGAGGTTCACTGCAGGCTGGGATAAGAGGCCCAGAAGGGAGCCTGGCAGAGCCAGAGTGGGTAGAGTCCACATCCTCTTCTTTATTACCCCTTTTCTTCCAAGGAGCCTGTCTCCTGGGCGACAACTCAAGAACTGCATTAGACCATTCCCAGACCTCCTGTGCTCCAGCAATCGAGCTTCCAAGTGCTCTGTGGAGCCAGTTACCTGCCACTGAGGACCACAACTGACAGCTCAGCACAGGGCCACCCACTGCCAGCCTTCACCTGCCATCATTGTGTGGGTCTGTTCTTCCCACAGCCGGGGAAGGAAGAAGGACAGGGTCTTTAGGACCTTTAGGTCTTTAGGCAGCAACCCTCACCATCCTCGCCTTCACTTCAGAGCATTTATTCCAGAGCTGCTTTCCCTTTCAATCAAGCAGGTGGTGAAGCCTGCGCTGTGCCAGTGCTCTCCTTCCTGACGTTCCCACAGGCTAGCTCTCTAACTCCCGCATGCTCGCTAGCCCTGGGAGGCCAGCGCTGCACCTGCCTCCCCACTGTAGAAGGACGGAGGCCCCTGACACCTCCAGAGTGACTCTGGAGGGACTGGCATGATTCCTGTAGCCCTAGTAACCTCATGAGTCTTCTGAGCTGCCTCCATGAGAAGGTGCACCATTTGCCAGACTTTGGACCCTTCTGGATGAACAACCATAGAACAGCCCCCAACACCCCATTATCCAGCACTCTTCCCACTCAGGGGAAACCACCCCACACCCCGAAGGTTACAGGCAGGAAATGGGTGAGCAACACCATCACTGTGCCCAGGTGGAGATGGCCTCTCCCGAGAGCCCAGCCTTGGACAAACACTAGTGATTTCCTCACCCAGGCCAGGCCTGGCAGGCAGTGAGAGGGCCAATGAAGGCAGCCCTCCTTCCACCCAAGGAGTCTGCTGTCCCCTACCCTGTGGGGCAGCAACTCCTCTCTGCTACACATGGGGCTAACATCAGAGTCTATCCCCAGGTGTCACTGCTGCTCCATACAGAGACCCCTGGACTGGGCTCACAGCAGCCTGGGTAGCAGCACTGACCTGTGGCCCCAATAAATTGATCAGAGCCTGAGATCACGGTGAACCACTGAGTATCGAGTTCGAAGGTGAGCACCTGCCGAGAGTAATACTGTCTATGACACACGGTGTCTTAGGAGCACACGGATCCTCTGAAGACACGATGAGGACCAGAAGGAATAGGGGGGGCAATGGGCATAGCCTTGGCTCTACTTACCCTTCTCCACGGTTCCGTCACCATCAGAAAGGATCACCCAGGGCACTGCTTTGGTGCCTTCGATCTGGTAGATGACCCCTGTACGGTCGTCCACGGTGTACAGTTTCCCATTGAAGACAATCAGGTCAGAGAGCTCCATGCCCCGCCCCTTTTCTGCCAGGTGGGACTCTAGGACTCCATGGTCTTTATCCCACTCCACAGTCACCTGGTCCCCACTGTCTGACAGGGTCAGGTGGCCTTTCTTAAGGTAACTAAACCAAGTGTTCGCCTCCTGGGCTCTGGACCCTGTGTCCAAGTCAGCAATGACTGCGATCCGGTAGCGAGTCCCACCTGGAGTCCTCTGTGGTGGGGAGAGGGGGTAGGTGTCATTGTAGTGAGACACATGATCCGGGCTGAACCTCCGGTTGTGGGCGGGGGATCTGCCCGGTACTGGGGCCTGATGATGGGAGTACAGCAGCCAGAGGAGGGCAGCACCCACAAAGGAAGTCAGGATCACCCTCCAGCGGGGGCGGAAGCGAGGGTCTGTGGCCTTGGTCATGGATGCCAGCACAGGAAGGCCCCCTACAGTGATCCGGAGGGAGTGCATAGGTTCATTCCATTCCCGGTGGTCAAAGGGCTGGATGGGCATCAGACTGCGTGCTAGGTGGGACCTAGACCAGGGAGAGGAGAGCAGCCAGTGAGCTCCGGAGGACACTTCTCCAGTCCTGAGTCAGCCTCATTCAACAGAGACAGCACTTCATGGCCGTAGTGTACTGGCCAAACCCTGACCCCAGCACGGAGGTCAGCTGTTCTTATTCAACAGGATGGCAAGTGTTTCCAAAGTAATAAAGCAGAGGGGACGGGAGGTGAGGACTTGTGCCCGCAGGCTGGCAGACGCTCTAACAGACATGCAGATATGAACCTGACTTGTATTTTAAAATCTTCTCCAACCACCCTGCTCCCCAGGCTAGTGCCCTGGCAGGGCCTCCCTCGTATCAGACTGGGGTCACAGAGCCTTTACTTCCTGTTCAACACAAAGGAGACGTGAGGCAGTGCAAATGCTCTGCTGCTGTTTTTGGTTCTGCCTCTCGGCACTGCCTACCGTACGACTTGGGGCATGCTTTTGGCTCCAGGACCAAGCTGGACTCTATACTATGGCACAGCTCCAGGCCCAGAGTACTGGAGGAAGCTGGGAATTCTACCTCGTCGCATCTGCCTGCCCTGCCTGCTCCTAGCAGACCACAACAGTTCAGTGCCACAAAGCCTCCACGCCAGTGCTGACTGTGGTGGAGAGGTGTCTCCTGCCCAGAAGGTGTGGCCGCCATTGCTCTTAGTCCTTCAGTCCTTCATCTGCCGTTTGTGGGTGCCACTGTACTCCAATCACAAGATTCTCCTGTCCGGGGGTTGCAGAGATGCTCTCCCCATGCTGTAGGCTGCTCAGCAAGGGCAGGAGAAGGCTTTCTGGCCTTTGGGGCTGCTGGACCATGGGTCACCAGTGTCCCAACCCCACGCTGGCAGTGCCTCCTCGGGACTCAGGCTCTTCTCACACACTCTCTACTGCCATGGCTTCAGTGGCTAGACCCAGCCTATCAGTGTTATATCCTTATCCCGGATGTGGTACTGAGCTCTGCCAAGTGACAAATACTGCTACATTCCAATCCCCACTTGCACCTTAGACACTATTTCAAAATGTAAGCCTGAGTTCCCCCGACTCAAGCCAATTAACCCACAAACACGACCACCAAGCCAAAATTCCCATAAAGCCCACAGAAAAGGTGCAGCTTTTATGTAGATGTCATGCTTCAAACTGCCACAGTGACAAGAAGTGGCCTCAGCACCTTCCTCTGCCTTCCCTGATGGCTCCCCAATGGTGGCGGTTCTCCATTCAAAGCCTGACTCACGAGTCATCCCGCCATGCCAACAGTCTCCCTGGCCCTCTGCAGCCGCTCTCCTCCTCAGAGCCCTCTGCCGCCCAGCAGCCAATCCTACTTGCTATGCAACCTCTGAGGGCACCCTCTTGGTCCCAACCACTAAGCACGAGGGTCCCCATTCCCAGGGCAAACCTCACCACCCCCTTGTCCAGGACACCTGTTCTGTTCTGCATAGCTGATTCACTCACACCCCCAGGGTTCCTGGGAGGCTCCCCACATCTGCTCTCTTTCTGTTGAGAACTCCATAGGGTCAGGGCTTCCTGCTCCATCCCTGGCACCCAGCTCAGAGCTTGCAGCCAAGAGAAAATTGGCACACATCTTCCGAAGGGGTCAAAGATCAACACCATGGTGAGGTTCCCTCCAGTCGTTCTGAAAGTGCACTGTTCCAGATCAAGGCCCTGATAAACAAGCCACTCAGCTGCCCAGCGTGAGCCACAGGCCCAACAGATATGACTGCGATACAGAGTGCTACACACTATGAACCGTCATCATCCTTAGTCTCTGCAACCCTCAAACTTGCCTGTGTTCAAAACACTCTGCATTCCTGTGAGTCACCACACCTTCACTGTTCTGCTCAAGTCACCAGCCCACCTGCTCCAAGAGGCCCCTGTAGCAGCTGAGACAGGACACAGCCCATAGCCTCACAACTCTGTTCAGGGAAAGGGACCCTTTGGGCTACTCCAGTGGGCTGACATGGGTTCCTTGGACCCTACTTTGGTAAGCAGACATCCTGTCCACCTGGCTGGCTCATGTGTGCTCCTGGACTGTCCTCTTGGGACATGAACAGAGAGAGAAATGCAAGTCCATGTTGGAGCAGGTCTCCCCGGCCGCTCCAGTGCCCTGCTCAGCATCTCAAGAGCACCATACTCAATGTGCTCTCCTCCATTGTGCTGCCCTGGGCCCGGGTCTGCACTCCTGAGCTACACTGTCCCTCCTGCAGCCAGAGAGACTTCTCTGCTGGCACTGGGGCTGGCAGGTGCCACATTCTTCATTCTAGGGGTCTTTATAGCCTAGACACCTCCCCTAACTGCAGGCCTCTTGGCAGAACTCAGGCCACGCAGGAGCCCCGGAAGTACCTAACAGCCATGCTGTCGCTGTGTGGCTCTCTCTGGCCGTGAGTTCCTGCCCAGAAGTCACCTCTCCCGCGGGAGGCTGCTACTAACACTATCCCCTACTCAGGAGCCTTCCTCGCCAGCTCAGACTTTGAGGGAGCAATTAAGGACCTCAATGAGAAGGCTATCCAGGAGGACAAAAATGTAGTCATAGGTGTTTCTTTTCTCTTTGTAGAGACAGGGTCTGGCCTTGAACTCAAGACAATTCTTTTGCCTCAGCCTCCTATGGGATGAGCTTTCGTGCGTGCGTGTATAAAAGGCAGGGAGGAATGGGTAGAGAGAAGGTCCCATTACCACAGAGGCAGAGGCTGGGGTGCTGATATGGCCCCAAACCCAGAAAGGCACGAGAAGCTGGAGGACAAAGAATGAGTCCCCCCAGAACCTTAGGAAAGAGCTCTAAGACACCCTCATTTCTGCCCTGTGGCAATGACAATGACACCGAAAATTCTGGGTCACTGGCTCTCCAGACTCGCATGTGAGCATGCGGGTCACCTCAGACTACTGTATACGTCATTCTCTATAGGACACTAGGAACACAGACCCCTCCGGACAGTGGCCCAAGGACCACCTGCACCCCAGCCAACCCCATACCTCAAGGGAAGGGACTGTCCGAGAGCGAGAGGCAGGAAACCAATGGGGCTTAGCCACCTTTGATTAAAGGGGCGGGGCTGCTCTCCACAAATCAGGCTTCTAGAAACAGCTCCTGCCTTCCAGAAGCCTCTGTGAATATCCCCATCAGATGGTCTTCCCCTGGTCTTCCTTTCCTTCTCTAGGAAGACAGTTTCAAGTCAGTTCCCTTTTCACCAGTGTCCTTGGACCCCGGCTGCTTAGTGCTCAAGACTGACTGTGTCTTGGGGCTGTAGAAGCTGACAAGGCCACAAGACAGGAGCCAGTAGATGCAAGGGACCAGATGGACACAGTCCCAGGAAAGGACAGGTTTGGGGTTGTCTCCTGCTGCCCCCCACAGGAACCCTGAGGTCATTATGGAGTCTGCATAGTCGTGACAAGAAAGTTTGTCCATCTGACCTGAGCGCTATAAAGTCACAGTTCCTTCAGGACAGTCAGGGGCACTGGACTGTGGCCTGCAGACGGGGTCTCCCCAGGCTCTGAGCCAGAGCCAACCCTACTCCAGCAGACATGACCAGAAAGAGCCATCAGAAGTGCCTAGCATCCAAAGGTCCCCTTCTTCCCCACCCCTCTTAAGCAGTGGGTGTTGAAGAGCTAACTTCAACATAAAACACAAGGCCATACCTCGCATCCCCATTAGACACATGTACCTGTCTGTCCACTCCAAAGGACGTTTCTAGATGACCAAAGGAAAAGACACAGCCACAGAGGGCACCTACCTCCATGGGCAACCTTGGGTCTGTACAGCACTCTGCGGACTATGGCCAAGGTGGCCTGTTCCTCCCTCTTGCTTCCTTCACAAGAGGCCAGTGTGTGTAAGAGGTGGCAGCTCAAACAGGTTTAAGGCGGCTGCCAGAGCTGACTCCTCCCCTCCAGGATCAAGGAAGGACTGTTCTTAGTGTGATTTTCTTGCCTCTCTCCTCACTCCTGCAGAAAGGGATTCCTACTCCTTCCACACCAGAGAGGGGACAGGCCTCATGTGCCTATTCAATCTGAGGCTCACTTCTTTACCACACGGTACCACACAAAGCCTCTAACCAGCAGACTGCTGGGGAAGGAGGCAGCAGACACCCAGGGCTTCCCAGCAGTCTCTCTGATGGTGGGTCCCTAGGAAACACACCTGTGTACAGCCACCGCTTAGACACTTGGACGTGGAGGCTGGTTCCATGTTTTGGGCTTTGTCAAGCTCAGCATTGTACCTAAGAATTCCATTCCCAATTTAGGGCAGGTAGACAGTCCAGGGAAGCAAGAAGAAAGGAAATGTGTTTTCCAGGGAAAATGGAGGCCACCCAGCTCCTTCTCAAAAGCCATGTGTGGGATCTCTGACATCTTCACCCCACCCCACAGCATCAGTGGGAATTCTCTCCTGAGTCAACTTCTGTGCTACTGGTGTAGGACTTTTTCCAGCCTGTTTTTAGGGCAGCTCCGCAGGAGGAGTGTTGGTTTCCTGGGCTGTAACTAGTTACTGGGGGCATAGTAGCAGAAACATTGCACACCATCACTTTCCAGCCCTGCAGCAGTCTGGATTGGCCTCACCGGGCTTCACCCAAAGGCTGGTTCCTTTCCCAGACTTCAGGGGAAGATCCACTTCTTGGTCTCTGCCAGCACCCAAAGGCTGACCTCACTCCAGCCTGTGGCTCCTTCCTCCCCATTTAGGGCCAGCAATACTGACACCCACCAGTGGCTTTTTGCAGCCTTTCCCTCTTGCTCTCCTGCCTCCCTTACAGTCTGAGGGGCCCTGAGGTCACATTTGCCCTTGAGAAAACCTCCCGGGTTCAGGTGAAGCACTTTTGGCCTTGATTCCCTTTTATACTCAAGGTAGCATTCCCAGGCTAGGGGGTGGGGCAACATGGCTGACTTGAGGCTCGCTACAGTCCACACCAGGCCTTTCCTAGGGTGCGGGGAGAAGCTTCAGGACCCTCCCTGGTTTGCATCTGCGGCGTCACAACACTGTCCCAACCGCTTCATCTGTATCTCCAGTGCCCTGGAAGGAATTCTAACAGAGCTGCCTTCTGGGTCAAAGTGACACCCAAACACTGGATGCCAGGGTGCCTGAAACCAGGGCTATGACAGTCCCAAACTGACTGAGCCCAGCACTCGATTCCAGAATGCACATTTGCACACTGGGGCACAAACTGCACTGTTCTGGAGCTTCTCTCGGTGCCGGCTCCGGGGACTGGATCCGCTGATGGGTCATGCTCACCTGTTCCTCACTGCGCACAGCTGCTCACTCTCGATGCGCTGGCACTGACCTGAGCTTCTACCTCATTTCCTGTCCCTGCCCATACCGGACACTCAATGGCTGTGCCCACTGGAAAAAAACAGGGATTCAAGAGAAATGTCCACCAAGAGGAACCCGAACGCTGCTCCATGTAGACTTATTAATAAGCATCTGTGCCGGGTTATTATTTCTTTCCTAGCCAACTATCTTGTGATGGTAAAAAGGAAAATAAGTTATGTGAAATCAGTATATAGGGCTTTAATTCCTTCGATGCTGGCATTTAAGACAAGCTTTCCAGGAATTCTCCACGTGCACTGGCTTCCACTCTGCAGAGAAAGGAAGGCGTGTAGACAACAGCCCCGCATCCTCCAAGAGCACATGCTAACGCGCTGGACCACATACCTGCACAGCCACCTTGAGGACAGCCACACTGCTGTGAAGGACGGTCCAAGACTCAGATGACAGGGTCACACGTGTCTGTGGGAGCTTCACAGGCACACATGCCACATTCAGGCAGAGGGTGGGAAGGGGACACCCGCCTCCTGCACACTCTAGACCTTTCTTCCCGCACCCTCTGCTCCGCGTGCACAGCCGATAAAGTGTGCTGTTGGGCAGCTGGGTGAAAATGCTCTCAAGTACTCCGTAGAGCGGCTACAGGCTGTGAAAGCAAGGTCACAACTGTAAAGGCTAGGAGACTTAGTTTGCTCTCTATGACACAAATCCCTTGTCGTATCTGGAAAGAACTAGGCTGGCTCCTCCAATGTACCTTCCACCAGGCCTCGGGACATACAGAAGACAGCGGTCAGCAGCAAGGGCCTGTGGACTCACAGGTCCCAGCAGGACTGCCACGCTGAAATCTGGAGAGCAGCTAAAAACGGTCTGTGGCCCAGTCCAGAAAGATGGTCCTCAGTCAAGCTCTACAGAGGGGCAGGGAGGAGGAGCTAACACAGCTCTGCACAGTATGCGCCCTTGTTAAGTCTTAGTGGCTTTGCCAGTTCTGGCCAGCCAGATACCACCGACACCATGAGACCAGGTTTCCAGGTCTCTTCTTCCTCGTATATATAGTCCTCAGACGGGAATGGGAAATGAAGCTGATTACTGAGGTCCTCCTGAGCGACTGCAGGAAGGATGCTTGCAGGTGGAGGAGTGTCATGGGTGCCTGGGGCAGGAAGGACGGTCAGGACACCAAGCAACAAGGATGGACCAGGGGTTGCCAGTCTTGGAGGCTGGGAGAACCCAGCTGAAAATGGGGTTGTACGTGCAGGCGAGGACTAGCGGGTGTGTGCAGAAGGGGCAGGGAGGGTGGAAAGCTGAGGAGTAAGAGGAGACAGCGCGTAGTGCTGCCCAGGGGAAGGTGCAATCTTCATTGAAAACGAAAGCCAGGACGGGGGCAGTTACAGGTGGGGACGGGGTGGGCGGATACGTGGCTCTGTTACAGTTGCGAGCGAGTGTCAGACTGGGGAGGCCCAGACCGGGCAGGGCGGGAAGAAGGGGCTGTCGCTAGGGGCTTGAAGCGTGCTGGTCCGGAGAGGAAGAGGTCTCCCACTCCTCCTCGGGAGCACAACACTACACACTCATCAGAGGGGAGCTCTCCCGTCTGTGGCACCGGTCCCAGGCTAGCTGCGGAGGGAACCTGAGGTGCCCGGGAGCAGGCTGGACGGGTGCGGGCGGCGACAGGCTCCAGAACCGGGCGGGGGAGGGCACCCGGCAGCAGGCGCGCCGTCACTCACCCACTGAGAACCTGGCTCCGGGGACCTCGGGCTGCCGCCTACCTGCGTAGGGCTGGACGGGGCGGACGGCCACTTCCGCCCCGCCGCGCGCTCCCGGCAGCCTCTGCTCTGCGCCTGCGCCCCACTCCGGCCGCGCGCTCCCGGCAGCCTCTGCTCTGCACCCGCGTCCCATTTCGCTCCGCGCGGCCTAGAGCCACGTCTTCCCGACAGCCTTTGCTCTGTGTGTGTTTCCCCCGCCCCAAGAGTTCCGCTCTGCGCCTGCGCACTGAGTGTGGGGCTGCTGTGAGTTGTAGTTTTTCGCTTGGACTTGGGCCCAACGTTGAAGTGGACATCGCAGCTGGAGGTGGCTGTCATTCCCCAGCTCCAAGGTTCTTTGCCTGGTTCTCCCCATCTTCGTCTCAGGAAGTTGCGAAGTTCAGACCCGCTCCGCCGCCCTAGTTCTCTTTCAAGCCGGCTACAATGTAGTGTCTAGTTTCCACAGCCAGCACCAGCCAGGACCAGATTCCTGCACTGGATGGGGATGGCAGTGTGTCCTCATACCCGACTGCAGTCCACCTTAGCAACGGTGGCACCCGATTCCTCCTTTCCCGGTCTCCTGTCTAGCCCTGAGTTCTTGTGCTGTGTGAACAGGCGTCCCATACCCGTGCAGTCCCAGACAGTGGTAGCAACGCAGGACTCTTGGAAAAGGCCCTCATCAGCCAGGGAGCATCAGCCTCATCTCCGGGTCTCCCGAAAGCCTTCTGGAAAGTAACCGGTGCACAAGGGGGTCGAATTCAAAATATGCAAACCGCACACAGTGGAAAAAACAAAAACAAAAACGAAAAACCCCAGCCCTTTCTTCCACTCTTCCTGTTCAGAAGCCGTGATTACTGCTAGATTCTTGTGATCCCTGTGAAAGATGTCCTACAGGACGCACGCTAACGGCAGAACATAGACTAAATTACACAAAAAATTGGAAATGTGCTGGGTCCCCTCCTCTGCTTGAGGTGGGAGACAGAACTTTCTTGAACCTACTGTTCCCTGTCAGACCAAACCGAGCTCCAAGCATATGTGGTTCTTCCTATAATTATTCTGAACTATGCACTCTTTATTTGTTAAAACTTGTCCACTTAGGGAATAGCAGATTGTTCTCAGTATTTTTAAAGCACCGTGGGTATTCCTTCCCATCCCACGCTCCTCTCCTTACACCCTCAAAGGTCGACACAGCCCAGAAGATTGTGTTCATCATTCTCTTCTGCATTCTTACCACATAGCTGTGTGGCTTTAAAGAATACATTGCTTAATTCTGCCTGTTTTAACTTTTATAAAATAAAACTTTGAGGTAGATGTCAGTTCCAGTGTTCTTCAGGCAGTTTAATTTTGCCAATTTGGTGGCACCAAATGTCCTCTCCTTGCCATATTGCAGAGTTATGTGCACAAGTGTGTGTGTGTGTGTGTGTGTGTGTGTGTGCATGCACACACATCATACATAAACACATTAATATTTGATTTGTTTTTATTAAGACAGGGGTCTTCCTGTGTAGCTCATGCTGGTTGCAAATCTGCAATAATCCTTCTTCCTCAGCCTCCTAAGTGAGATCACAGATGTGTTCCACCAGGTCTGGTACTACACACATACACACACACACACACACACACACACACACGGACACACAGACACACACAATGTCTTTGTGTGGGTTTGTGCTCACAGGTGCACACATGTGTGCATTCCCCTAGAGGCCAGAAGACAACCTTGGTGTAGCACCCAGTCACCACAAGCTCAATAGAAGCCTGAGTCTCAGTAGTTTACTCTGATTCCAAGAAAGACTACAAACTGAGACTACCCAGGCACCACCCAGGCACCACCCAGGCACCACCCAGGAACAGACCGTCCAAAGGAAATTCCTTCATTCCAACCATTGTAGATAGGATCACCTGCCGGCACATATCCATTGCTTTTCACCAGACACCCCTAGACAAATGTCAGTCAATCAGGGGTCCTGAACTTTAGAAATTCCTCATCCCACCTTTGCTACTACAAAACCCAACCCCCACAGAGCTTGGGGCTCTCTGACCCCTCCAGTACGTTGAACACATGGAGAGACCGAGCTTGCAAACTGTGTAAGAAGAAAGGCTCTTTGCTTTTACATACAGGACTCGGTCTCCAAGTTTTTGGGGGACTCCGTGATCTGGGCATAACACTAAGCTGTTGTTCCTCAGGTATCACCCCTCTTGTTTCCAAATGGCCTGTGAACTGATGGAGAAGGTGATCCAGGGAGCCCCAGGCTTCACATGCTTCTGCCTCCCTTGCACTGGGATTGCAAGCATGCATCACTATTGCTAAGCACGCATCACTACACCCATCTCTTTCATAACATGAGTTCTGGGAGTCAAATTCACATCTCTGTGCTTACAAGGCTAGCATTTTGCCGACTGGTTTATCCTCTCGGCCTTGTCATATCTTTGAACTACAATAACATCTCTTTAAGAAGAAATCCATCCTTCCCTATTGCTATTGCATAATACTAACCTGATCAGAATGATGTCTCCATGGACACATAGTTCTCTTCAGAGGCTACTAGGTTGCTCTGGTAGACCTTTTTTTTTTTTTTTAAGTTTGCTTCAACAGTTCTTATCATCATCTCTTTGTAAGCCTTCATAAGCTGTTTGACACAATCTTTAGGGATGTTGAATAGATTGCTTTGAACCTGTAGAATTAGGAGACTACAGAGGTTTTTATGATATACAGTCTTCTACCCAATATTATAAGGAAGTTATTTTATTCCACCCTAAAATATCCTTTTGGTGTATCTGTAATCTCATATTTCAACAACCCTTTGGGGGTAGCCTTGTGTTATCAGAGCACAGCTATAAAATGGATCTAGGTTAAATTCGCAGAGGAAAAATGACTGGCACAAAGGATGTCTTCCCGCAGGAGTGAGCACGTGTCCCCCAGAGCAGTTGGCACACAGAACAACCTTCCTCAGGGTCAGCAGCGGCTCCATGCTTGAGCACAAACAGGTGTGGTTTGATTTTCATTCTTCTTTGCATCATGGGAGACTTCATCATGGCCTCCATAGGATCAGAAAAGGCATGCGGACTTTCCTCACCCCACCCAGGGCTAGCCTGCACTCCTGTAGCTTGGCAAAGTCATTGAATCTTGGTTTAAGACACGAGAACCTTCAGAGATGAAGATCTAAAACCCAGGGAATCCAGGAAAGATTGTCTTTTTTTTTTTTTTTAACATGTAGCCCAGGCTGTCCTCAAGCTGACTGTATATATACGAGGGTGACTCTGAATGTCTGATACCCCAGCCTCTACCTCCTAAGTCTCTGGGATTACAGGCGTGCACCAACACACCTGGTCTGGGCATGGGTGTGGTGCTGGGCATGGAACCCTGGGCTTTGGGCATGTTCAGCGAGTTCCCTGCCAGTTGAGCTCCAGCTCCAGCCTGGGAATGTTATTTTAGCGTTTGGATCTGATGGAGAAGGAACTTCGTATCTAAAGTGACTGGACCAAAGGGATCTATCTGATCTAATGGGGCGAGGCGTAGCGGGAGGACCTGGCCTGAATGTGCGTTCAGTGTCTCCTCGGCCTCTCACTGTAGCAATACTTCCTGTGAGGTGTGAAACAAGACTCCTTCTGGATGAAGTCATGTGACTTATCACCAAACAAGATACCTTTAAAAAAAAAAACATATAAGCTTTCTCTCTCTCTCTTTCTCTCTTTTAAAAAGATGTATTTATTTTGTTTTGTGTCTAATTGTTTTACCGATATGCACATGCACCATGTGCTTGCCTGGTGCTCTTGGGGGCTGGAAGAGGGCGTTGGATCACATGGAACTGAGTTACAGATGGTTGTGATCTGTATGCGGGACTCAAACCACAATCTCCTGCAAGATTAGCAAGTGCTCTTAACCCCTGAGTCGTCTCTCCAGTCCTAGAGAAAAACTTTTTTAAAAAGTATTCTTTATGTAGCCAGGTAGTGATGGTGTAGGCTTTTAATTCCAGCACTCAGGAGGCAGAGGCAGGCGAATCTCTGTGAGTTCCGGGCAAGCCTGGTCTACAAGAGCTAGTTCCAGGACAGCCTCCAAAGCTACAGAGAAACCCCCATCTTGAAAAAAAAATATTGTGTAACAATTTCATACATGTGTACAATGTATCTTGCTCAAACCCACTTCAGTTCCCTCCCATACTTAGTGCTGTTTGCAGGGCAGCTGATCTTGTTAGCTCCATCCTGTGGGAAACCATAACTGTGGTGAGCTCATAGGGCAACAGCTGTGGCATGTCCAGAAGACAGTATTTCACAGCAATCCTCCCTCCTTCACACACTCCTCCCTCCCCCTTCACACACTCCTCCCTCTCCCTTCACACACTCCTCCCTCCCCTTCACACACTCCTCCCCCTTCACACACTCCTCCCTCCCCTTCACACACTCCTCCCTCCCCCTTCACACACTCCTCCCTCCTCCTTCACACACTCCTCCCTCTCCCTTCACACACTCCTCCCTCCTTCACACACTCCTCCCTCTCCCTTCACACACTCCTCCCTCCCCTTCACACACTCCTCCCTCCCACCTTTACACACTCCTCCCTCCCCCTTCACACACTCCTCCCTCCTCCTTCACACACTCCTCCCTCCCCTTCACACTCCTCCCTCCCCCTTCACACACTCCTCCCTCCTCCTTCATACACTCCTCCCTCCTCCTCACACACTCCTCCCTCCTCCTTCTCACACTCCTCCCTCCTCCTTCACACACTCCTCCCCTCCTTCACACTTCTCCTTCCTCCTTCACACACTCTTCCCTCCTTCACACACTCCTCCCTTCTCTCGCCCTCTTGCTGGTAAGCGTCCACACAGGGGTGGGGAAGCTCATGCGCTGTTTCTCAAGTGAGTTCATGGCTGGATTTCTGTGAGGAAAGAGGAGTAGAGACAGGACAGCTGAAGACGGTGGAGAGAGGTGTTGCTTCCCAGGGCTTGCCTGCCTGACCTCACCCGTGTCTTGGGTGTCCTGTTCTGACTACCGCTCTCCACATTCTGAACAGCTTGGACCTGGACTGGGTGTAGTAAGGAAATGAAGAAAGGACAGACACGACACGAGACACACGTACAGAAAAGCTGACCTCACCTGGGCTGTGCACTCTCTGAAGGGGAATCAGCTTCTGCAACAGCCCCAGGCTGGCATGTGCAGCCCAGGGGCAGGAGTTAGCTGGTCTCCTAGGAGGGGTCTGCTAGCAGTCCAGGCTTCAAACACCCGGTAGGAGGATGCAACCGTTGCTAGTTTCTGTGCACGCTGGTCAATTGCTTGTGCTTTGACCCCAAGGAAGTCGCTGCACTCCCTCTGAGTTACACTCCTGGGCCGGAGGCGTTAGGGTTCTAGACGTGGTCATGCCCATGTGAGCAAGGCATGTCCGTTCCCTCAGGCCGTCACTCACTCAGGGCTTTTCCTGCACCTGCACACCTCCTTCCAGAGAGTGCTTTGGTCCCTGTGGCTCCGCATAAAAGGCGACTCATCCTTCTCTCCCAGTCTTTAATTCTCTCACGGCTCCTTTTAGTTAAGTGCTTGGATTGTGTCTTCCACCAGGGGGCGCTCTCACTTTATTTATCTGGTAAACTATTGCCTCAGGTTCACACTTTGCCTCTGCGTTAATTGAAAACGTGTATTACCAAAACAGAGGAAGCTTGTAAGAGAGGGAGAAACTGAGGCATGGAGAGGTTAAACGTCTGAACGAAAGTCGAGAAGCACGTGAATGGCCCCAGGAGGAGTGTGCTGACCTTGGAGAGGGACAACCCTTATATTTGATTTCTTCCAGCTGTGAGTCCTGTACAAGCCACGTGTCCGGCCTGTCCATGCAGCTGCTAATCTTGAGTTCCACCTGCCCAAGCCTCCCAGAATACAGTCGGCGCTAGGCGGGAGCCACGAGCTCGGGCCAGTGTCCAGGAGTGGGCCCGGGTGCCAGGTTTCCTTTCCCATCTCAGCAACTTCTGCGGATCTCTGAGAGGCTCCCCCACCCGCCTCTTGGCAGTGGGACACCACCAATGGGAGCCTGCCTGTCGCACTACCCTTTGGAATGGAATTCGAAAGTCTGCAAAACCAGCCTTTGCCTGTGGGATAGCCGGGCAGACAGGCCCAGAATAGCTGGGTTGGCAGGATGTTAGGGCCCCAGTGGGAGACGCCATGGAGCTGCTAATGACATGCTGTGCTTATATCGGGAACCCAGTGCTGCCTCTACTGTAACCCAGGCCTCACAGCCCTTTCCAGCAACCAGAAAACAGCGACAGGGATGGCATGGCCAGGGAGGAGAAAAGAATAGTCAAACAGCCAACCGGGCTGGGGAATGCTGGCGAATGGCTCAAAGCATGGGGTGGGGGGAGGACCACAGCACCTGCTGGACAAGCATGGGGACTGAGTTTTTAAAGGAAATCAGGTGGAAAGTGACCAACATCCCCCTCCAGCCTCTGCCCATCTGGATACACACACACACACACACACACACACACACACACACACACACACACACACACAGAGGTACACACACTCATAGACACAAACCAAAAAAACACCAGATGTACCACATATACACTCGCATATATATGTCACTTGTGTATACACACACACACACACACACACACACATATATACTTAGCACTACAATATGTCAGGGCTCAGAGTGTGCCCTCCACGGTGGGCTGCAGGAGACCCTCCAGTGACCCTCAAGTCCTTCTCACAAGAGCTGCCCTGATCTAAGAAAGATAGCCACTTGAGAATATGGAGGAAGCCTTTGAAGGTTTATCCCAGACACCCTTGGGTAGGTGCAGCCCCCATGGAATTCAGGGCAGAAGCAGCATACAGCTCATTTGGGAACTTGACAGGGAGATCCTGGAGGAGTGCTTGGTCTGATGTCTGTCCCATCTACTCAGGGCTGATGACCTCTGACCCAGGAGCTGCTGACCACAGCCCTGCTGCTGACTTGGGCTTCATTTATTAGGTTGTTAGTGTGGTTCACCATGACCCTTGCCTTAACTCTGGAGGGACGGCTTTGGCTATGTGGAAAACATTCAGGTTCTGGTTGCTTGGAGTGTTTGTGGCAGGGATGGAGGGAGACCAGGAAATCTGCAAAGCGTTCCCTGTCTTGCCAAACTTCCTGTCTTTCTTACAGCTTCAAAGCAGAAATGAAGTTGATGACAAGGGGCTTTAGGAGCCTAGCAAGCTGTCCAGCTCAGTGACACATTTTGTTTCTTCTAGTACAGTGGCGTGCGTTGGCCCTTGGGCCTGGCCTTGTGAGTCCCCTTTGTCTGTTGGCCTATTGGGTTGGGTTGCCAGTTGTGACAGCCTTCAGACACAACTCCATCTCTGTTCCCATCCCTTGGAATTCCCCTGAGCCTTCTGGCTTTTAGGCCTCATGGGAAGCCACAGGTTCCCTTTGTGGTGTTTGGTACAATGCTCCTCCTCTCCCAGCTTCCACCTCAAAGAAAATGAATAAGCCGCTTCTAGATGTTTTGGAAGACGTGGGGCTCAACCTAAGAGTCTGGAAGGCGAGAGGTTATGCAATACTAGTAGCTCTCCTGGGTATTCTAGCACTTTCCATCCACGTCACCAACCTTTCTGTTAAACGTGTGAGATCCTTCAGGTGTAGGGATGCTTATCCAAACGTCCCCAAATACAGCAGGCATAGTGGTGCACATATGTAATTCCAGCAACTGGGAGGCTGAGGCAGAGGGATGGCTATTAGTTGGAAGCCATCCTGGTTTACTGAGTGAGGTTCTGTCACCAAAAGAAAACCAGAAAGAAGAAGGGGGACTTAGCTGCTAAGTGCTTCTTTGCAAGCATCAAGACCCAAGTTCCAGTCCAGAATCCATGTTAGAAAAACAAAACCAAACAAACAAACAAAACAAACAAACAAACAAACAAAAAACATGTGGCAAAGGGTTTATAATCCCGGTGCTGGGGAGGCGGAGACAGGCAGAGTTAGGACTTGCTGGTCATTCAGGTTTGCCTACTTGATGGGTTCCAAAAATAGTGAGACTGCAGACCAAGATTCAAGGTCTTCCTGTGACCTCCACACCCATGCTCACACACATGAACACTCACGTGCACACACACAAACTTAGAGAGAAAGAGTAAATACATTAGTTACATGTCAGCGTAGACTACATAGCAAAACAAACACACAGAAGAACAAAACACGGGACAGCTGAGCTGGCTCAGTGGGAATACAGGCACTTGCTACCAAGCCTGATGACTTGAATATGGTCCCTGGGACCCACATGGTGTAAAGAGGGAAATAATTCCTGCAAGAAGACACTCTGACCTCCACGTGTACACTGTGGTATGTATATGCATGCACATACACACACACACACACACACACACACACACTCACAAGTAATTCTGCTTGTTTGTTTACTTATTTATTGAGATGGTGTCTCACGATGTATCTCTGGCTGACATGAAACCAGAAAAAGATCTGAAACCATGGTCTCCCCTGAGTTTGACCGAAACTTAGTAATGCCTGTCTTCTGGTGTGTTTCTAGAACTTTCTACTGTTTTTGGCTATCTCAGAAGTTCATTAGAGTGTTGCCATCTTGGATGTGTGCGGTGAGGGCAACTCCTCTGCCTCCACATCTTCCCCTCCCGAGCCACATGCCCCGCTTTAGGAGCCCTGCTGTGACCTTCCTTGAATTGAGCCTTCTGGGTAGGACCTTGCGAGCTGCATTGGGACACCCAACCTCACAAGACACTCAAGGCTCTCTGTTGTCCCTGCAGCAGCCTAGCAAGGGTTAAGTGCTCTTTCTGCTTCTGCTGACTGCTCACCCTGCAGCTCTATGGCAAAGGATGTAGGGAACAGAGTGACAGAGGACAGTGATGTTCTGGGTGGGAGAGCTTCACACCACTCCCAGGAATGAGAGTCTTATTCCTGTGCTTTCCCTCAGCTAAGATACATGCAGAGCAACAGGAACCATCTTGCTAGGTCAGGGCAGGTCACATCTCTGATGGGAACACATCTACTTATTCTCAACGAGCCAGCGCCCTTAAGTGCCCCTCCCCCACCCCCGTGGGTACCAGAGGAGCTCAGCGACATCTCTCCTTCTCATGGGGTTGGCATTTGGGTTTGGAATTTCTGGAGAAGCCTGTGGGAATTCACAGGCTGCTCCCTACCATTAGAATCCGCCCTCTTGTCCTTCCATCCGTCCCTGCCCATTCTGGGATCTGCCCTCTACTGATCTATATCCTGCCTTGGGGTGAGATGATGGGGGGGTGCGGTACTGGGTTCGCACTCTCCTCCCTCCCGCCTTGGATTCTGTCGGCCCTGCTTCATGCTGGCACAGCAAAGAATAGGAAAGTGTAGTCTGTTTATTTTGCCTGGGATATCCCAAACTAGCATCTCTAATTTTACATCTTCTGTTCATAGAGAGGAGGGAGGAAGGGAGGGATGGGGGAAGGAGAGAGAGCGCGCGATGTCATCAGGGCAGTTTCTCCATCCAGACCCTCTCTCTTATGGGTTGTGATAAGACTGCAGAGCAAGTCTTCTGACTCAGGGTTTGGGCAGGGAAAAAAGGGAAAATAGGAGGGACTTCTCTGAAGAAGCCTGGGGCAGGATCCCCACGGGAGGAGACTCACGAGGGCATGTGTGTAAGATTAAGAAATGTCCAGAGCAGAGCTGCCTAGCAGAGGCTGAGCAAGCAACTGGCCCAGAACTCAGTCTGGGGCTTCACTGGAGGATCTGAACCTTCTGAAGGCTGCTCGCTCACTTTTGCCTCCCAGAGTTCTCTAGATCCTGCACTTAACGATGGAGCCATCCCCTCTCAATTCATACTTGCATGAACACAAAACCTGCCATTCTTTTACAAAGGGGACTATGGATGTTCTCAGACCTACCCATTGGTCCCCAGATCGCAAGTAGACATCCTGCTGGGAAGTTTGCCGCAGACAGGCCACTGTTTGACTCAGGCTTGCCCACATGCTTAAGTCAGCTCCCTAACCACCAGTTAACTTAAGGCTCTTAGCTTTCCTGCAGTTCTCTATCCTGAGTAGAGCACCCTTGTCCTGGGCTCCCAGCCACCTCCACATCTGGAAAGACCTCTGGATAAACAGCAGTGTCCATCTCCAACCCCTCCAAGCCTGCGCTAGCTCCCAGGGTGTCCAGAAGGAGGGAGCGCCAGCCAGCCAGCCGGGCACACACACAGTTAATCCTCTACGGCTGCTGGCTGCTGTTTGGATAAAAAGCGCTAGGAGCGTTCTAGGCTCCTCGGCAGCTCACATCTGGCCGGGGTTTGCTCTTTGTATTTCTCCCGCTTTCTTCCTCTCTTCCTTTGCTTTTGAGAGAAACCACGTTTCCGCTTCTGGCCAAAGAGACCTTGGAAGCTGCTGAGGAGATAAAGGTGTTGGGACTGCTGTGACTTGCACCGCCCTCTCTTCCTCACCCTTAAGCCCCCCCCTCGACTTTTTTCTCCCTCGGGCTCTCTCTCTCTCTCTCTCTCTCTCTCTCTCTCTCTCCTTTGACGTGTCTGCGCTTCCCCTCTGACCTGGCCTAGAAAAGACTCAGCCCCTGAGAGATGCTCTAAAAGTCAGCGCCCCAGAGCCCTGAGAGGCGGGAGGATTCGGTTGGCACAGCCGGCTCAGCTGGACGGAGGTAGGTGGCTTGGCCATCTGACAGACCAGGAAGGACTCGGTGCCTCTGAGCGCCTCTGAGCTCCGTCTTCGTGGCTTCATCCGGGCGCCAGAGCAGGGCTGAACAGACACCTTCCCTGCGGTGAGGTGTGAGGTGGTGCTTATGGCAAAGGGGCGGACAGAGCAGAAGTTTGGGGGGGACAACATTGTGCTGTTCTTGCTAACTCCCCCTGCACAGATTGACTCTTCCGAGGCAGCCGCTGGGACTCCCTGGAGCGTGCGGGAGGCGGGCTCCTTGGCGATAGGATGCTGACAGGACCAACTGCACCTTCTCTCATTGTTGTGTGGGGTGTCTCTCTTTTTTTCTCCGGGTGGTTTTTAGAGGGCGTGGAAGGAGAAAGTGTATTTCTGTTGCACCTGGAGTCACTCTGTCCCTGCCGTATCACCTGGGCTATCTGAGGTCCAGGTCTAGCCCATCTGTCAGTGGTCAGCTGGAGCCCCGACACTGACAGGAAGTGTGGACTTTGGCCCCCTCTTCTAACAAGCTTGCTGTTCCTGGATGGCATCCAGCCTGGGCAGGAAAAAACAAATATCCCTTCTCCTCAAACCTTCCTGCGAAGTAAAGCTATGGTGCTGACAGTGGCCAGAGCGAGGGCTACAGTCTCTAAGATGCCCCGGGACCTTTGCACAGCCCTTGCCTACCTACTGCTCAGATGCCTGGGCATCCCTACAGGTGTAAATGGCATCCTTGCTGGTTAACCTGAGCCCTACCCTGTCTATCTCTGGGCCCACCCCGGCTGCTCTCTGCCCTGGAGAGCTGGACTTCTTTAGGGAACCTCCTCCCTTCCTATTTTTGTTACTTTCTGGCCTGGCCTTGTCTAGCAGAATTTGGGGGCACCTCTCTGATTTCTATCTGTCCTGGTTGCCCTGTTCTTTGGAACAGAGACCACGGACATGCTTCTCCAGCTTTGGATTTGGGATGTATCTCAGTAGCGTGGTGTAGTGCTGTGTATGTATCTCAGTAGCGTGGTGTAGTGCCGTGGAAGGCTCGGGTTGCATCTCTGGTAATGGAAACAATAACAACCAAATACCAAATTTGATTTTCACTGAGCATGTTGGCTCAAGACCGTGAGGCGGGAACACTGCCGTGAGTCTGAGGCCGTCCTGAGCCAGATAACCAGCTGACGAGTTCTCCGCCAGCCCAGGCTATAGTGTGAGGTCTTACCTCAAAGTAAAAAAAGAAAAACAACAGAGAAAGAAAACTGAGAAACGTCACTGGGTCCCCCCTGGGAGTGAGTGACGCCGGGCTCTGTTTCTCATAGTGTGACCCCCGTAGTGTGGCAGAAGATGTACAGTCTCTACCAGGCCTGCACCGGTGCTCACTAGCGAGAAGGGAAACCTGCAGAGGGAAGCAGAGGGCTGAGAACAAGGGACCCACCGCTCCTGTGTGTGCCTGGCAGCCCTCTCCGAGGCCCTGCAGCCAACGCAGGAAGCATCCTAGCTAAATGGTGTCTTCACTCCCCAAGACTCAACTTGATATTCTCTGCCCAGGCAGGAGATGCTGAGCCTCCTAAAAATGCGCACATATATAATACCCCCTCCATCTCTCATCCTCTGTTCTGCTGTCCATGGAGAGCAGGCTAGCCCAGCAGGCCTGGGGTAGGCCCCTCCAGCAAGTCTGTCCTGGAGCATGAAGGGGTTCACTGCTCGTCGGGGCTGTAACCTCTGTATTCAGAACAACCAGCATAGCATTACTTTTTCCTGAACACACTCCTTTCTGTTGTTCTTCCTGGTGCCTGCCTCCCCCGCCCCCCCCCGTAATTAGCATGACTCATAAACCAAATATTCTGGCATTGAACGGCACCCATCAAAACAAAGATGAAAAGAATTTCGTAGAAACTACAGGTCCTGCCTCAGGGCACCCTTGCCCATTTGTTTCTTATCCCCAGGGGTCAGGTCCTTTTGCGGCCATAGTTCCTAGGTCTGGGAGTGGCTGAGGCTCTCGGGTTAAGGAGAGGGTGAAGTGACAGTGTGAGGCTGGAAGGGCAGGCAAATGTCCCCTGCAGGCTGCTGCTTCTGACAGGCCACCACCCTCCCTGGAGGGAAAGACTGGGAACAGCCTGGGCTCTGGCCTTGAAGGACCCAGAGTCTGGAGTATGGTGAGAGGGGTGGTAGGCTCCAGAGAACTGCTGTTTTCTCTGGTTCTCGTCCTTGGAAATCCGCCTTCCACTACTGCCAAGTGGCCCTCGGTGGCTGTTTGGACAGGACTCTGTCACCTCCCTGACTCATTCATGAGGTGCAAGAGACATTCTGGCTTCTCCAGAGAGCAGTTTCCTGAAAGCCGGAGAACTCCACACGTGTCTGCTCTGGCTCTGCCTCTCAGGGCCCTGCCCTAGGTCCTTGCCCTGGCAGGACCTCTGTTGGGAGGCTGCAATCCTGGAGGCCTTCAGAAATGGATCCTCTTTCCCTCCTCCCCAAGCAGGAAGGGACATGCCGAGTCCCTGCGGGCCTGTTTGGCTTGGGGAGGAACAGGCCTGTGTGTAGGGTGAGGCCTCAGAGCCTGGAAGGGTGCTGTGTCTCAGAGCCCTGGTAAGACATAGTGGGTTATGCTGGTGCTGGTAGCTCTTCATGTGCCAGCCGGTACCCATCGCAAGTCACCCTTCCTGACCTCACTGGGTGCAAGTAGGGGTTTTGGTATCCCATCACCATGGTTCACTGGGCATTCACAGCTTGCTTCTAAGGCCTTTGCAGACTTAGAGTCCTCTCCTTGGGCATCTTCCCAAATATACTCCTGGGACCTCATGCACTGGCTAGGTTCTCTGTCCTACCATCTTCCTGGCCCCTGTAGGAATTTCCCTTGAAATGAGACAGTTGAGCAGGAGGCAGAGAAGCAGGCAGGGAGCTGAAGCCCAGGCAGCAAGGATGGGAGCAGAGCCAGGCAAAGAGGACAATGCAAAGAAGCCAAGTTCCTGGTGCCCAGGACTGGGTCAGACATACTCCTGGCTGCTGTGGCCACATGTGGCGGGGGAGCCTCACACCCTGGGGGCTGCAGCTCCTCCGCACCCCGGGGCATCTGGTTTCCAGCTGCCTGCTGCCCTGAGTACCAGGGAAGGAGAAGACCTCCCTGGGGGAGCTGCCAGCCATGGGTGGGCTTAGGGAAGACGCAGGCTAGAAGCTAGGCTGGGTCTGCAGCTCTCTCCCTTACATCTCTGGGGTTGGCTCTTCATAGATAGGGTTGTTGCTGAAGTTGTCAGGGTCAGAACCTGGGCCCCTGGAAGCCGTAACAAGCTAGGTTCAGCCTCTGTCCTCAAAAGGCCAATTAAGGAAACAAATAGTAAAAATGACAGTCTTATTCATTAGGAAGAACAAATCAAGGGATCCAGTGACCTCTAAGTTTGTTTTTGGGGGTCCTGATGTGAGGTTTAGATTTAAATAGAGGGCAAGAGGTGTGCAGAGCCAAGCTGCCCTGGTCAGAGCTCGACAACCCAGGTGTGGCCCTGCTCACCACTGTCCCCGTATTGTCTTGGCCCCGTAAGATGGTCTGGTAAATCCTCAGATGGTCTGAAACCTCTTTCTAGGGGACAAGATCCCCTTCTGGTTGGCACCAGGATTTCAGCCTTTCCTTCTCCGAGCAACTGGGGAAGCCCCAATATTTTGGGGTCCACTGTCTCACAAGTAGTCAAAGGAAGGGGCACGAGTATCTCTTTAGAATGCCTTCACTTTTGCCGGGATGCTGAGCTGGATTCTGATTGCTCTAGTGTGAGATGGGAAGAAGGTTTGGGGTGCCATGGGGGCTCCTGAGTCTTGTGGCATACAGAACCCCACCCTCCCTGGGCCTGGAGCCCCAGGAAGACCCATCTATGAGAAGGAGATGTGTGGTCTATAATTCCTACATGGTACTTGACCAGCCGCAGCTGCTGGGGAGGTGGAGCCTGTGGAGAGGGGACGAGGCTAGAGCCCTGGGGTCTGGGGGGGGGCTGACTAGGTTAGAGCCCAAGCCACCCCTACCCCTGTGGTCCCATCATTCAGTCTTCATGCCTCCACCTAGCGGATCCTCTGGTGCTGTCCATTCCTAACTGACTCCTGACACCCCAAGGGAAGGGAAGAGAGCATCGGTCCCTCCCTCAGTATCATGATTCTTCACACAGTTTCTTCTGGCTGACCACTGGGATGTGGCCTCAGGGTCCTCCTCATCCAGAGTGCACATTTACTTTTGTTGGTGTTGACAGAATCTCTCAGTGTTTGTGGGGCTGGAATTCAGTATGTACCCTCATGCCGGCCTTAAACACCGCACAATCCTCCTGGCCTTAGTCATGCCTGACGACTCAGGTTGGCTCCTCTGCGGGGCATTGACAGGCAGAGAAACCCCATATCCCTGCCCACAGGCCTCTCCTTCTGAGCTAACTAATGTACTGTTCTCTCTCCACTCTGTTAAAAGCAAGATCCCAAAAAACGAATGAGATTCCTCCCCTTTGAATGGGTGAGGGGGCCATTCTTGGTCACTTGTGTCCACAGGAGTTGAACTCTAACGTCAGGTGTCTGGTGTCAGCCTGCTGGCACCACAGAGATTTCTGACCATCGAACCAAAGACGCTAGTGATGGGTCCTGGTGCCTGTACTATGCCTGGTATGTTGCAGGTGTAAGAAAATGATGGGCATTTCTGTCACCCAAGAGTGGCTGCTGCTGTTCCAGCTGTCTCTAAGCAAGCTAATCAGGTGGGCACCCCAAACCCAAGTCCAGTGTATGGGAACAGCCGTTGCCCAAGGAAAGGTCAGCATCTTCTTGCTCCTGATGTTTCTAACGTCAGCCCACTGCCCGGCATGTTGCTGGCATTCATAAACACTCACTAAAGGAATAAAAGGATGTGAAGCCCAGCCCTGGGCTCTTGTGGAGCCCAGCAGCTCCACGTGAGCCATCCATGCATCACAGCCCCCGCCCCCATGCACTTTTCTATGCAGAGTCAGCTTCCCTGGAATAAACAAAACACTCTCTTGGTCCCCAGGGTGGGGCTTATTTTGTCGTTTTCTAAGTGGAAAATAATGTGTACTTACTGTGAAGAAAATGATGGGATTGTTATGGGGGGAAAGGAAAACCTAGAGAAGCCCGGATAAGAAAGTGTCAGCAGTGCTGTTTCGAGTCCCCATGGTGGCTGTGGGGAGCTGGGTGGGTGGGCTTCAGGGTTGCTAGGTGCATGAGTTTGGGGACACCATACTGTTAACCTGCATTTTCCTGGCTCATGGTTCTAGAAACATCTGTGTCAATAGATGTTACACTGATTACCGCTGGGGTTGGATTTGCCGTCCCCTCCTCTCCTGTCCTCCCCTGTCTCTCCTTCCTCCTCCTTTAGACAGAATCAGGGGTTTCTGGTTAATACAACCCCCATTTTTCCCTGTGGTTGAGTTTACCTCTAACCAACAGCCTTGGTCTGGGTTTCCCACCTAACTGGTTACTGTCATCTAAAGGCTATGTCTTCCTGGTGGCTTTGGGGGTTTGTAACCTTGGCTAAGGAGGTGCAGAGTTGGGGTGTCTTAGAAGCAGGCAGCTTTTTGAGTGCAGAGAAGGGAGACATTTGGGAAAGGCTAGCTCCGGGCTACAGCTAGCTTAAGAACTCAGGTCACACTTAATAGTGTGTGGCCCTCTCTCTCTCTCTCTCTCTCTCTCTCTCTCTCTCTCTCTCTCGGACCTTGCCTCATCTGAACACTTGAAGATGGTGGTTTTGAACTTGGGACTGACCGCAGAAAAAAATCACACAAAGTGGATGTGGAGGGATGGCTCAGTGCTTAAAGTGGTTGCTGGTTTTGTGGAGGATCCAAGTCATAATCACCTGTCACTCTAACCCCAGGGGTCCAGTGCCCTCTTCAGGCTTCCCTGAGCATCCCTACACACGCAGTAAACACACACACACACACACACACACACACACACTAAAAATAAATACTTTTAAAATGACACCAGATGCCATGGGGTGTAGGAACGAAACATTCGCATCTTCCAAGAGTTCCTAATTCCTGGGGACTCAATCAGGACACCAGTGATCACAGGGCAGCTCTGTACTAGATGCTGAGGAAGGGTCAGCAATAGCAGAGCAGTCCAGGAAGGCTGCTGAGGGAGGCCAGTTCTGAAGACATGGCTGGGGAGGGGGGGTAGCGGCTGGGGAGGGGGGTAGCGGCTGGGGAGGGGGTAGTGGGGCATCCATCTAAAGACCTCATAGGTAGATGAGTGATGGGGGAGGAAGAGGTCAATGTTGATGCTCAGGATTTACACATTTCCTTTCTTGTCACTGGACACCCTTGAGGTCAAGAACGATGCTCCAATTTGCATCTTAAAGCTGCCTCTGGGAGACAGGGAGACCCTGGATCATCTGGGGAAGACTTGGTGTAGGCAGGACACCAGGGGCAGAGACCTTTGGGAGCTTGGCGATGGCTTAGGTATGGAAGGTGCATGAAAAGTGTGGGTCTTAGCAGCTCCCACGCTTTCAGGCCCAGGGAACAGTGCCATCTCTCACCCAGCTGCTAGCCCAAGCAGGGGGAAGCCAGGTTTGTGGGAACAGGGAGACAGTGTGAGCTAATTGGAGTTAATCCCATGGTAGGGCAGACTAGGGCCACCAAGCAGACATTTGGGAACACAGATACAGAGCCTCACTGGTCAAAAGCATAGTCAGGAGAAGTCCAACCAGCCGGGCTGCCCAGTCTAGTGGCCACTAGTCTGGTGGGAAGCTTGAATGCATCTGCCACGGGACCTGGAGCTTTATGGTGTTTAGTCTCAACTAATTAAAACAGCCCTGTGGGCTGGTGTGTTGGAAATCACAGATGTGGGAGGCTCGGCACTACTGGGAGAGGGTGGGTTGGGCTGGTGTCCGTTAAAGGCATGACAGGCAGGAAGGATTTGGAGCAAGAGGAGCTAAGAGCTAAGGAAGCAGCCTTGGAAAGCAATTGTCTTGTGGGGAGACCAAGAAGGGAGATCTGTGGGTGCTCAGCACCAGGGAGGCTGAGGCAGGGTGGTGGTGAGCTCAAGGCCAGCCTGGGCCAATAAGTTCAAGGCTTCTTTTCTCTCTTTCTTTCTTTCTTTCTTTCTTTCTTTCTTTCTTTCTTTCTTTCTTTCTTTCTTTTTCTCTCATTCCTTCCTTCCTTCTCCTTCCTTCCTTCTCCTTCCTTCCTTCCTTCCTTCCTTCCTTCCTTCCTTCCTTCCTTCCCTAAGGAAAGATAAATTCAATAGACAGGGTAGGTCAGAACCTGGTGCGAATGAAGGGGGTGCCCAAACTGGAGGTGTTTTAAAGATTTTTAAAATTTTTAAAGGTTTATTATTTATTCTGCCTGCATGTGTGCCTGTGCACCACACTAGAAAAGGGCGCCAGATCTCATTACAGATGGTTGTGAGCCACCATGTAGCTGCTGGGAACTGAACTCAGGACCTCTGGATGAACACTCAGTGCTCTTAACCTCTGAGCCATATCTCCAGCCCTTCTTTTTTGTCCGTATGTATGTGCGTGTACATGTTTCTGTGTGAGTGCATTCTACACATGTGTGGGTGCCCCTGGAGGCCAGAAGACAGGTCCTGTGGAACAGAAGTTACAGGGGTTTTGCTGGGAGCAGGGGGTCCTCTTAATCTCTCCAGGCCCAGCTGGTAGATATTTCAAAGCATTTACATTGGGCATGGTCTCTTAGGCCTGTAATCCCAGCACTCAGGAGGCTGAGACGGAGGCTTGCCATGAGAATAGAATCTACATGGTAAGTGGGTCACAGAGCAGAAGCCCTTTCTCATGATCGTAACAACAACAAAATATGTAACTTAAGCACTCAGGCACTGCAGAGAACTTGGTACCACAAGGTGGCGAGTGTGCGGTGAGCAGTCTGGGCTGGAATCGGTAGTAGCAAGATTGACAGATGCTGGCCAGGTGGCCCCGGCACAAGTCTTTAATCCCAGAACTTGGGAGGCAGAGGCAGGTGGATCTCTGTGAGTTCGAGGCCAGCCTGGTTTACAGAGCGAGTTCCAGGATAACCAGGGCTACACAGAGAAACCCTGTGCTTACCCAGGAGTCACTAGGTAGCGGGCAGCCTTCCCTGTAGGAGAGCATCCTCGGGCGGTTCCTGTGAAGTGCTGGGGGATGTCCAGGCTTGGGATACCCAGACAAAGGCCAGTCTGTGCTGCTTGCAGAGGGCTGGGCATGCTAGAGCCAGGGCACAGAATCCCCAGGTTCTTTTTTCCCTGGGTCTTGGGAGTGGTCAGCCCCCAGGGCAGCATCATTGCTGGTGTCAAAGAAATGGGCCGTGGGCCAGGCCACCTGCAGAGTGGGGCCCTGGCACAAGCTCCTGGGGCCTCTTTTCTCAGACGGTTCTCAAAGAAGGGTGAGCTCCCAGCAGGAGGGGGCCCAGCTGGGAGGTGACCTAAGGACAGCTGTGCTCCTCAAGGAGACCTTTGTTTTCTTGAGGAAGCATGGAGCCCTGCAGGCTGGGCTGGTCAGGTGTCACTAGGGCTGGAGGCCCGACAGCCACATGGCAGGGCCTGGGCAGGCTGCTCCAGGTGAGTCTTCTTGGACAGGGTGTAGAGGAGGGAACTGCTTTGGGACAGAGAAATCCTGATCTTTTCTTTCTCGGTTTTGCCCCAGACAAGACCTCACTCGCATCCAGGGACAGAGTTCTGAGCTCAGAAGCTGGCTGTCCTGGAGGATTTCCCCTTCTCCCTCCCTGGGCTTGGGCTTTGGAGGAAACCCCCAAACCTTAAAAAAGTAAGCCCCCCTTCTCCAAGACAAGAACAGAAAAAGATGCAAAAGGGAAGGACAGAGATTCCGGGAGGAGATACACCCTGAAACACGGGAGGCCATCTGCCATCAGGAGTCCAGGCTCCTTAGCTGTCTCCATTAAGCAGCTGGGGGAAGAGGCAGGACCTTCGGCCAGCCAACGTGGGCTGCTGAGCCCAAGCAGCAAAATCACATATTGAAGGGGTTTCTACAACAAAGCACGTTCAGGGCTCACCACGGACTGGAGGCACTCTACCACGCTCTAGCTCTTCCCTTCTTCCCATTTGGGTATTTGAGGGATAAATGATCTCATGATAAAGGAGATGCCCAAGCACTGATGTCATGTTAGGAAACCTGAATGCCACCTCAGTGGCATTTCTCTTCCTTGGCTGAATGCGGTCCTCACATGGGCGCTTTATACCCGTCGTGGTTGAAGTCAGTTCTACCCAGGGCCAAGGCAGAGATGGGAAGGCCCTGTGTCTGAGAAGATGTTGTATGCAGGAGAAAAGGGGCTGTGGTGGAGGGGTGGCAGTGCCCTGCTCATACAAGGAGCAGCTTGAAGCCATTAGGGGCGCGTGGGAGGGGGGATCCAGTCCTATCTTTGCCAGGCTTCCTGGGAAGTGAGTGTGAAATGCTAGGGTGCTGTCCAGACCCCGGCAGAGCTGGACAGAGATGCTTGCCTGGGAGGCAGCCAGGGCCCCTGAAAATCATCTGGTAGGGTCAGTGACAGGAAGGACACACGACCTTCGAGGCTGTGAAGGAAGGCTGGTGGTGGATTAGATGTGCCGGATACAAGGGAGGAAGAAGTCTAAATGATTCCCAGATTTCAGTTCATAGCTCCTGCCTCCTCCCCCGCTGGCCTCATTTTAATCTAGAACAGAGTCCCCCTTGGACCTGACAGCCATGCCCAATATGTTCTTCACTGCGCTTTCCAATATGGCAGCAATACCGCCATGCACGCAATTGCCCAGAGCTTGGGACGTGACTGGCCTGCTTAGGGAGCAGAACTTTGAATTTCATTTTATTATTATTCTATGGATAGGATCCAGTACCTTGTCCATGTTAGTCAAGCGTCCCACAACTGACCTAAGCCCCCAACCCCTTCGAGATAGTCTCATTAAGTAGCCCAGACTAGTTTCAGACTTGAGATCTTCGGGCAGGTGCGACAGTCCAGTTGGCAAAGTGTTTGCATTAAAAGCACACAAACAAGAGTTTGATGCTCAGAATCTGTGTAAAAAAAAATGCCAGTGCGGTGGCCTGCAGGAGTAATCCGGTGATGGGGAGGCAGAGACCGTCCTGAGCTCTTTCTGCCTCTTCCTGGTGCATCCTGGGATGACAGGTATGTACCCCATGCTTAGTGTTTAACTGGAGTTTTATTTTAATTGATTTTGATACCACAATGGCCGTTGTTCTGAGAGCAAGGTTCTAGAATGTTTCCTGCTCATCCCTTGTCATCCAGTCTTGAGCGTTTGTTTGTTTCTCTCCCTGGACTGTTAGACAGTTGAGATCGGGAATACACTTAATTTATGGCTGAATCACCTCCTCCGCCCTTGCCCCAACTCTTGCACAATGACATGCCGTAAGCCATGCCTGTGTTAAATTGCCAGCTGAGAGGGCGGCTCTGACTCCTTCCCAGGCTCCTGGCCTTGGAGGAGATTACAGGCTTCTCGCCTCTCTGAACTGCGCCGACTGCTTACCCGATGAGGATTAAGGAAGAAAACAGTGTTTACAAAATGCTTTTGTCAATGGGACTGAGCTGAGGTGTGTGTGTGTGTATGTGTGTATGTGGAGGATACTAGGGCCAAACTCACACAGGCAGCTTCACACTCCAGGAGGCCACCATCCACACACACAGGCACGGAGGGGCCAGAAACAATAGGACATGAGGAAACCGAGCTTGTAGATGAACACTGGTTTCTGTAAAGGACCTACCACATGAGGTCTGGGAAGGAATAAAACTTCCCAGCAAGGATTTTTTTCCCATGCCCTCACATGCCCCTCCCCCCCCGCCCTCCTGGAAGTAGCTGTACTTCTTCTGCAAAGGGAGATTCCCCTTGCTGGGGTGAAGGTTGGGTGGACTGAGGAAGGGTGCTGGGCTCTGCTCTGCAGATTCTGTGGGACTTGGAGGGAGAAATCAGATAACGGGGTTTCCTGAGGAACTCAAGGACGGGAGAGGCTGCGAAAGACCTGGAGGGTCATGCTGGGGTTTCCTTGAGGGACTCTTACTTCAACACAACCTAGAGACAGGCTGTATGAGTCTCGGTTGGGGGCATCACGCCCATGGTCAGGGTGTCCTGGCCTTCTGTGAGCCTACCTCTCAGTGTGGAGCGCATCCTGTAATGGCCTCACTGCAGGGAAGCATCACCCTTTGTGGGAAGATGGCTCTGTGCTGCCAACGGAGACTGGATCTGTGGGCAAATTTGGTTAGGTGCTGGGCAATATTGTTTTTGCTCAAAAGTGAATAAAATGATCCTAATCTGACCAGGCCGACTTTGCTGTAGGATTTGGCTAAATGATTGTTAAGAGGGTGTTGAGGAGGAGAATGTTTCAGCCTTGGGTTGATTTGAACTTGCAAAGGAGGTTCAGTGTGCGTGCGTGCACGTATGTATGTGTGTGCATGCGCACACGTGTGTGTATGTGTGTACATGTGTGCATGCGTGTACATGCGTGTGTGTGTGTGTGTGTGTGTGCGTGCATGTTGGGGGACCACTCTGCCCACCTCACTACCATCAGTAGGAGCCTCTGAATACCATGAGGGCTGTTACCTGACACTCCCTCCACCCATGTCTCATTTCTAACCCAGCTCTGCGCACCTCTTTTCTGACAAATATGTTTAAAATTCCCTTTCTTGACTGAAAGGAGACACACCAGCATTGCATGGGGCCACAGCACTGGTTCCTGGGTGGGAGTAATTTTGCCCTGAGGGGACAGACAGAGGGCAGTGTCTGGAGTACTTGGTTGTTACAACCTGACAAGGGTGCTAACAGCATGTTGGGGTAGATGCTGGGATCCCACAAAGCACCCTTAAATATACAGGACAGGGTCCAATATAAGGGGGACTGTCCAGCTTCAAATGTCAGCAAGAACCCTTGGGTTAGGACAGCCAAAGGTAGCTTTATGTCTGCTTCCATTCATATTCATATGTCTCCAAACATACATGGATTTTGTTACATATATATGTATATATATGTATGTGTTTATATATGTGATTTTGTTACACACACACACACACACACACATATATATATATATTTAGATTTATAGAAAATCAAATTTAAACGTAGTGTGGTGGTACATAACTACACTGCCAGCACTTAGGAACCCAAGACAGGAGAATTGAGAACTTGAAGCCAACCCCGGCTACACAGTGAGGAAAAAAAGAAAGAAAGAAAAAACCAACAAAAACCCAAACAGACCCAAGCTTAAAGAAAGAAAAACTTCCTCTTGCCAGATGCAAGCTTGACACTTCCAGGGGCGGGGAACATAATTAGGAAGATACCAGGGGGAAACAGGAAATACAGAAATAGAGAAATAAACAGATCAAGAGAACTTAGCTCGATAAATATTTGTTGAGTACTAGCGGAGTCCAGGATGCTGCAGGACACTTGGCTGGGCCAGGGACATCCATGTGTGACAGAGAGTCGCAGGGCCAAGCAAAAGTCTCCATGGCTGGAGACAGCCTATCTAGAAAACTACGGAACAGGGAGGTTTTCCCAGGTCAGGGCTGGGGAGGCATGAACAAGAGGCAGCATTTAGTATGAAGTGGGCCTTCCCTTCACAGGGCCAGCTGGGCTGGTGTCACCTGAATTTAGCTTGTCTGTGCTCCAGGGTAGCCAGGCGCCTAGGGGTAGGCCCTAGGCCAGCAGTTCTGTCCCTCTGTCTTCTTCCTGTGTGTCCTGGATGTGTGCACACAGGTGCTGTGAATGTCCAGGTATGTGGAGGAACAGGTCTCTGTGTGTGTGTGTGAACATGTATGGAGGCTAAAGGACACACTCAGCTGTTCTTCCTCAGATACTATTTCCACCCCCCCTTTCTTGAAGACAGGGTTTCTTTGTGTGACCCTGGCTGTCCTAAAACTCACTCTGTAGACCAGGCTGGCCTCAAACTCACAGAGATCCACCTGCCTCTGCCTCCTGAGTGCTGGGATTAAAGACGTGCGCGCCTTTTGAGACAGGGTCTCCCGTTGGCTTGGGACTCATCAAGTAGGTGAGGCTGGCCGGCCGGTGAGCTCTAGGCATCTGCCTGTCGCTGACTTGATGATCTGGGGCTGTAAGTACCGGCTACGATACTTTTATTTTGTATGTGGATTCTAGGGATGGGACTCAGTTCCTTGCGTTGCGGACCGAAAGATTATCCCAGCCCCCTCTCCTCATTATGCACGGCACACTAATGAATGAATATCGTCTCCTGGAAAGACTAGCCACGGGATCCCACGAGGCCTGGGTGGGATAGAAGTGACTGATGAGGACATGTTCTCAGATCTACCCTTACCTCATGGGCCCGAAGAATTAATTGCAAGGATGCAAGACTCTCGCCCGGGTGCCTGGTGACACTGCCGGGCCCCTTCACTGCTTATCAGTCCAAGCAGGACAAAGGTGCTCCAGGCAAAGGTGCCAGGGTTGCTGAGAGGTGCCAGAGCTGGCAGGGTTGACTAGAAGGTGGCATGCAAAGTGCTATCTGTTGACACACCCTTGCCAGTACCAGGATATTCTGAAAACACAGAGACCCTGAGGCCTTGCCCTGATCAGCTCAACCAGAAGCTGCAGTTTAAAAGGAGTCCTAGATTTGAGAAACCAAGGGCTGGACCACATTCTGTGGTGTCCCCAGGCCATGCCCTGAGATGACAGGAAGATGGAATAAAGAATTTAAACATCTACTCAGTGCACACACCCCCTCACTTCCTTTAGCCAGTGGTGGGATTGAGGAACGGCTTGACCGATGGTCCTCCCCAAGCCTTTGCTTGGCAGGTGGGGGGACTGTAAGACAGGAGAGAGTTGGCTGGGTGATGGTCTCTGTATCACTTGCAAATGAACACTCGCCCTGCGCCCCCTGCTGGCAAAAAACAGCGCCAGCCAGTTTTTGCCCAAAAACCCCTCTGGGGAGGGACTAACAGTGGCCCTGGACTAACTTGGGATTGTTCTGCTTATTGTCAGGGGCTGCAGGTGATGAGTCACCTTCCTGAGAGACTGGTGCAGGTGAAACTGTGCTTAGAGAGTCTGCAGTTCCTGTGGAGCAGTGTGTGTGTGTGTGTGTGTGTGTGTGTGTGTGTGTGTGTGTGTGTATGCGTGTGCATGTGTATGCGCTCCGTGCACAGGCAAACAGTTCTCACTGTCGGTTGTTTCTCTGTAGAGTTCCTTCCTAACCGACACCCTCTCCTTGTATTTTAGCAGAAAGATGGGCTCCTATGGACGGGGATTCACGCTGGGATGCTGCTTGCTGCTGGCCGTTGCCTGGGGCCCAGCCCTGAGTCTTGTGCCCCGTGGTCAGCAGGAACAGCTGGAGTGGGAAGAGAAAGAGGAGCTGCCACCTCCTCTGGACCATGAGAAGAGGTGAGGGGCTGTGACACCACGCTAGCAGAGGTTCTTGAGCTGACCAGGTCAAGCGTGTGAGGTTTGGGGGCACCAGGGCTGGTTGCCTAGAGCTGCCAAGGGGCAAAGCGGAAGCTGAGCCTTGGTCTTTAGGGAGGTTGGTCCTGGAGGTCAGAGAGGCAGTGAAAGAGTTAGCCAATAAGAAGCTGGAGCTAATGGGCCAAGTAGTGATTTAATTAATACAGTTTCTGTGTAATTATTTTGGGGCTGAGCAGCCGAGAACCAACAAGTGGCTTTCTCCAACAGTTTCTCCTTCTGGTGACTTGGGCATCTTGTCTGACTCTGAGGATGGTGGTACGGCTTCACTCTAACCCCAGGGTAGCCAAGTCTGCACGAACTTTACACCTCTATAATGAAAAGGCACCTGATCCGCCCTTCCAGTTGCCTTTGCCTTCTAGCTCAGTCTCCGGGGAAAATGTAGCAGGGCTCTGGGTACACGGGCAAGCAGGAGGCAGGGACAAGTGACCTCAACGACTTATTCCCTTATAAGGTGGCAATATCATCTAGGGGTCTTAATCAGGATTGTTTTCTCTGCTAGTTAAAGACTTAAAACAACAGACAAAGCCCAGGAAAAATCTCAAGCACAACAGGTGGCGGCAGAGAAATCTCAGACCCCGCAGACAGCAGCAGCAGCAGTTGAAGGATGGCATTTACTGGGGGCGAGGAGACACACACAGGAAGCAGGCACACACACACAGAGGTGCAAAACACCTTTGTTTTGCAGAGGGAGATCTCGGAAAGCCGAAACATCCTGTCTCTTCTCCGGGGCTGGGGTTTAAAAGTCTCTCGGGAGTTTTCCTCCTCAGTTCAGGGTTGGTCAGTTTGAAGAAAGGATGGTTGATTGGCCCACTGCTGTTGTGACCACGTCCTGAGCTGGCCTTGAACCTGTTGATCCAGTCCGTCAGCAGGGGACCTGCTGGTGGGGGACCAAAGCCTACAATGATTTTTCTGAAGCTGTCAGGCTTTGGTCTCAGGTCAAGAGGATGAGGAAGAAGCCAGCCATGGAAATTCTCCACCTTTAGTACTTAGCCATGGCCTCTCTCCCTGTCTGCTACCCACCAGAGATTCTCTCTGCCTCCCAGGTCAGAATGTGCTGGTGAGGGTGAACCAGGCAGGCCAGGTGTCAGCTTTCTCCCAAAGGTTATAAAGGACGTCAGGGCATCACTTGCCTTCATGTCTGTGACCCTCAGTGATATACAGACCCAAGGCTACGGGAGATACTTTGTAGGGACATCAAATATGATATTCTAGAGGTCTGTGTTGTGATACAGCCAGAGTTGGGACCTTAGCGGCCGGTGAGAGAATACGCCATGCAGACAGAGCTTGAGTGTGGAGTTTGTTGAGCTACAGGGGATGGGAAGAGACAAGAGAATGGGAGAGGGGGGGGGGCAAAGACCTGCCTGCCTCTTCAGAAGAGAGAACTTGAATAGGCAGAGCTTCTCTTCTTAAAGGGACAGGCTACTGTCTGCCATGCACACAAGCGTGATTCAGGGCACCCTGTCAGGTTCCCAGGGGGCAGGGCCAAGCTGTGCCTGGATACTAACAGTCTGCACAAGGCTCCATGCTGGTTTTGGATTTCTTCATTACCCTGAACATTGGGTCAATTTAATATTCAAGGTTCCAGGCAGGTTTTGGGGCCGAGAAACCCCATTCCTTTGTTTCTTCTTCCTCTCGCTTGTTTTCATTCAGCCAACACTGATTAATTAGCAGCAGTCAGCTGTCAATCACACCATCTCCTAAGTCCTGGAGACGCACTTGGAGGGCAGAGTCTGGCTTCTAGAAACCCCAAGGCCACAGGGAGACAGACAAACACGCCACAATCCAGGCTCTGGAGCAGAGCTGCACCCGCAGAGCTGGTACCAGAGCCCTCCTGTGTGCGGGAAGAAAAGGCAGAGGGGGTGGGTAGTGCAGGAGGGGAGGGTGGTTTGGGGTGGTGGGAGCTGGAGTCTGGGAAGGGAGGATGTGAAGTGTGAAGCTGAGGTGGCTGAGCGGAGTGTGTGCCAGGGAGACTCTCACCCAGGCTCCTCCTGGAGGGACCAGGGAGTCTGCAGAAGAGGTTTGTTTCAGAGAGTGTTCTAGAAGGAACACTAGAAGCATCAGAGAGTGCCTTACTACTGGGAAGACAATTCCAGGACTGCTGTCCAGTCCACATGGTGCCTTAGACATGATCAGGGCCTGGGGATGTCTGGGGGTGCCTGGGGTAGAAGTTGACTCCCCAGGACGTGCTGGGTTTGAATGGAAGTTCGGGGATGCAGAAAGCTCCATTATGGGCCACTAGAATATGTTAGAAAAAGCATTTGGAAACAGCAGGTGTCACAGGCAAAGCGTCATTATGAGGTCTACTTTAATTCTGGACATGTGATGTCGTCTGTGGGGCCTGCTGAACTGGGTGGAATGGAGGCTTCCCGCAAGAGTTCTGAAGCTTAGAAGAGATGTGTGGGTGAATCTTTCTCCAGGAACTGGGTTTTCATGTGTCTGAACTCAGGATGTGTCTGGATGCATGCCTCAGAAGGTCCGGGGAGGAAGCGTGTATCAGGGTAGGAGAGGGAGGGGTCAGCTGACTTAGACACCTCTCAGGTGCAATGTCTCACATGGCCATGAGATGGCAGCATACAGCCATTGCTCTCCACCGGCCGCTGTTGCCCAGGGGCACCAGAAGATGAAGTGAAATTGTTTACAAATGAAGTTGCTGGTAGGTTGTGCTCTAGCTTCACAGCCCATCACAGCCCAGCTCGTGACCATGGAAAGACCTGGTCCTGCAGGCAAGATCTCTCCACCGAAGCCCTGAGGTCATTGTCCTTTGCTTTGTCTTTGCTTTGGATATATTGCTACGATAATGGTGTGTGTATGTGCGTGTGCGTGTGTGCATGTATGTGCGTGTGCATGTATGTGCGTGTGCATGTATGTGCGTGTGCATGTGTTTTGTGTGTGTGTTTGTGCATGTGTGCATGTGTGCGCATGCGCATGTGTGTGTGTGTGTGTCTGCACATGTGTGTGTGCATGTGTGTGTGCTATCTGCAGTTAGGATCTCAGGATTCTCTCCCATGCCTATGCTAATTAGAGCATTGTATATCCAGGGGAAGGTGAGCCAAAGGGAGCCAAGCCCTGGTCCACAGCAACAGAAGAGAGCTCCTAACTCAAAGAGTTTATCATTTTGTGGGGTTTGTTCCCTCAGGGAAGAAGAAACACATGAGAAGCATACCCCCAGCCAGGGCAAAGACCTCCCCACGTCCAGGTGCTACCGATGCTGTGACCCCGGCATGCCTGTCTACCAGACAATCCCACCACCCCAAATCAACATCACCATCCTGAAAGGTGAGAAGGCAGCAGAGATGACTGGGGACACTTCTTGGGGGGCTGCTTTATATCCACGGAGAGAGAGGTCCTGCTGAGTGGGGCTGGGCAGGACCAGGGGTCTCAGATAGAGTGGAGGTGGGCTGTCATCTAGAGGGCTGTCGTCTGACCGTTTTCAATGAGCAGAAGAGGACCTCAGAGGATGACTCAGAGATGACTCAGTGGGTAAGAGCACTTTTTGAGAAAGCAAGAAGACCTGAGTTCAAATCCCTAGCACTCACCTAAAAGCCAGGCATAGCTACATGTGCCTGTAACCAGCATGGGCAGGGGCAGAGCTAGACAGAGTCAGGCAGATTCTAGAATCCAGGCTTTCTGAAGCAGTGGGATTTAACGAGGAACCTGATATCAAAAACTAAAGTGGACTGGGGTAAGGTGGACGGCTCAGTGGTTAAGAGCACTGATCGCTTTTTCAGAGGACCCAGGTTCAATTCCCAGCGCCCTCATGGCAGCTTACAACTGCCTGCAACTCCAGTTCCAGGGAATCCAACGTCCGTGGAGAAACACCAATGCACATCAAATAAAAAATAAAAATTAATTAAGGGGAAAAAAGGTGAGATGGAAAGAGAACAGAGAACACCCAACATCTTCTGAACTCTCCATGTCCTATAGGGTGTGTACATATACACATACATGTCACACGTGTACACAACACCACACATGCACATACATAAGGAGGGGCCGGGGGATTCCGCCTCCACGCTGAGTGCATGGGGCTTGCCGACCTCGAAGCTCTTTGTTCTGACACAGTGCCCAAGTCCGTGCTCTGTGACGCTGTGCGCTCCCTCTAGATAACGTCACACAACCCCAGGGGACGCTTGCAGCCTGGACCCTGCTCTGACTTCGGACATCTGCAGTCCATTTCCTCAGAGTGAGCCTGGGCCTGGCAGCAGAGCCTGTTGCTGGTGGACAAACCCATATGTTCCTTTATCTTTGCCAGGACTTTACAGAAAGAAAATGAAAAGGCTTGCCTCCTGGATGAAAATAGAGCAACCCTGACAGTGGAAACGTTAGCTCTAATGATAGGAGAACCAAAATGTAGCCTCCTGCTGAGGGGCATCAGGCAGGATACCCAGGTCAGGGCTGGGATGTGGAGTCAGATGACTGACCTCTTTTGGGGCTTCATCTCTTCTTGTTCTCCCTTAGGTGAGAAAGGTGACCGAGGGGATCGAGGCCTCCAGGGGAAATATGGTAAAACAGGCTCTACGGGTGCCAGGGGCCATATTGGCCCCAAAGGGCAGAAGGGGTCCATGGGGGCTCCTGGAGACCGCTGCAAGAGCCATTACGCAGCCTTCTCCGTGGGCCGGAAGAAGCCCCTGCACAGTAACGACTACTTCCAGCCCGTGGTCTTTGACACGCAGTTTGTGAACCTCTATGAACACTTCAATATGTTCACGGGCAAGTTCTACTGCTACGTGCCAGGCATCTACTTCTTCAGCCTTAACGTGCACACTTGGAACCAGAAGGAGACATACCTGCACATCATGAAGAACGAGGAGGAGGTGGTGATCCTGTATGCGCAGGTGAGCGACCGGAGCATCATGCAAAGCCAGAGCCTGATGCTGGATCTGCGGGAGCAGGATGAGGTGTGGGTGCGGCTCTTCAAGGGTGAGCGTGAGAACGCCATCTTCAGCGATGAGTTCGACACCTACATCACCTTCAGTGGCTACCTGGTCAAGCCGGCCTTCGAGCCCTAGCCGCCACCCTCTGCCACGGGACTGTCCCAGACTGATGACCTCCTCGCCTGTCACCCCTGCCCATCCCTGCATTCCGTGGACACTGGAGTCCTGCCCCAGGCTGACCCCATCGCTTCTCCTCTCAGTCCTGGCCTCTTTGGCCTCGGTTTTCTCAGTTTTGTTTTTTTTGACAAGATGCCCATGGCCGCTGGGAAGCCCAAAGGGCCGTGTGATCCCAGGTCTGGCTGCTGCTCTCCGTAGAGAGCTGCCGGCAGATGAAATCATTGGGCGGGGTGCCTGTGAGGACGTTGGGGGACCTCCAGCTCCTTCTGTGTACAAAGCCTTAGACGACCCTGTGGTGTGCTGCCTTGTGGCCACAGGGTGTTCCAGAGCACAGCCCCTGTGTGTTCCCATCCCTGGACGTAATTAAGCAAATGCCACGGGTTTCAAAGCAACAAAGTAAAACAGAGAAGAGACAGGAAAACGGTGTTAGTTTTGGCCTTTCAGCCAGCTGGCAGAGAGAGAGAGAGAGAGAGAGAGAGAGAGAGAGAGAGAGAGAGAGGGAGGGAGGATCTAAAGGATGGATCCATGGATGACAATGGAGGAGCCCAGATTGTGGGTTTGGAAACCATAGCTGACTTCACTCTATTAGACCATGTGTGAGCTTTCTTGGGGACAGCAGGTCTGACCTCCAAACTCTGTGGACTTGCTGCAGCCTTGCCCAGGGGCCTGTCAGTCTTTCTGAGCCACAATAGTGAAAGGGTGAGGGGAAGCAACAAATGTCAGCTCCCAAGAGGGGCAGCAGACCCACCATGCTTGACTCCGGGCTGGGTCAGTATCCGGCTCGCTACAACTCACAGGCTCCTGGCCAGCGGCTGGGGACCTCAGGGATTCTTGTACCTGCAAATTTCTCTATAAGAAAGAAAGCTCCTAGCCTACCCCAGCACCTCTCGGCTTTCCTCCACTTCCCTGGGCTGCTCTGGATCCTCAGAGGGTTCGCCCCCTGCCTATTGTGGGACCAGTTCCCTGTTTCTTCTTTTGGATGGATAGCCATGGAAGGCATCAGGCCTTTGATTTGGGGTCCATCAAGTTGCCCCTCATCAGCCTGTGCCCCGTCTTGCTGGTTCGATGTCCTGTCTGGGTGCTTGATACGTTAGCCTGCAGAAGCTGATTAGTCTGATGGGACACTTAGCCTGGCACAGCTCTAGCCAACCTATGGCAACGTGGTGCTGGAGCTGGGGAGAGCCAATTAAAGCAGGAGAGTACATCCTACCTATGTCTGGGTCACTTCTGACGTGGTAGGAGAGAAAACATGAAATTCATATCCTGCCACCAGACTCAGGGAGAGCTTCAGGGCTGATTCTCAGATCTCAGAGAAACCGTGTCCTTTGCCCATCTCGGCCCGTGTTGATGACCAGGGCCTGGGTACTGGCTGTATTGTGCCAATCAAGCCTTGTTTGCTGCTGTCTGCTGGCCCTGGGCGTCTGACTGTTGGGGCTCAGTGTCTGCAGAGACCACCCCTGAAGGGGCTTCTGCAAGCTGGTTCCCCTGGGTGTGCCTGCAGTGGAGGCTTTGCCCTGCTCTGTCCAGAAAACATTAAACTTGCCGTGGCGACCTACAGCAAGCTGGCCTCCTTGTCTGCTCACTGGATAGAGTCTTCCTCCTTCCCTCATCCCATCTAGCAGTCACCTTCTGCCTTTTAAAGGCCAATTGCGTCCTTGGCTTTGTCCTCAGGGCCCAAATCGCCAGTTCCTACCAGGGAGATGTGGATTCCCTGAGTATGGTTCAGTAGAACTGAACACTGGAGCTGTTTGGTCTGTGGACAGGGTCTGGAGACTCATGGGTAGTGACGGGACATAGTTTATTCTTCTGTGTTGGGGTGTGGGGCCCTGGGGCTAGCAGAGCGGGTAGCCCCGGGCCTGCACTGTTGCCCGGACATCTGTATGACTGTCCTGGGGCTGTGGCACAAAACTCTAGAAACCAACCAGGTGCCTTCAAACAGACAAACCTCTGGAGGTCAGAGTTCAAAATCCAGGTGCAAGCGAGTGAGTGAGTGAGCGACGTAGTGCTCCTAGCAAGGGTGGGGGAGGGCACTTCCGGCCACCTGTGTCTGCAGGCTTTCCTCGCCTGGAGGGAGGGACCATATCAGTCTTCCTGCCCTGACTCCCAGTGACCTGCTTCCCACAGCTTGTCTGCCTTTCAGGAACACTTAGGGCTGCATTTAGGGTCTCCCCTAAATCCAGGACTCACTGAAGATTTAACTTAAACACACCTGCTAAAGGGATTTGTGAATGGACACACTGAGAGGTCAGGGTGTGTGTGTGTGTGTCTTTTGGGGATCACAGTGAAGCTTGTGATGGCCCATGGGTTTGGACACTGTTAACAGCCCCTCTCTGGCCCCGCAGTGGAGGGTAGGCACTTCTCTATGCTGGCCAACGAGGTTGGCAGGCAGCCCTCCTTTCCACCTTCCAGCAGCTGGCTTGGAAGCTAGGATCAGCAGCTTGGCAAACAGCTGGTCTTCTGACTTTGCCTGGTGCCCGGAGCCCATGTGGCCACGCTGGTGCTGGGAGCCCATGTGGCCGTACCCAGTCTTGGGATGGGGCCAAAACGGAGCAGGTGGACAAGAGCCCTGATCAAAAGCGAGATCCCTTCTCCACAGTGTGGAGGCTGCTGGACAGAGACAGGCCCTGCAGGTGCCTGGAAGTGGGGGCTGGTGCTTTTCCCAAAGAGGCGTGGAAGGAACGTGTTGGCCCCATTCAAGGGCTACTGGCTGCCTGCTCCCCCGTCCTGTGGCCTGGGTACACATGATCCACAGTTGTCCTGGCCACCTTGGGGAAGAAGGCAGCATTTGCTCTGGGGCCCATTTGATGCTTCTCCCTATTCTCCTCCCCCCTTCTTTTTTCCTTTTCTAAGAAGGGTCTCATGTGGGCCAGGCTGATCTTGAACTCACTATGTATGAATAAGCCTGACGTTGAATTCCTCATCCTCCTGACTCCACTTCCTGAATGCCAGGATTACAGGTATGCCCCAACACTCCTGACCTTTCAAAGTGTTAGCATATGTTAATTATATATATTAAAGTTTCCTTATGACAATTGCATACATGTGTTGTGTATTTCATCATATCCAGTCCCCAGAGTCCTCTCCTGCTCCCCTTTACTTGAACTAATTCCATCTTCTTCCTATCTAGTCTTCCTACTCTGTGCATGTATATGTGCATATATGTGTGCATGTATGTGTATATATGTGTGTCTCTGTGTGTGCATGTATGTGTGTATATCTGTGCACGTATATGTGTGTATTTATGTGTGTATATGCATGTATGTGTGTATATATGTGCGTGTGCATGTGTATATGTGTGTATATGTATATATGTGTGAATGTGTTTGTGCATTTATGTGTGTATATGTGTGCATGTATGTGTGTATATGTGTGTATGTGTGTATATGTGTGTATGTGTGTATATGTGTGTGTATGTGTGTATGTATGTGTGTGTGTGTGCACGCACACGTATATGTGTGTGTGTGTATGTCTCCAAATGAGTCTCAGTAGGGTTGTTTACAGGAGCATAGACATCCTACCAGTGAAGAACATATCCTAGGTGTAAATCCTCAGAGAGGGGTGTGACCAGGAGACCACTTCCCAGTCCCATGACTGAGTCATGTGCAAGAAATCACAACTGTTGTCTCCAAGAGTGCAACAGCCACACCGTGCCCAGAAGTCAATGTTTCTGCTTTTGCCATTTATTTATTTATAGACTATATTTTATAGTGTAACCCAGGCTGGTCTCAAGCCTCAAATTCGGGGCAGTCAGTCCTCTGACTTCAGCCTCCAAGTGCCAAGATTGCAGGCATGTGCCCTGGTGCCCTGATGCCCTTCTTAAGACTGATTTTTATCTGTATGAGTGTTTTGTCTATTTGCATATATACCCACCACATGTGTGAGTATCTTCAAAGGCCAGGAGAGGGCGTCAGAGGCCCTGGAACTGGAGTTACAGATGGTTGTGAGCTGTGGGCTCTGAGAACTGAACCTAGGTCCTCTGCAAGAGGGCAAAAATCTTATAAAGTTGATCCAGCATCTCTGGGGCTGGGCAGGGAGAATGAGAACAACAGCTAATGTGTGCTGTCCTGGAACTTACTTTATAGACCAGACTGGCCTCGAACGCACAGAGATCCACCCTCCTCTGCCTCCCGAGTGTTGGGATTAAAGGCTTGCCACCACCCGGTCTGCGTTGGTTTTGTTTATTGGTTGGTTAGTTTGTTGTTTGATGAAAACATTCTAAGATTGCCCATCATGGTTATACAACACTATGACTAATAGGGACCTTTGAATGGCAGCCGCACTTTGCATTGCTGAGTTGTATAACAGAATGGTCACATACCCATGAGCGTATAGACACATTCATATTCACACATGCACCCACATACTCATACACATTAACGTACTGCCATACATACCATACACACACTTTCACACACACGATCGGGTTCTCTGCGCCTCTCCTTCTGAGTTATGATCCTCAGCATCCACCCATCATGACTTGGCAGAGGTGGAGGCAGAGTCAGCAGCCAGTAAGGTAGGACAGGAGAATAAGAGCTAGGACCCCCCCCCCCCCCGAGAACACTGCCGATCAAACAGTTTTCAACATCTAGTGTGTGAGATCACTCACGCTTGAGAGGCTGACGCAGGGGCCAGGGGAACATTCCAGAGGGACAAGTAATGGAGACCGGGCCTTTCTCTCTCAAATCCCTGCCTTGCTGGGCAGGGATCAGAAAGGCGGGATCACCTCAAGGGCCCTAACGTCCAGCCCCTCCCAGCACAGGATGGAGTCCGGCCCATTCCTCCTGGAACAGATGGCCTGTGCAGACAAAGAGGCCACACTTCAGAGAATCCTACACATGGGACTCGAAACCTGTGTGTTGTAGGGAGTCTGGAATGTTTCCTGCCTTGCCAGAGAAAATGCCCTTCTGACTGCTCCACGGAGCTGTGCTAAGTTAACGTCCACGCGGCTGGAAGGCCTGCTTGCTAAGGACAGGCGCACGAATGCATGCAGGCTCACCAGGCAGGGGAGGACACAGAGCTGTCACAACATTTAAGATAATACACTTGCTGCAGCCGGAGAGATCGAGGAAGACAAGACTGGGGATTGTAGCAGAGAATGGAACGATGACCTGGAACCATACGGAAAACACTAGAAGTGGAAAACTAAACGAATGAAACCAAGAACTCTATGGACGAATTTAATCACACACAGAATACAATAAATACACAAAGGTGAAGAAAAAGCCAGCAAACAAGGAGGTGAGCCAGAAGAAAATGCCCAGGAGCTAGTTTGGAAAGGGTGAAGGCGGAGGAGAGGGCAGGAGACCTCAGGAAAACCAAGCCGGATGAACAAGGACCGGGTGTCAGCAGGAAAAAGTGTCGTCAACTTAGAGACAGAGTCAGGACCACAAAGCAGGTATTAACAGAAGTATGTCTTGTGTGGCAGCAAGACAGGTGGACACTAGCTCTGTGAAGCCAGAGGTGGGACCTCGCATCCTGCCTGGTTGATTTTGACCGTCAGCTTGATTGAATGAAAATATTCTCAGGAGATGACCAAGGCACCCTTGGGTGTGTTTGGGGGGACTGTCGCTCATCAGGGCTCTGGCAATCAGTGCAATTCGTTGGTGGGTTCATAATTCAGACGGACTGCTGGCAGGTGTCGGATGGAAGTGGGTCACAGGACTTGTGTCCTTTGAGTTTTATCTTGTCATGGCTCCTCTCTGTTGCTGCTTATCTGTATGTATCTTATCCTCAGGATGGGGACGGTCCTTCTTTGAACCCAGGAACCCAGATAAATCTTCCTTCATTCACGTCTTCCAGCCAGGCTGTCACGGCAACTGTCCAACACGGGTGTTAAGCTAGACAGAGGTGAGGTGTGACCAGAATACACTGGCCTTCCTTGAAACTGTTAACCTGTTCAGCGACAGCCAAACGACAGACTGGGCACCACCGGCTGGCACACTAACTACCCTCAGCTGCTGTCTCAGGATTTAGTGTGTCCTGCAGGGTAGAGGTGGCTCCAGGGTACCCGGATAACAAAGCAGCAGTCCTGACGGAGCCAGCTGGAGTCGTGCCAAGCTGTGCAGATACTGTGGTCCGGGCTAAACTAAATGGGTCACAAAGCAACACCAAGAGTCATAGAATCTGGGAGAGGGACGTGCATGCATGCATGCACGTGTGCGTGTGTTGGGTTGGGGTTTGATGGCGGTGGAAGTTGGATAAGAGAGGGTGAATGGAGAGAGTAACCAGAATGCTTTTTACCATCTATGAAATTGTCAAATAACAATTAAAAAAAAAAAGCGGAAAGCAACTTAAAAAGATCCTTGGACTGGAGAGATGGCTCAGAGGTTAAGAGCATTGACTGCTCTTTCAGAGGTCCTGAGTTCAATTCCCAGCAACCACATGGTGGCTCACAGTCATCTATAATGAGATCTGGTGTCCTCTTCTGGCATGCAAACATACATGGAAGGAATGTTGTATACATAATAAATAAATCTAAAAAAAAAATCCTCTGCTCCCCACAAGCACGAGCACCCACGCACAAGTGTGCCTGAGCGCGCGCACACACACACACACACACACACACACACACGCACGCGCACACACACACACTTGTGGGAGCCCAGACAAGAATGGGAGGGGGAGGGAGGGAAGAAAAGAGAGAGAGGAAGAGAGGACCTTGGCAAATATGCAGAACTTGCAAGTATTCTGGAGTGGGCATGGTGACGGAGGAAGGACCAGCTGGAAATGCAGGAGCCAGTGAGTGGGGGCATGCCAGAGCAGTTATGCTTGCTGCTGATTCTAAGTGAATAGCACTTGCCAATAATAATAATAATAATAACAACAACCTTGGAAAACAGCTTGGAAGTTCCTCAAAATGTCAAGTATAGAGTTGCTGTGATTCAGAAATGCCACTGGTAAGCACATGCTGAAGAGAAACAAAAACAGGCTCCCACGTCATGCATCCGGGCTCAGGGCGACAGCACACTGGAGTCAAACAGAAGCCGCACACTCACACGCCGGCCGGCGAGGTAACCATGCAAGAGGCCAATTGCTTAGCGGTAGAGGGGGTGAGCTGCTACCGTGTGTCACAGCAAGCGGTGGGCCTCAAATAGGCTGAGCGGATGAACCATGGAGGAGGGTCACAACAGGGCACCGCTTCACATGTGGGGAGTGTCCAGAAGAGGGAGTGCACGGAGGAAGACCATGGCTTACCCGGACTGTGTATGTTGGAGAACATTCAGAGAATGGTCACTGACGGGACTTTCGTCTGGAGTGATTAACTATTCTAAAATTGAATCGTGGCCTAGTTGCACACTCTGTCAATATACTAAATGCCACAGAATTGAGTACATTTTTGGTTTATTTGAGACAGTCTCACGTAAGATAAACTGACCTTGAACTTGCAGTGTAGATGTGGCTGACCTTGAATTACTGATCCTCCTCTTTCTGCCTCTCAGGGGCTGGTATTTCAGGTGTGTGCCACCATGCCCAGCTGGACTGTGCATCTTAAATGGACATATTATGGACATTCTATGTCTTGATGATGTCAAAATGAGGCCTTGGGGCTGGATAGACAGATGAGTCTGTAACGTGCCCTCTGAGCAAGCATGAGGACCCAAGTTCAGTCCCCAGAATCCACATACAGAAGCCGGGCGCCATGGTATGTCTCTGTGATCCCAGTGCCAGGGGGCCAACAGGAGGCGCCCTGGGACTTGCTGGTCAGCTGTGAAACCTCCTTATAAGGACGACAGCAGAGAGAGACAAGCAGGCCATAGGAGATACAGAGAGAATCAGCAGGTGAACAAACACCCGACAAGGTGGTCTAAGAAACAAGAGGGAAGATGTGGCTTACTGAAGCCAGCGGTGGGAGAGGTTGTCACCTCCCAGTGTGAGGCAGTGCAGCTGAGTGGAGGTGGCTCAGGGGATGAGCATGCTTGCTGACTGTGAATGACCATGAGAGGCCTGAGCTATGTATACAGCTGGGTGGCGCCAGGTATTTCTGCAACCCCAGCCTGGGAGGTAGAGTAGGTGAGACAGAGGATCCATGGGGGATCAGCAAGATGGCTCACTGGGTACAGACATCTGCAGCCAAGCCCAGCAGAATGAGTGCAGTCCCTGGGGTCTGAGGGAAGGAGAGACCTGACTCGTGCAGACTGCCTTCTGACCTCTGCATGCGCTGTGACACTCACTTCCAAACATCACGCCTTCTGACCTTTGCATGCACTGTGACACTCACTTCCAAACATCACAGACACTGTGTGTCTGCCTGTCTGTCTGCCTGTCTATCTATCTATCTATCTATCTATCTATCTATCTATCTATCTATCTATCTATTTTTAAAGAAAGGAAGCCGTCTCTGGGGCTCACTGGTCATCAGCCTGGTTGAGCGACAGAGAACTTCAGTTTCCATGAGAGACCTGTCAGAGTAATGCAGAAGCTCCATAAAAGAGGATTCCCACTGTCCTTCCCTCCCTCTAGATGACAGATGCTTTTGCAGACTTGAATGTTTTACACACACACACACACACACGCACACACACACACACACACTTATTTTTTTTTTCTTTTTAAAGGATATTAGGACTGGCAAGATGGCTCAGAGCTTGCTGAGGCCAAGCCTGACCATTTGAGTTAGATTCCAGAAGCCAGGAGAATCGACTCCTGTAGGTTGTCCTCTGACGTCCACCTGAGCACCGTCCCCCCACAAACATATGTATACTCCATACACATTCACCCACCACACACTCATACATGAAAAGGGAAATCATAAAGACGCAGGATAGAACGGTCATGCAGAGGAAGGTACTGTTCAGTGTGTGGGGTTTGGGTCACACAGAGGGCAAGGGTGGTGAGGGCTGCCACCGTCCGGATGTGTGTCGTGCAGAGGTCGGCCTCCACAGCCATCTGGGGTTCAGACCTAAGCTATTTGCAGCCCAGTCACACCCCGTCACCTCTGGCCTAGTTGAGACTTCCCTTCCTGAGTGGTTGATTGTGATGAGGTCTGTTCTTTCGTATCTTCCTCAATGTGAGCTCTGTAGCTGCTGACCACTGGAAACCTCAGGGCGGCATCGGGGGCATCACCAAGTTCTCTGGCTATGTGTTTGCTCTGAGCCTGCACCTCACGGCTCCAGGGAAGGCGTGAGGACACCATAGGGACCTAGTGACAGAAGTCTGCCAGCTCTTTCCTCCTTTCCCATCTAATCGCTCCCTTCCACCCTAACTTTGTCTCCGCCTACACTGTCATCCTGTTTCCTCTTGCTCCCTTCCTTCCCTTCTCCCCCCCCCCCGCCCCTGCCCCCACCCTCTCTCATCTACTAGTGGAGTGGCAGCATCAGTGGTCTCTGTCCAGACTTGTCTGCATCTTTCTCTCAGGGACCCAAAAGTGACGCATGGGCATGTTAGTTCATGCTTATTGTATGGTCTCTGGATCTCACCTGACCACACAGCTGAGTCACTGTCTACCCGGTCAGGGCTGCCTGCAAGAGCAGCCATCTTGGTGGGAATGAATCAGATACGGAATTTAACATTCCGTAATCTATAAAACAACAATTATTTTATTGAACGTGCAGATTTTGTGGGTTTGGAGCATGGAAGGGACACAGAGATGGAGAGAATCATGGACTCATAAAATAATGAAACAGGAAAATCATTTCAAAAAATATAATAGCTGGGCAGTGGTGTCACACGCCTTTAATCCCAGCACTCAGGAGGCAGAGACAGGCAGATCTCAGTGAGTTCCAGGCCAGCCTGTCTAAAAAGCGAGTTCCAGGACAGCCAAGATTGTTACACAGAGAAACCCTGTCTCGGAAAAACAATCAAAAAAAAAAAGTAAAAAAAAAAGCAGAGTCTATCAATATGGAATATAAATGAATAACAGCATTTCTTTATGCCAGTGAGCTTGTGAAACAGATAGACACCCCTGAGAAATCCACAACTCCTGAGATTAGTGTAGCACAGAAACAGCTGGATAGTTTTAGAAATATCTGGTATAAGCTATAATTTAAAAGCTTCTAGTAAAGAAACTCCTCAGCACAGACTATGATTTGAAAACATATTTATCTTGGGTGTGTGTGTTTTGCCTGAAATATGTGCACCATGTGCATGCAGTACCTTGTGGAGGCCAGAAGAGGGTGCCAGAACCCCTGGAACCAGAGCGACGGTAGCTGTGAGCAGCCACGTGGGTGTTAGGAACTGAACCTAGCTCTCGTCAAGAGCAGCAAGCGCTTTTAACCACCAAGCCACCTCTCTGGACCCAGTTGTTATATGAATTAATTAAGTTACAGAACCATGATGATAATCTTGAACAAACTATTCCAGAAAAGCGAAAAGGAGATCTTTCCCATTTTAATGAAGTGTTCCTAAGATAGCCTGATTCTAAAGCTCAATGAGAAAATTTGAAGAAAGGAGAACTGCTGGGCAATCTCTGAGTGGAAGCAGAACACTCCTGAGCAGCACAGTCTCACAGAGGAAAAGCACACATCTTGAGGAAACTGGGTTTATTCCATGAAGGCAGGCTCCTGGAAAGACACACACCTCCTAACAACACTGACTAGAACTTCAGCGACTGCATTAGTGTTGGGATGTTGCAGGCCCGGGGCCTAATGGCTATTTATCTTACCTGCATTCCTTGCCTCTCTCTGCATCTGTCCTAACTGCCTGTGACTGACAGCTACAGATGGCTCCACCACTGAGTTCCATCTTAGCCACACCCTTACATTTAAGGTTGGTTTGGAGGGTGGACACAGATCACTAAGGCAAGAAAAGTCAATGATGAGGCCAGGATTGGAGAGGGAAAGATGAAGTTGCCATTTATAGGTTGCTACCAACAGGGAGACATGCAATTGATAGGTGAAGTATCAGAACTGGTAAGTAATGAATGCCAGGAATGAAAGTCACTGGGCCAGGGTTGGTGGAGTTGGAGTCTTCCTTCTGCACCAGCAGCTTCCAAATAAATACACAGAGGCTTAATACTAATTATAAATGCTCATCCAATAGCTCAGGCTTGCTTCTAGCTAACTCTTACATTTAAATTAATCCATATTTCTTCTCTACGCTTTGCCATGTGGCTTGGTACCTTTTCTCAGTATGGCATGTTCATCTCATTTCTCTTTGTGTCTACTGGCAACTTCTTGAGACTCCTCAGATTCTGCCTTTCTTCCCAGCATTCTCTCTGCCCAGAAAATCCTGTCTAACCATCAGTCAGTCAGCTTGTTATTAATCAATGAGAGTAATATGTACTCACAGTGAACAAAAGAATTATTCCACAGCATTTCCACCTTTTTGTCTAATTAAAAAGGAAGGTTTTAATTTTAAGATAGTAAAATTGTGGTTGACTGCCCAGCAGTCAAATGTAGAATATTCCTTTACATTGTGTGAATATACGTTACTGTGATTGGTTTGATAAAGAAGCTGGCTGGCCAATAGTTGAACAGGATAAGGTTAGGTGGGAGAACCAAACTGAGAATGATGGGAGAAAGAAGGGGGGGTCATTAAGAGCACTGGCTGCTCTTCCAGAGGTCCTGTGTTCAATTCCTAGCAACTACATGATGGCTCTGGCTCATAACCATCTAGAATGAAATCTGATGCCCTCTTCTGCTGCAAGCGGCCATGCAGGCAGAACACCGAATATATAATAAATAAATGTAAAAAGAGAGAGAGAGAGACTTGAATCAAATGAATCGCCAAAATTCACATAGTGCCGGGCTGGAGAGATGGCTCAGAGGTTAAGAGCATTGCCTGCTCTTCCAAAGGTCCTGAGTTCAATTCCCAGCAACCATATGGTGGTTCACAACCATCTGTAATGGGGTCTGGTGCCCTCTTCTGGCCTGCAGGCATACACAGACAGAATATTGTATACATAATAAATAAATAAATAAATATTTTTTAAAAATTCACATAGTGCAAGGAGAGAACTGAGTTCTGCAAGTTGTTCTTTGATCTACACACATGCACACCTTGGCATGCGTAATTGAATACATGTGTGTGCATGCACACATACACAAACACACACACACACAAACAAATAAATGTAGTAATAAACCTCAGGAGCTCATGAGAGGGGTTGAATCCTCTGAAACAGTCAATGAAATTCAGAAGAGATATGGGATCTCTTAGAGTTAAAGATGGCTGTGAGCCACCGTGTAGATGCTGGGAACAGAACCAGTGTCCTCTGGAAGAGTAGTTAGTGCTCCTACCTGCTGAGCCATCTCTTCAGCCCCACCGGTCAATACCTCTGTGACAGGTCATCTAGGAACTAAGAGTAGGACTTTTAACACAGTGTTTAGAATTTCCTGAGCGCCTGTGGCTAGTGGGGTCAGGGCTGGTGGCCTGCAATGCTAGCTATGAAGATTCTGAGATAGGAGGGTTTGCTCCCAGTTCACGGCCAGCTTGTGCTACAATTTGAGTTCCAGGTCGGTCCGGGCTACAGAGGATCTCTGTCTCTAAATAACAAAACAAACAAAATAAATCAAAAGCATAAGAACTCAACAAGAAAACAAACCAAACCAAACTAAGCCATTCTCTTCAACGTTCACCTCGAAACCAGAGCCATTTACTACGCAGGTCAGGCAAGCAAACTTCCCACTTTTGAAATAAGAGGAAGAAAACAAGAAAACAGATCCAAAGAAAATGGTAGGCGAGACCATAAAGGCAGAAATTAGAGAAACAGAAAACAAACAAAAGGAGGAGGATATGCCAACAAAAAGAATCAGGAAAGAAAGGGGAAAAAAAAGAGAGAGAGAGACAGACACGGACTCAGGTCTGTGCGCAGAGAGTGCACACAGGGACTAGGGTGCTTTTTTTTTTTCTTTTAAATCAAAGGATTCAACAGTATGAGCAAGAGTAATTTAAAACCCTGCATTGAAAACCTTGATGAAATGGACATTTGTCAAAGAAAACATGTAGTTTAAAAAAAAAAAGGCTCAGCAAGAAAGAGTGAGATCCAAAGTCCTTAACCAAAGGGAAAATGGACCCACCTCCCCAGGGGGCGTCTGAGGAGGTGGAGCTTGGAGGGGGGGAGGATGACAAACTCACCCTCCAGGGGCATCTGAAGGGATGGAGCCTGCCAGGGATGACCAGCCCACTTTCTCAGGGGCATTTGAAGGGGCAGAGCCTGGCAGGGGTGACCCTGAGGTAGGGACAGCTATACTGAGCAGGAGACAACCTGGCCACACGTGTCTGTCCACGTGAAATTATCAAACCCTGCTCGTGAGCCACTTGAAGGGCTAGGTGAGCTGTACATACATGTGCTCCCTTCACGTATGCAGGAGGAAAATCCACGTTGTGCAGCAGGCGCCTCCCACCAGAGGGGAGAGAACTTCCTGGAATTGCCACGGAGGAGCTGCTGTGTCCAGGCACCTGGGCAATTCTAAAGATTATGCCATGTGACATCAAACCAACAATTGTACCTGGTGTCCACCTATCAGGGAAGCGGGAAGCAAGTCCAGTACCAATGTCTAAAAGATTGTGGGGGAATTGAATTTATACCGATCCTAAGCTGAGGGGGCAATCCGTGGCCGAGCCCCTTTGGATGACACTTCAGTAGTGACTATTAAAACAAAAATGTGGGCTGGGTGTAATGATGCATATTCTTGATGCCTGCACGCAGTGGCAGAGGCAGACAGAGCTCTGTGAGCTTGACTGTAGTCTGGTTGACCAAGAAAGTTCTGGGACAGCTAGATCTATGTGAGACACTGTCTCAAAGGATAAATAAATAAATATGAAAAAATTAAACCACAACAAAATGAAAACGTGGGGCTAGGAAGATGGCTCAGTGGGAAAAAACGTTTGCTGAGTGTCCTGGTTTCATTCCTGCTGCTAGGACAAACCACCCTGACAAAAAGCTACTTGAGGAGAAAGGGCCTACAGGTCCAGGCTACTATCCGTTGTGTGGGGAAGTTGAGGCAGGGTCTTGTCACATTGTGAAAAGCAGAGAAGAAGAAACTCACACGGTCACTGTGATGAGTGTGCTCATTTCCATTCCTCTACTCTACACAGTTCAGGACCCGCTGCCTGGAGGATGGGGCTGCCCACAGTGGGCTGGGTCTTCCCCTGCCAATTAACTTAGGTCCCTCCCCTGCAGACAAGCCCACCCACGGACCCAGTGTAGACAATCCCTCAATAACACTGTCTTCCCAGGTGACACTACATTGTATCTAGTGGCAATTGAAGCAGATCATTGCCCCACACAAGCTTGACAGCCTTAGGTTGGATCCCTAGAGCCCACTTAAAAGCCAGGTGCTGGGTCACCTGTCGACAATTCCAGGACTCCGACAGTGAGGATGGGAGGTGGAGACAGAATAGACTGGAAGCTTGTGGGTCAGCTAGCTAAGAGCACACAGGGCAGCGGCGGACAACAACACTATCTCAACAAGGAGGCAGGAAAGAACTGGGGCCAAAAAACTGTTCTCTGCATCTCTACAGTGTGCTATGGCATGTACGTGTGTGTGTGTGTGTGTGCGCGTGCGCGTGTGTGTGTGTGCACGTACGTGTGTGTGTGTTTGTGTGTGTTTTCAAACATCTGAAAGCATACATGTTCTATCATCAGCAACTCTTCTATGTTTTCACCATAGAAGGAAAAGCATGTGTGCCCAGGAAGCTGTTTATGATGGTCTTCACCTTAACATTTTAAAAGTGACAAAACCAGGTGGTGGTAGCCCACACCTTCAATCCCAGCACTTGAGAGGCTGAGGCAGGTGGATCTCTGAGAGTTCCAGAACAGACCAGGTCTACATAGAGAGATCCTGTCTCAAAAAACAAAAAACAAAATCATCAGAGAAAAGGGACAAATTAGAGCTGCATAAATCAATGGACTCCATTTAGCTTTATCTTATTTGATGTGTGCGATTGTTTTGCCTGTAAGTAAGTGCACTGTGTGCATGCCTGGTGCCCCTGGAGGACAGAAGTGGAGTTACAGATGGTTGTGGGCCATTATGTAGGTGTTGGAAAACGAACCCAAGACCTCTACAAAAGCAGCAAATGCTCTTAAGCGCTGAGCCATCTCTCCAGTTCCCACAAAGCTCAATTTAAAAAAAATGTACTGCTGATTAAAAAAAAAAACCCTCAAAACATTGGATAATTTTACAACATGGCACCATTTTTATAAAACACAGTATCATAAAGTACATACACATGTTTTAAATATGTATGATTGTCTGGAAGTGTATTGTAAAATGTCTGCAGGATGCAGGCTAGTCTGGTGATATGGAGTGTCAAGGGATCTCTCGAGAAGAGGGGTGAGTGAGACCCAACCGGGTGGGGGTGGGAACTTTGATCTTGTTGCAGGCACACCAGGATATAGGAGCAGAGTCCAACAAAATGGATCCGCCAAGGTGACACGGCCCTTTTGTGACGCTGGGGATAATCCCAAGATCATGCTCCTGGGTTGACTTTCCTTTGGAATCACGGACGAACGTCCTCTATTCTATGCCATGGATGAGAGCTCTGTTGGACGCTGGCAGACAGCGGCCTGTAAGGTGGAGACTAGGTGACTGATGTGTGTGGGACAAGCCAATGCAAACGCCAGGAGGCGGGTGCATTTTCTGGGAGGGTTAAGACAGAGGGACTTCCTTGTTCCATTGGCATGGCAGACTGTCGTCAGAAGTGTGGAACTCTGCCTCTTTGCGACATCGCTGTTTCTTTAAAGCTGCGGGGTGATGACGTGGCTCTATTCTGCCATGGGCAGGCCTGCCAGGATGCTCATCTCACCACTGTGTGATCACAATAGAATAAGGGGCTGGGGATGCAAAGACAGACATCCCAGGTGGTGTCCTTTCACGGTGGAAGCCGGAGCAGGTGGCTTCCGTGAAGGCATGTTGGCTGGAGTGTGCCAGGAGCCATCAACCCCTGACTGGGCAAGCTGCTGAGCAGGTGCCTAGACACAGCCTCCAGTGGGCAGGACGCTGGGCCAGGCTGCAGGAGCCCGAGGTCAGAGCCTGGGGAAACTGCAGGCAGAAGCAGCAGCTGGAAAGGTTTGGCTTGTGCCTCAGCTGCTCTGGCGGCAGACCCCTGAATGGAGGGACAATGGGATCTATTGCGGAAGGGATACAATGAGAAAGAACAAGATAATAACATTTTACAAAACAAAAACACCCCCACAGCCCGGTTCAAACCAGGGAAAACGCAGCCTTGCAAGGCAGGCTGACAATCCAGTTTCTCACGTCTCCATATAGAAGCCCCTTTCTAATCGGCCGAGTGGCTTTCTGATCTTAGGACGGTGCACACATGGCCTTCTCACTTTCCACTCTCGTTTGCCGGTCCACAAGCTTCAGGATCTTTATGATCAAGTAGGCTTTGTGCTAAATCCTGCAGCCTCGATGTGGGGACAGAGCAGGTAGGTCTGTGGGCTGTGTTGTGGGGCTTGGCTGAACAGCAGCAGAGGCAGTTTTGAAAGAAGGGTGCGTATGAGAGGGGTGAGTGTGTGTATGTGAGGGGGGAATGAAGAGAGAGGGGGAGCGGGTGAATGTGTGTGCATGAGGGGGGAGTGGTGTGTGGGTGTGCACACACATGCGTGGTGTGGAGGCTAGAAGTTGATATTAGATGTCTTCTATCTTGCTGCACTTTCTTTTGTCTTTTCATCCAGCATCCAAAGCTGTTTAAAATAACAGTAGTAAGATCTAGGGTTGGTTTGCGGCCATGACCAGCCCTTTGGTCTCTAGCACACTGGAGCTTAGAGTGGACACAGGACTTGGTGTGGCTGTGTGAGGTTCCTGGGGCCTTGCCAAATATCCTTACCCCTCCCAGCCCTTCTGAGGACCAGACAGGAGCATGGTGGCACAGCCCTTCTGAGGACCAGACAGGAGCATGGTGGCACAGCCCTTCTGAGGACCAGACAGGGGCATGGTGGCACAGCCCTTCTGAGGACCAGACAGGAGCATGGTGCCACAGCCCTTCTGAGGACCAGACAGGAGCATGGTGCCACAGCCCTTGGGGGACTCTTGGGCCAGCTGGAAGGTGAGGATCTTATCCTTAGCCTCGAGGGCAGGGCTTTAGGCCCAGCTGCCTATCACAGAGCATATCCCCTCAGCGTGGGCACTTCCAGAAATTGCATGTTATCTGTGACCATCCCCACAACCACTGCTGTTTCCTTCTCTTGGTCAGGATGCGTCATCTTTTGGATCATCCAGGACAGGGACAAAGGTAGCGCAGCTCACGAACTGGCTGGTTAGTGCAACTCATAAATTACGTTTTCAGCATAGCCTGATTGAAAGTAGGTCTAGATGTCCTGGCTCTTGGGCTCCTGTGCTAAACCTTTTGGTTTTTACTGTGGTGAATTTCACCACTGATGATGGCGCCTCTGTTGTAGGAGGAGTGGGGCTCCTTGTTCCGTCCAGCCTTGCTAGCGTACACCCGAAATAACCACACGGAAATTGTATTAATTGAATTACAGCCTGGCCATTAGCTCTAGCCTCTTATTGGCTAACTCTCACATCTTGATTCATCCCATTTCTAACAATCTGTTTGTCACCACGATGTCATGGCTTACCGGGAAAGATTCAGCATGTCTAACCTGGAGGCTGGCTCCATGGCGGCTATCTCTGCCTTCTTTCTTCCAGCATTCTGTTCTGTCTACTCTGCCCACCTAAGGGCTGCCTGATCAAATGGCCAAGGCAGTTTTCTTTATTCAACCAATGAAAGCAGCACATAGAAAGAAAGACCTCCTATACCACGCCTCCTGCTTGGCCTGGTCCAGAAAGTATAGGTATTTTAATGTGTGCCACATGTGTGCAGATGCCCCTGGAGACCGGAAGAGGGCGTTGAATCCCCTGGGGCTAGAATGAAAGGCAATTTTGGGCTGTCCTAACATGGGTGCTGGGAAACAAACTCAGGTCCTCTAAAGGAAGAACAAACACTCTTAAACTGCTGAGTCATCCCTCCAGCCCCTCCACTTCTATTCTGAGACAAGGTTTCCACTGAACGTGGCTGTCTAGACCAGTTGGCTAGTAAGCCCCAGGAATCCTCCTGCCTTTGCCTCCTGCACTGTGATTACAGTGACACCCACCCTTCACATGGGTGCTGGGGACCCAAACTCAGACTTTTCTGCTTTCCCAGCAAGCATTTTACCCACCGAACCCTCCTCAGTCCCCGGAACGTATGCCCAACTTAGAATATTTTCAATTGTCTGTGTGTTGATAGGGATGAGTCAGGGAACAGCGGCTACAGTCAGCCCCTGACATGAGCAATAGCCCCACCTCAATGCGGAGGGCAGGGGGCGTGAGAGAGTTTATTTCTGGAGTCTAATATGAGTGATCACGGACTGAGAACAAATTCAGGTCACCCCAAATTCCCTGTCTCAGTAGCAGTTTCATGGAGTTTTTGTAGTCACAGAACAAAGAAAGTCATAGTGCAAGAGACTTTTCAAACATATTGTTGGAAACATCAGGTGGCTGGTTACAGAACAGCAGGGGCCTCTGCTGTGGCTCAGGTGCTATTCCAGGGGCAGAGATAGCCCAGGTAATTTGTGATTAGACCCTGGACCTGCAACATTGTAACTTTCAATAATCAAGGAAGTCTTTCTTTCTTTCTTTCTTTCTTTCTTTCTTTCTTTCTTTCTTTCTTTCTTTCTTCCTTCCTTCCTTCCTTCCTTCCTTTCTTTCTCTTCCTTCCTTCCTTCCTTCCTTCCTTCCTTCCTTTCTTTCTTTCTTTCTTTCTTTCTTTCTTTCTTTCTTTCTCTCTTTTTCTCCCTCCCTCCCTCCCTTTATTTTTTTATTTTATTTTATTTTATCAAGACAGTGTTTCTTTGTGTAGCTTTGGAGCCTGTCCTGGAACTCCCTCTTAGACCAGGCTGTCCTCAAACTCACAGAGACCCGTCCGCCTCTGCCTCTGCCTCCCAAGTACTGGGATTAAAGGTGTGAGCCACCAACGCCTGGTCAACCAAGGAAGTTTCAATCAGCAGGTCAGCTTATAAAACACAATTTCTCCCAAGAACTGTTGCTCACACATCACCTTTGAGTCAGCTATTATCGTAGGCACAGAGGATGCGCTGGCTTTCAGAAAACAGGTCTCCTGGGAGACCCTGCATGCTGTGGTCCAGGTTGATACTGTACCTATCCTATCAAAGATCCAGGCTGCTTCTGTCTCACTGTTCTGTACCCTCTCATAGACCCTGGTGGCTGCCAGTTCCAACCATCAGATCCTGCTGTTGGCAGATACTCACCCTGCAGCCAGCAAGAAGCAGGGGAAGAGAAGTGGAGGACCCAACCAGAGCAGCAGACCCCTGGCCTCCCACACCAGCCCTCATTCTCACTCCTCTTTCCTCTTGCTTCTGATCTCTGGAGCGTTATGGGGGGGGAACTGAGAGGGAGGGGACAAGAAAGAGCTAGGCCATGTTATGGAATACTGTCCTCTGACTGTGACATGACCATTGTCATCTAAGTCCAAGCAGCTGATCCCCCTCACTCATATGATCTTCACAGGACCGGCCTATTATCGTGCCCTTGTTGGTGGGGGTGGGGGCTGTCATTAGACCCTAACCTCAGAGTCCAACCACGTCTATTCTCCCACTTGTAACTCTATTCCAGATGCACAGGTCGCAGGAGGGGCTGGAGTAGAGGTGGGAAGTTGGTTGAGTGTGTGTGGGGGACCAGTCTCATCTATTCAGCTTTCAAGACAGCTGTTTTTCTTCCTCAAGGCTTCATGTTTGATGACTGTGTTTGGGGTTGGAGACAGTGGCCCAGGTTTGGGTGAGCTGCTACCTTCTTTGTCTCAGTCCCACACAGAGCTCTGCTCCCCACCCGGGGTCCGTGGGAAGAGGTGTCCTGCCAACTCTGTCTCGTAGATCACTATAATCCTGCTCCCCGGTGCCTCTTCCCTGTCTGACTGGCTAGCCAGCAATAGAGCCGGGGCCCATATCCAACCACCTTAGTCACTGTCCCTACCCTTGGCGTTTATGGGTGCTTGGGGCCTCATAAAGCTCAAAGGTTGCAAACAGTAGTAAAGAGGCCCAGTTAGCTTGGCTTGGGCAAGCTGCAGAGGGATGTTGGGCTTCATCTCCTGGCGCCTCTCACCGCTCAGAACATGAAACATCAAATTCACTGTGAACCTCCCCTCTGACAGATGCCGCTTCCTGGGTCCTGCGTACATGACTGGGTATATTTCTGCAGAACACAGGCTTGGGAGTGGGGAAATGTGTTCAGGAGAGAACTCTCCCTGCTCATCAATATATGAAATCCATTCCAGCTATTTCCAAGTCGTACAGGATGGATAGATGCAAACAGTCCCTCCAGGAGAGCCTCCCTGTCCTCCATACCCCATGCCCCTCCACCTGCCTTTTCCATCCTGATCTCACATTGTAGCTGAGACCTTCTAAGACCCACCTTTAGCTCACCTCTCTTTTGTTGATTAACAAGAAAAGACAGTCGTCAGCCCTTGTCGATACACGAATGGGGACCACAGTTTTTTTCTTTTATGCTGTTCTGAATATTACTTTTCAGTGAGGAAAGCAGAATTCAAACCTCATCAATGAAGCTAGAGTTGGCTCAGTAGGCTTGCCTGTGAGCTTTGCAAGCCCGAGGACCAGAATTTGAACGCCCAGGTCCTGGGTTAAAAGCCAGCATTGTGCTGCCTTAGTGACATGTCAGTTGTCTGTTCTTCTCCGTGGTCTGTGATGCTGCTAGCTCACACGGTTGGCTAGGTTTTTCAGTACCAGACATGATTCCCCTTTTGGTGAACAGACCTCAAGTCTAGTTGTGTCTCCTAGAAATGGCAGAGAAGCTACATCCACGAGGCTGCATCAACACAACAATTTATTGCTTAAATAAGACCTGAACAATGACGGCACCCATAGACTAATATGGTCCCAATCTTAGACAAGTAACTACAGGCAGCTACAGAATGCTGAGAATGGGGAAAATAGTCTTCCCCAGGAAAAATCCCTCCCTGGTTAGTTATTCAATACCAAATGGCCAGTACTGAAAACATACACACAAGTAACATTTGGAGGGACTGAACAGGCTGTGTTTATATAGTTAGGAATATATACATGCATATGGAACAACAATTAAAGAAATAAAAATCATGAATTTGAGAGAGATCAAGCGAGGGTGGGAGGGAGGAAAGGAAGGGGAAAATAATGTAATTATATTTTAATTAAAAAAAAAAAGAGTTGAGTATGGTTCATATGCCTGTAAACCCAGCATTTGGAAATGCTAGTTGGAGACTGCGGATCCAGGTACGCTCCAGGGCCCACTTCCCTGGACTGTGTGGCCAAGTTCCAGGGCTCATCGCTAGCGTCTACTGACTGGGTGGTGCTTCATCTGTCCGGGCTGCACCTCAGTTTACTGAGAAGAGAGCTTTGCGGGGAACTCTAGATCACACAGATACGAGTTTTGGGGCTCTCCAAAAACCGTGGGCTCAGAAGCCTTTCTTCCAGACTCCGCCCACAAAGGCCCGCCCCTCCGGTTATTTAACTCTGGTTCCACGCACCCGGTTTGCAGAGCGCGGTCTTATCCTGGCCGGAAGGAGCCACCCACAGCGTTTCTCACTCTCCATTGGCTGAGAGCGGCGGCGGGGGCAGGCCCAGGCCTACGATTGGCTGTTGGAACAAGGTTGTCCCGAGGCCCCGGCGGCCGGCGGGCGCTAAACGCCATGGAAGTCCCGTCTGTGCTGACCCGGGGGGCTGTGCAGCGGAGGGGCCCCAAGTCCCCGGAGAAGCAGGAGCAGGACCAGCCGGGACGGAGACCGGGGAGGCGAAGGCCGGGGCGGAGGTGCGCACGGCTGGGCTGAGCTCCGGGTCTGGGCCCGGGGTGGCCATGCTGCTTGTCCCTGTGTCCCTGCACAGTGCGACACTGTCACTTCTCGCGGTGGGCTCCCTCCATCCCTGCGTCCCTCTGTCCTTCCATCTATGGCCGCCTACGGGCCACCCGAGCAAGCTAGCAACGTCCCTGGGCCATGACAGACCCTGTCCCAGCCCACCGGGTGCCGTCCCGGTAGCCTGGCGCCATGACTACCGTACCTTTCTTTGGCCCTGTAAATCAGGCATTGCCATACATGGATGGCTTTCTGTTAGGCTGATATTTGAACTGAGACTTTCGGGAAGAGGAGGACCGCGGTTAGTGGCTATCCACGTGGGAGGATCACAATGAGCAAAGGCACAAAGTCAGGAGTGGACAGACAGACATGTCCCTTAGGTCTGGGGATTTGTTCCTTTGGGGTTAGTAACATCCTGGTAAGTGGGATACTGGGAAGGGTATCAGCGCAGACTTGACCTGTCTCGTTCTGTTTTTAGACCCACAGTTGTGAGACAGCTGGGCCATTCAGACGATAGTGTGGTTGCTGGGTAGAAGGTCTCCCAATCCGGTCCTTTCCTTCTTTCTGGAGGAATTCTAAGGTGACAAAGATGAACAGGGGTAGGCAGGATTGCTCTGAGTTCCTTTGGGTGCAGCTGAAGGGTAAAGAAATCAGCCAGGGAAGGGCATCTGGAAGAGAAGAGTCTGGAAATGAGATTTGAAAGGGGATGATTTACATGGCCCGATGACACAGGCCTGTGTTATCCGACTACTTGAGAGGGTGAGGTAGGAGGCTCACAAGTTTGAGGCCAACCTGGTTTAGCCAGGCTGTGTCTTCAAATAAGAAAAGAAGGTCTTGAGATGGAATTATGGTAGAGCACTTGCCGAGGATGTGGGAAGTCCTGAGTTTGAGTCCTGGCACCACAGGAAAAAGAGGGTATCTCCATTTTATCTCCAGACACCTGCTGCTGTCTGGCCGTCTCTGTAGTTCCAAGGGCTCCTCAGTTTAATTGCAGAGGTCCTGGGTCAGTGATTGGTGACTGATCCTGTGGAGGGAACTTAAGTCACTGCTGAGGCTTGGGCCCTGGGAGGTTTAGATGCCTGGGGGGGGTCCCTAAAAGGTTACTATGTATCTTCTCACTATTAAGATGATACTTTTAAAAACATAATAACAAACAAATGAACGCTTCCTCAGACATCGCTTCTTCATGAAGCCAAGGTACTCTTCCTTGTCATTATCTCCATTGGTGGACAGCGGGAGCGCTGTGAGTGGTCCATGCCCCTGGGTGTGGACAGAAGACAAAGCCTGCTTCTGGCCTCTCAAGGCCTTCAATTTTGCAAGTACTTGAAGACCCTATGTATTCCTTGGCCGCAGAAGGCCTGTGGCCCTAAGAAGTACCTACCTTGGGGTTCTCAGTGTGTGATTTGCCTGTTGGGTAGGGAAGGTGTTTACTCAGGTGTGGACTGCTATTGGCGCCTGTCCAAGCAGAAGCAGGCCCTGGTAGCTAATAAATAAGATGAGCCCTAGCTGCCCAGTCTCTGGTTCCATGCATGCCTCTGGTGTAGGTTTTATAAACCATGTCCCGAGATAGCTAACCATTTGCTTCTAACTGTTAGTTACCCTTTAGGGGGGCTGAGAATACAGCTCAGGTGATAGCTCACTTAATGTGCTTAAAACTTAGTTCAGTCACCAACACAACATAATGGAGCACCCCTGAGGCCCCAATGCTTGAGAGGTGGAAGGAGAAAGAGTAGAAATTCTGTGTTGCCCTTGACTATGCAGTCAGTTCCAGACTGGCCTGGATGACACAAGACTTTGTATCAAAAACAAAAACAAGTTAATCTTTTAAAAACCCACCCTTTGCCTAGGATCAAAGAGGACCAAGAAGAGGAAGCGATTTTTAGAGATGTGGTCAGTTTCAACCCGGACCCTTTACCAGGTGAGGTGACCAAGGCCCCCACTGTGGTCATTGCACCTTCCCTCCCCCTGGTCTGGTAAAAGCATCCGCATGAATTCCCTGATTGCCACCATTCCTTACTGTCTCCCTCTGTGGACCAGCTAGATATTATGACAAGGACACCACCAGACCTACCAGCTTCTACCTCTCATCCCTGGAGGACCTCCTGGCCTGGACCCCCATCATGGAGGATGGCTTCAACGTCGCCCTGGAGCCCCTAGAGCGTCGTCAGCCCCCACTGAGCAGCCCCAGGCCCCGGACCCTGCTGTGCCACGACATGATGGGCGGGTACCTGGAGGACAGGTGAGGTTCCTGACATAGCACTGGTCTCATTGCTGGCCGTCCTAGCATGGGAAGATGGCGGCAGCTGGAGTTGGGAAAGGAGGTTCTAGACGGGCCCTCTGCACCTCAGGGAGAGAAACTCAGTCCTATAGGTTAACTTCACATGGCAGAAGCAAGTTGGAGTTGGGTGAGTGTGTGTCTGTCTTAGCTACATAGATGGTTAGCTCCTCAGGCTGCCCCTGAAGAGGATCACCACCCGTGTCTCCAGGCCTCCGGGCCCATCAGCCATGTCCTCATTTGGTGTGTGTGTCCGTAGCCCTTCCCCTAAGCTCTGTCCTCATTCAGATCTCTTGCCTCTGGCTTCCTGGGCTTCCTCTCTCTCAGCTATGCACAGGTTAACTAGAGTGATACTTTAAACGTCTAGAGGACAGTCTTAGACAGAGTGATAGGAAGCTGAGTCAGAGCCAACGGCCCACTCTGGGGCCTGGCCGGCCTGCAGACACAGGGAGACGCAGGCACTGCTGACCCTGCGCCTGGGACGGAAGCCAGAGACAGGGCCTGTGCCCAGCCTTTCTGCTTCCTTCTCTTTCATCTGCTCACAGAGGCCAAAGTGCTGTCTGTGCAGATCCAGCGGCCCGTGCCAGCTCCCTGCCCAGTGAGTGAGCCCTCCCCAGACACACGAGGATGTTTGAGATTGGGTCTTACTCTGTAGTTTAGTCTGGTAGAGAACTCACTACGCTGCCCAGCCGGCTTCCACCTCCAGTCCCTCTGCCTCAGGTGCCTCCATGCCTAGCCCCCTCCTCAGGATTCTTTGTGGGTCTGTGTGTGTATGTGGAGGCCGGGGTACAACCTCGGCTATTTTTCCTCAGACACTGTCCACCTTCTTTTTGAGATACACTTCCTCAGTGGCCTGGAACTCATTAAGTAGACAAGGCTGGCCCATCTGTCACTCTCCTCCTTCCCATCCCTGAGAGTACATGCACACTCTACCCTACCTGAATTTTTAATTTTTTTTTTTTTTTTTACTAAGTCGGTTCTGGGGATGGAACTCCCTGCAAGGCAGGCCCTTTGCTGGCTGCCACCCCAGCTCCTGCTCCTGGCTGCTCTCGACAGAAGAGCCTCAGGTAGTTCCTGCTCTCGCTCCTCCCACACAGGGTCTCACCCAGCAGGCTTTCAGAACTGGGGTGTGACACCTCACCCAAGGCTGCTCTCTCCCACCCACCATCAGTGTCCTGATTCTGTCTCCTGGGACCTGACTCTGTCCCATGTCTTCCAGGTTCATTCAGGGCTCGAAGGCGCAGAACCCCTACTCCTTCTACCACTGGCAGTACATCGACATCTTTGTGTACTTCAGCCATCACACGGTCACCATCCCCCCTGTGTGCTGGACCAATGCTGCCCACCGGCACGGGGTCTGCGTGCTGGGTAAGAGCCAAGCGGCTGGTGTGCCTGTTGGGTGATCCTGTGACATAGCTGTGCCCGTGGGTCAGGACGGGTGTCTGGACATTTTCCCAGGGAGGACCAGATGGCATCTATTTTTAGCTATGGCCCATCGGTCATTGTGGTGGTGAGCAGAGGGGCCATACTGTGTTCCAGAAAAGCCCTGCTTACATACATGAGTAGTGGTTGCATCTGGCCCGAGGCCACAGTTTGCCATCCACTGGTTCAGACCAGTGCCTCTCCAGCTTCATCCTGCATCCCCTGTGACCACATCTCAGAGGACCACTGGTAGAATGTCTACATCCTCCTATAGTCCTGATGTCTAGCAAGCACACTTGGGCAAGCCCCAGGTCAGAGGAGAGCCGTCCCTGCAGCCGTTTCTATCTCTTGTCTCACAGGGACCTTTATCACAGAGTGGAAGGAGGGTGGCAAGCTCTGTGAATCCTTCCTGGCTGGGGATGAGCGCTCCTACCAGGCGGTGGCCGATCAGCTGGTCCAGATCGCTCAGTTTTTTCGTTTCGATGGTTGGCTCATCAATATCGAGAACTCCCTGAGTGTAAGTGCTGCAGCCGTATCTGGCGCTGCAGCCGTGTTCTGGCGCCTGCCCCTCCACCCGTTGCTTTGCAGACCCTTCTTGCTTGCTTCCCCTGTCTTGATTCCTTGCTCTACCCTCACCCCTTTGCATGACCCCTCTTGCTCCGCACCCAGGCCCTAGCCCCTGGTAGCAAGACCCACTTCTCGTGTCCCAGCTGGGGCCACCAGTGCCATCTCTGGCTGCTAGTCCTGAGCTCCGTTGGCTTTGCTCTGCTTGCCTCCCTCCTCAGTGTGGTCACACGCTTTCTCTCCATCCCTGCTTTGGGCTTGTGTGGCTTTTCTGTGGTCCTGGCCCCTTCCCTTGCTTTTTATCTTTTCCTGAGTTCCAGGCTATTTTCTTTCCTGTCCTTCCTATCCTGTGGCTGTAGGACAAGGGGCATTTCTGACAGGGCTGGCTCTTATGGCCTCCCTTCTCCACCATACTGCGTTATTTCTCACGACAGACATGCCCAGCCTTGCCAGAGTCTGATCTCCCTTCCCCCCTTGCAGCCGGCTGCTGTGGGGAACACACCCCCATTTCTCCGGTACCTGACTACGCAGCTCCATCAGCTGGTTCCTGGAGGTCTGGTGCTCTGGTATGACAGCGTGGTACAGAGCGGGCAGCTCAAGTGGCAGGATGAACTCAATGAACAGAACAGGTGAGCGCCAGGGGCGGCCGTGCAGGAAGAGGAGCTGGACAGGTTACAGGGCATCCTGTGTGGGCAGCTTTGGGTCAGAGGGAGCAGGTGTGATCAGTACCCACGGGGCTGGACGCGGCAGAGTCTGGTCTTGGGCAGCCCCAGTCTGTGGGTTCTGTGTGGCCCTGAGCATCAGGGAGGCTGACAGCTGATGAGTGTCCCGTCCAGCTGTGCATGGCCTCAGCTGGTCCTTGCCACCTCCCAGGGTTTTCTTTGACTCCTGCGATGGCTTCTTCACCAACTATAATTGGCGGGAGGACCACCTGCAGAGGATGGTGGCGCAGGCGGGGAATCGCCTGGCTGACGTGTATGTGGGTGTGGATGTGTTTGCTCGGAGCAATGTGGTCGGAGGCCGTTTCGATACTGACAAGGTAGGTGGTGGCCTTTTCACCGCACAGGGCTACTGGTCTGCACACCCTTGGTGGCCTCTTCTTTGGGGACCTTCTGTTCTTATTAGTACCACAGAGGAAAGAAAGAGCAACTGTTCCCTGAGAAGGGTTTCTCTGTCTAGCTATGGCTATCCTGGAACTTGCTCTGTAGACCAGGCTGGCCTCGAACTCACAGAGATCTGCCTGCTTCTGCCTCCCGAATGCTAGGATTAAAGGCGTGCGCCACCACTGCCCGACTCCGTTTGCTTCCACTCTTGAATCATCCCCCAGACGCCGATTTCCCTCCCCTCCTGGGCTACGTGCTTTGGAGCGCGTTGAGTGACTTCTCACGTCACTTAGACAGAGGGAATGTGTAGGAGTTGTAGTGACAGAGGTGAAGCATCCGTGTTTGGGAACAGTGAGATTTTTCTGGCCAAGTCAGCTCAGCAGGGAGGAGAGGTGACCCAGTTCCTGTCTGTAGGTCCAGAGGGAAGCTCTAGATGAATCATTTGACCCAGGGCCCTGGTTTTACTTCCGTTGTGATCAAATGCTCTGATTAAATGCAACAGGTTACAGTTCCAGGCTCCAGCCCATCAGTGTAGGGAAGTCTGGGCGGCTGACACAGCACCGTCCAGATCAGAGGGAAATGAAGTCAATGCTGGCTTATTCTCAGCTGGCTCTCTTCTCCCCCACCTCTCATTATTTTTGGGACAGGGTCTTTCTGTGTAGCCCTGGCTGTCCTGGAACTTGCTGTGTAGAACACACTTTCCTTGCCTTCCCCGTCTCTGCCTCCTGGGATTAAAGGTCACCCCGCCCAGCTTTCTCCTCTTTTATATTGTTCAGGACTTCCTTTCCTAGGGAATGGCACTGCCTCCAATGGGCTAGGTCTTCCTACATCGATCAACAAGATGGCACTCTCTCAGACACGCCCACAGACTAACCCAGATTCCCAAGTTATTCTAGTTGTGCAAGGTGACAGTTAATACAAAGGAGCACACAGTCGCCCAGCCCAGTGACTCTACCTGCTGTGATTCTCAGGGGAGAAGAGGGAGGGGGAGGTGGAGAGTCCCAGTGAGTTCACTGCTCTGCCCTCCACGACAGCACCATGACTGAGTCTGCCATGTTTTCAGTTGTTTCTTCTTTAGCTGGCTTGTGGGACAACAGGGATGAAGCCCAAGACCCTCTGCTTGGAGTTGTGAGAGAGAGCTTTCCCTAGCTGGCCCTAAGAGATCCTTCCCTGGGAGCTGGCCTCCAATCCTGCCTGGACTCTGGTCCCAGTGTGCGACATCTCCCTCGTTTCTGTCTCCCCAGTCACTGGAGCTGATCCGTAAGCACGGCTTCTCGGCGGCGCTCTTTGCTCCTGGCTGGGTGTATGAGTGTCTGGAGAAGAGTGAATTCCTTCAGAACCAGGACAAGTGAGTCCCCAAGGGCTTTGCCTGGACCGGCAGGAGAGGGGGCATTTCTGCTGCTGTGGGTACCTGGCATGGCTCAGGTCTAACTGTATAATAATCCTCTCCAATGGGGTGGGACTGGAGGGCAAGAACAACATGGATGCCCTGGCAGCCCCGACAGGATGCTAGAGACCACCTGGGCAGGAGGGAACGGAGGATGAGAACCACTTCCTGCCCATGTCATCTGGCCTGTCCCTAGCAGGGTGCCGCAGACTCCCCAGCTCCACAGGGCTGCAGGGAGGTGGAGCACCCCCTCACCCCAACTCCCTGTGTCCCTGTCAGATTCTGGAGACTGCTGGAGCGCTTCCTGCCCACACACAGTATCTGCTCCCTGCCCTTTGTCACCTCTTTCTGTCTGGGGCTAGGACCTCGAAGAGTATGCTACGGCAAGGTGCGGTCGGGTGCTGAGGACAGGGTGGGAAAGTGGGCTTCTCTGTGTCTGGCTCTGGCTGGGATGGGCAGGAGAGAGCCAACGGGTGTGAGCCGGAGTGTTATGTATGGCCTTTCTGTCCCTACCTCCATGTTCTCTTTGCCTCTGCAGAGGAGGCTCCTGCCCCTGTTCCATTTCTCACTCACTCTGTCGACCAGGTTGACCTTGAACTCACAGAGATCTGCCCGTCTCTGCCTCCCAAGTGCTGGGATTAAAGGCATGCGCCACGACCGCCCAATCTTTTTGTCACTTTTCCTCTTTCTTCAGGAGCAGGCAGTGGGGTCCTGGTACCATCCTAGTGCCCAGGAGACCCAGCCCCTCTTTGGCGAACATAAACTGGCTGGAGACAGTGGGGGCTGGGTGAAGACACACTGCTGCCTGGCTGACGCCTGGCACGGGGGCAGCTCTCTGTTGCTCCGGGGCCTGATCCCGCCTGAGCTTGACAACGTAGCCGTGAGGTGGGTGAGTGATGGCTGAGGTGTGTGGGTCTCCGCCTTCTGTCCTCTGGGTCTGCGGCTAAATTAGGCAGAGGGTCTGCCAGAGCCAAGTAAGGAGCAGTCAGACCTCAGATCTTTTGTACAGTGTTCAAACGCATTTCACAACGCCTCTGCAGCCTGCTTCAGTGTTGCATGACTGTGTTGTTTGGGTACAGTGTCATGCAGGAGTTTGAAACAGCCCACCGAGTGGCACTTCCCAGCACGTGGCTGCCTTAGATGGTGCATGGGAGGAAATTAGAACCAGGGCCTTGCAGTCTGCAGCAGAGTCTGGCTATAGGAAAGGCCAGGCCCTAGCCACGGTAGGGAGGGAGGGGCAGGTGGAGGGTCTGCGGCCTCTCTTCCACCTCTCATGAGCTTTCTCTCCTCCAGGTTGTTCTCCTTGCAGGTTCCACTGCCACCCAAACTCTTCCTGTCAATGGTGTACAAGTTTGAAGGCTCAACTGATGTTCAGGTGGCTTTGGAGCTTACAACAGGGGATGCCAGCAGCTGCCATGTGGGTGGCATATCGGTGCTGAATGGTGAGAGGCTGGGTGACTTCCTGGGAAGGAGATGGCGAGGGCCCTGGCTTGGGGTGGAACTGGTGTGGGTGGGGCTGCTGTGGGCGGGGATGGGTGGTTACCACCTAGGGTGGAATCTGTGGTTTGTGGTCACAGAGATGTTAGACAGGGGTCTCCTAACCCCTCTCTACTGCCCTCCCCAGGGGTCTCCTAGACCCCCTTCCCTCCACTGCCCTACCAGGGGTCTCCTAGACCTCCCTTCCCCGCACTGTCCTGCCAAGTAGACATTCTGCCCCTCTTGGGTTTTCCTGTGGGATTCTCCTTTCTGAAGCCCATGTCTTCTAGCAGATTCTGGCTCAAGGCACAGTCCCCGACCCCTCCGGGTGCCCCCCACCAAGCTGGCCAGGTGGGGTGGCCGTTGTGGCCAGCAGCTCAGTGGGGGCTGGATTCAATGGTGAGTCCCTTTCCTGTCAGGTCCCCTTAAGGCAATGGGCACACGTGGAGGAATGTAAGGAGCAGGAGTCCCCCACTGAGAACACTGGAACAAGAGGGAAGGAGAGACCTTGGTTTGACCCTCGAGTTTTTGCAGCAGTGAGACAGACCAGAACATTCCTTGCAGGAACCTGCTGTAGTCTGGGGCCCCATGACCTGGGGTACCCCTGGGATGCTCCCTGCTTCCTGCTGTGGCTGAGGCCCTCCCCATAGCTGGCTTGTGAGTGGCTTGTGTATTTTTTCAGCTGCTATGAGGTGAGCCTGCATGGATGCCTGCTTCAGGACCTCTTGGTGAGCTTCTCACGGCCACCTGGCAGCAGGGAGGAGAAGGGCTTCATTTGTCGCCTTGGAGAGATCCAGGTGTGTATGTGGGAACTGTGGGGAGAAGGAAGGGGTATATGGGGGCATGTCTGGGTCCCGGGTGAGGAAGGGGTGGATGGAGGCTGAGGAGTGCCTCCCTGGGCATTTAGCCAGCCAAACCTCTCTCCTATCAGGTGGTTGATGCCAAAAGCCTGCTGGCCCCTCTGCCTCGGGTGCAGAAGGTCACCATCTCCCAGCTCCGCTGGCTCCCGCTGATCTCTGGATCCGAGGGCCGACCTGCCCAGCTCCTTCTCAGCTGCACTCTCCAGTGGTCCTTCCACCTGCTCCAAGCCAGGTGCTTCCAGATTCACTGCCGGGAACAGACAGGAAGCAGCTCTGCAACAGACGGGACTGAGAAGCTAACGTTCCTGGGCCTGGCTTTTGCCAACCAGTACCGTGTGGTGGACTTGGTAGTGGGGGCTGCTAGATTTGGGCAGGATGGTCGTGTGGAGTTCCTGGTGGAGCCTGTCCCCAGGGAGGGCTTCCAGGTGCCTCAGGCTGAGTGGGGCAGGGCGGCCCTAATCTACTCAGCCCCTCAGTGAGCCCATCCCAGAGCATGGTACCCTTCTTGCCTCAAGACTCGAGGTTTCCTCTTGGTCAACCACCCAGGGCTGAGTGGACCACTGAGTATAGCTGGGTCCCCAGGTCTCTAGGCTCTGGCTGTGCTCCCAGGGAGCTCTGCCCTGTGGGTGCTCCAGGTGAGTTACCTAGCACCCACATCCTTCTGTGTAATGCCCTCCATGGGATATAGGACTCAGGGGAGAAGGAGAGCGCTTGAAGTTTCTTTCAGAAGGTTCAGTAAAGACTACCACTCACAGTCTGAAAAGATGCTTCTGTTGGTAATGGTGGCCATTTATCCCCGCAGCTTTGACAATCAGAGACAAACCTCACTGGTGGCAGTAAGGACCCTGAGAGGCCAGGATTTGTGATGCTCCCTGAAGACTGAGGCAACACCCCTCAGGGTTGGAGTGGGAGTCGGGTACTCACAGGGTAGCTGGGATGGTGCCCCCTAGGACTAGGAGCTCCATCTGGTAGGCATTGGCACCCCCCCCACCTGTACAAGGTGGGCCAGTCACACATCAGACTACCCGTGTGGATGGCGGCTTTGGCAGCTAAATGTCCCCTGCCTGTGCACAGGCTGTCTGCCATGGTGAAGGTGCAGAGGCATTAGGTACCACTAGGCTTCTTCCCCTGCGTCTCCTAGAGATTGGTGAGCCTTACCTCCCTCCAGGTGCGGCTACATCTTTAGCTGTACAGAGCCCTGTTGACATTGGGCTGCATGGAAACCACCCATGGTGTATCCGGGTCTTGTGCTTCATGCTCAGGCCACGATCTCTCTCATCCCTTCTTGGTTCATACATGGGACCCTCTTTGACACAGCTCTGGGGTCTGACCTGTGGATGCCAGAGCAGTCTGTCGCCATCCCCCAGAGGTGAAGGGGCTGGATGGGTGGGGCTTCCTCAGAGTCCTGCCTGAGTACCAGGCAAGGACAAGGGTGGCTCCTGCCTGTACGAGTTGATGCTTCTGCCCATCTTCCCTGATTCTGTGGGCACTCTGTCTCTCATGAGTGACACCTATAAGGGTGAGGACCTAGAACCATTTCTGCCCTGTTTCTCCTGTGATTCTATCAGCTCTCATAGGGACAGAGGCAGGACAGGGCCTCTGGTAAAGTCCAGGCTACTCCTGTACCCTGGCATGTGGCCACCAGCCTTGCAAGGTGGGAGAGGAGCACCCAGGACTGAGATGGCCGTGCTTTCTCTGGTCTGTTGCGGGAATCTGCCCCCAGAGCCCTGGCTTCCCTAGTCCCAGTCTGGAGTGGAAAGTCCATGGGCGACAGGCAGGGCAGGTGGTGGGTTCCGGGGCAGTGCAGCATTCCCGAATACCCTGCTTCCCTTATGGTACCGAGGTCACTTTTTAAAAGTGCTGGTTCCTTCAAATATTTTATGCAGAGAAGGAGGGAAAATTTATAGTGGCAATTATTTTCTTACAGTCTGGTGAGCAAGCAATTAGAAGTAAGGGGGCTTAGCAGAGCGTGGCGTGAGGCAAAGCCGCGCAACCCCTCTTCCCAGGAGCACGGTCCCCAGTCCCGGCAACACTGACTCCTGCGCAGGAAAATTAATCTGCCGGCATTTAAGCCCGGGCCCCTCTGGTGGATAAAATCACTTGGAAATAAATTATCCAATGTGAAAAACGAGAAGGCAAGTCTTGGTGTGATCCGGCTCTCGACCCCAGCCCTGAAGTTCTTGGTTTGGATTCTGCGTCTCTCGTGGCAGATCTCAGCCCCTGCCTTAACTGCCCCCCACTACTGTTCTTCTGCCACCTCTTTCGGGCTCAAGGCTGGGCCGCACATTCACCTTGGAATGAATGAAGGGCCACCGTTGAGGGCGTCCACACCATAATGGCTTCACTCCCTATCCTGGCTCTGTAACCTTACATTCAGTCAACACCACGGCTGGGGAATACCTACCATGCCCCTGCTTCCTTAGGGGCAACTGGTAGAAGCCTTTGGGGCTGCTCTGCTCCACGAGTCTGTCTTGGGGCAGGCGCAGAGGCCAGCCTGAAGAAGGGGGCTGGAACTTCTCAGGTATTTGCCCAGAGGGTCCCCAGCCTCCCCACTATCACCTGCTTATCCTAGGGCTGGGCCCCAAACCCCAGACCTTGAGTGCTTCCCCCAGCCCCCTGTGCAGGGAACTGCTAAATCAGAAAAAGCCATCCTGGTTTGAAGAAAGAAATCTTTATTAATCTTAATAGTAATACTGTTACTTTGAATGATCACACCGTGGAAGCATACAGAATGGTAAGAAAGGAAGCCTGGGGCTCGGCTGCAGTCCTGGGAGAGGGGCTGGGATGAGGGTTCCGAGCTGCTGTGGGAAAAGGGTCCGAAACAGCAGAAGGCGAGGGGCTCTGTACAGAGGACAGAGCCGGAGGCAGGCGCAGGGCTATGTACAACAGGAATAGAAAAGGAGGGTCCCGTTTCCATAGCTTCGGTGGCTGATGCTGGATAGAAAGTGAGGTGATTTATTTTGAGGTGTCATGAGACAGTGGTGCCGCGTCGGGAGCCATGGTTTCTGTTATTTTTATTTTTATTTTTTGCTGTTAATCCTACTCCACCTATCCCGGCCTTGCCAGGGGCTTCTTTGCTACCTGTCCCTTGTGCCATCCACTGGGCCTGCTGCTTTCCTATGACACCACTATTCCTGCCCAGGGAGTGAAGGGGCTGCAGCCCCGTTGGCCTTCCCTGCGGCGGGGCCAGCCCAGACCGTCCCCGTTCTTTGCCTTCCCCATGGGTCCTGCTCTGACCGTGGCCCTCCAGACCCTAGCACCTTGACTCCCGGCCTCGAGGTGCAGCCCAGGGCTGGCCCATCCGCCATCGCCTGCTCCCTAGCAGAACTGAGCCCACAGGAGGGAGCAGGAAGGAGGCTGGGTCCTTCTTCAGGAAGGCTGTGCTCCAGGGCCCACCTGTCCACGCTTAACAGCAGGAGGACTGGGTCCCTGCTGGCTGGGCCTCCTTCGTTCTCTGTAGCTGGAAGCTTTCTCACATAGGGGAGCGGGAGCATGGGGTGCTCCAGAGTCCTGGAGCCATGTCAGCCCTTTGCATTGGGAGTTGGACCCCAGGGCGGCTGGTTGGACAGCTGACGCACTGGCAGCACATTCAGTGAGGCCAGGCTGGAGACCTGGGATGAGTGACAAGCCGCCATTGGCCCCTAACTGCCTCCAGCCCCTCCAGGGCTCAGCAGGCAATAGCCCAAGTCAGCTGGCTGCTCCTTCTCAGGGGCCTGCTCCACCCTAGGAACCCCCTGCCTGGGGAGCAGGGTGGGAAAGGAAGACTGGGTAAGATACCGGAGCCCCCCGCCCCACACCCACGGGCCACATTTCCCCTCCAGGTCTTCCCCAGCGCCTGGCCGCATCCCTACTGCACCGCCAGCCAGGCAAGGCCACTCTCCGGCGCCCCCTGGGGGACGAGCTCCCTCGGTGCGGGCGTACGCCAGACGTGGACTTGGACTTGGACTTGGACTTGGTTGGATGCCTCTTGGTTTGGTTGGAATTTTTTGTTGTTGTTGTTGCTGCTTGGATCTTAACATCTTTTTTTGTTTTGTTTTTTGTTTTGTGATTTTTTTTGTTTTTTTGTTTTTGCCCTTCATGGTCCGAGAAGGAGACGGTGGAAGGTTTCACTACAACAGAAACAGAAAGGGAAGGGCTTGCAGTTTCTGAGGGGTAGCTGCAGCACATGGGGCCACTGTACCTGTGGGCTTGGGTCTGACCTGAAGCCACAGTGCCCCTAAACCTTTCCCCCACAGCTGGAGCCCCACCACAGGCTAGACATAAAGCAGACCATCTTGTAGGGATGAGCGGACCAGGTAGGATATGGTAGAGATCATGGAAGGAGAGGGAGCAGGGCTCTGTCTACAATGGGGCTAACAACTTTGGTTGCCTTGTGGTGCTAAACCCCCAGAGTGGAGGGACCAGCACCGGCTAGTTCTCCAGAGCTCTCGGCCTGACCTCAGGTGCCAACCTGCATACTCTCTGGGACTCTAGACAGTGGAGTTAGGTGGGTCCTCACTGGCCACAGAGGCACAGACATGCTAACGGAGGCCTGAGGAAGGAAGCGGACACATGTCCCTGGCCTGCTGACTGGAGCCCTTTCCTCTCCTGGGATGAACCTCGACAATAGGTATGTCGAGTCTCGTGATGGTTGTGAGGGGGCTCTGTAGGTCGAGGACAAACACCCGGCGCCATCAGCTTCAGGTGCCTGAGGAGGCAGTGAGGCTCAGGGAGGGTCTCCAGGGCCACCAATGCAGTGTGACCCTGGAGCAGGGACATTTCTGTAAGGAATCCCAGAGCTGGGGTGACCACAGCCGCACACACACAGAACAGTGTGCTTATGACTACCTGGACAGGAGGATAATTAGTAAACTTTAATAGAAACATTAACTTCAGCTGAGAGGAAGTCCAGAGGGGCAGCTACTCCTGACATTCCCGGTGAAAGGTGGATGGAGGCCCCTCCCACCGGGAAACTCACTGACGAGGCCTCTATCAGTCACCAAGCATGGGGGTGGCCAGGCCTGCAGGGGTTGACCGAGGTGACTCTGAGGGAGGTTTGGTGGCACTTCTGGAGCTCCGAGGGCCCGCGTTGCCCTGCGGCACAGGCATGGCCCTGGTAGGGCGACCTGCCATCCCCCCGGCCTGGCTCCCGCTGTACGCATACTGTACCTGAAGTGGCTTGTACAACACCAACAACGTCAAGATAGGAAACCAAGGTTCAGACATACAGGAAAACCAGGGTCAGAGACACACACACCGGCATGGGTGGGGTGGGGAGACCAGCTGGCTGGAGGTAAAAATCTATGGACTTTAGAGTCGCAGAGGGGTCAGCGGCGCGTGTTGCTGACCGGGAGGGGCGCACTGTCCTCCTGGTGGCTGTGTCTGGTGTTGGGAATGGAGGGTTTGGTTTGGAATAAGCAGTGGCATGAATGCTGTGAGGGGGGTCTCTTGCTAGTAGGGGGTGAAGCGGCTGTACCCTCCTCGGCAGAGGCTAGCCTGCAACATCAAAGATGAAAAACAGCCAATCAGTACCATCTTTCGGTATCGGGAGGAAAAAAATCAAAAAGAAAAAAAAATTAAGGAAAACCGAAAAAGAAAAAGAAAGAAATAGCTAACCCTACTTTCTTTCCCCCGATAGTATTTCCTTGGGAAGAATGGGTTTCCGGTTACCATGGCAATGGGGGGTGGGCTGGTTCCTGGATGGTGGTCTTGGGGCTGGGAGGGCTGATTCCCCCCCTTGCAGACTTCTATACTACACTGTCTTTGGGCTCACTTCTTGGGGCTTCAGCTGGGCCCACTGTGCACTCTGGTGGAGATACCGAGATACCTCCTCGTGCCTACGGGGCTAGTGAGGACGCTCCGACAGGCCTCCGGAGTCACTGAAGCCTGAGCGGCCCACCTGCGGGGCCCAGTTCCTGACCTGCTTCTGGGTCTCCTAGGGCCTGCTAACCTCGGCTCTGTGTCTTGCCAGAGAGGTTTCTGTGGAATTTAGTTCTCACCGCCCCCCCCCCCAAAGTTTGGCAGGAAATGGGAAGAAAGTAGCAAACGCAGGAGGAAAAAGCCAGAAAAAATAAGCCATAACCAAAAGGGGCCCGTGAGTCCGCCACAGCTCTCAGCCAGCTGCCTTGAGGCAGCCAGGGCCTTCAGGTTGCCGTCCTGGGTCTGGGTCTCTTCCTGTATGGCTGCGGCACCCTCTTAGCTAGAGCCCCACAGCCCTGCTCAGGATGTCTGGGGCTTGTTAAAAATCAATGAAGACAAAAATCCCCAAGGGAATAATCAAAACCAAGGGAGGTAGAAAAAAAATTCATATTGCCCCTTAGCTTTCTCTCTCTTTACTGCCCCCCAAATGTTTTCATCTTTGATGCTGGATGCCAAGCTAGAAACATACATCAACATCCCTGGGGTGGGGGTTCTAAGGCTCAGGAAGCAGGTGTGCACTGGACACAGACTGGGGTACAGAGGGTCTGGGCGCACACACACACAGACACACATACACATGCACACAGACACACCAGCCCACCCACTCTCCCACCCTGCTAGAGTTCTCTCCACCCTGAACACCATGGATGAGGCTGCTGGAGACCGTATCCCTGGAGCCCCGGGGCAGTCTGGGAAGAGAGTGTGGTGCGAAAGGGTTGCTGTCCTTTAGTTCCTCTGCCAAGTGAAAATGGGAAGGCGGCGGGGAGGTTAACTTCAGACACTTCCCAGGGAAGAATCGGTTACATCTGCCCAAACTGCCAGGCCCCTAGAGCCACTTCTGGGAGGAAAGGCCATGGTACTGGAAATGGAGGGATCTTGGCAGGACTGTGGTCACCGGGCTCGGGAACACTAAGATGCTACCCAGAGGTCAGGTCATCGTGGAGGGTTGGACCTGCCTCTGGGGCAAGTTCCTCCCTCTCAATAGTTTTCCTGAACTCTCCAGAACTAGGCATTGGCTGCAGGTCTCAGCCTCGTCCTGCAGCCTGGTCCCACCCATCCCAGTACAGGATGGATCTCTTCGTCACTAAGGGCAGTTGTTCTTACCATGGTTCCGATGCTGTAGGTTGCTGTGGGGCCGATGGTGTGATGGTAGGGATCGGTGGCTGCATAGACTCTGCCATAACTAGGGAAGAGCAGGGACAGGGAGGGTGCCGGAGAGGGACAGCTGAAGCGGGCGGCAGCTGGCCAGGCTTCCCCCGAGGCCCCTCCCTCCCCCATGAGACCCTCTCAGCTGCCCGTCCTTGCTTTCTGTTTGGAGGAAAGTTTCTGGAACTTAGCAGTATACCCCCTTCGTTAGGTGGCCAATGTGTTCTGCTTGGTGACACAGGGAGGGGATGGTGTCGTTCGTGTGAGTCTGCCTCAAGCAAGAACTAGGGCACAGAGTTTGAGAGAAGAGAGAGATGGGGGATGGGGACCAGGGACATCACGGCCCAAAAGGTGGCACTCTGTCCCAGATGACCTTCTGCTCACCTAGTTTGTGAGGTGACAAATTCTTAGGAGACAAGGCTGGGTCACCCTGCATGCTTCGCACATTTGGTAAGGCAGGGCAATAGACTGTAAGGAGAGCAAGGATTGGAGGGCCCTGCCCGTTATGGTGGGAGGGGATGGTGGTGGGCAGTAGGCAGCCTCCAGGCCACAGGGGGCATATGGACAAGCGTGCCAGCTTTCTATAGGCAGATCCACTCTATGACCCAGACAGGAGCTCTGAAGCTACCGGGGCCAAGAGTCCGAGGGAAAACGCATTAGACTCAATGAGAACCTTGCCCTGAGCAATCACAGGTGGGCAGAGGGAGGGCTGGCTGCTCCCAGACACAAACTGGACCAGGGCTGTTTCCAGAGGTCCCCAGTCGGCCTCCTTGTAGAGGTCTTGAGAGCTGTGAGACCCCTAGGTTGAGATCTGGGTGTTATGTCTGCTCCATGAGACAGAATGAGGTAACCAGTCAGGGATTCCCTGGCTCAAGGATCTCTGAGCTCAGTCTGGATCCTTCCAGCCCTGCATTCACCAGACACAGGCACGGACAGGTCCTGAGTGATGGATGGGGCTTCCTGTCTGTCTGCACCCATCCTCCTAAGAGCCCCCCAGCACCCGTGCGGCCCGCTGCTCCCAGTCTTACCTGTCGCTGTAGGCTGCGGCAGTGGCGGCTGCGGGCTGAGCATATCTGTAAGCTGCATAGCCTCCCTGCAGGGGAGGGAGGGAGGAGAGATGGCAGGTGGACTCAGTGGGGCTCACTCAGGTTGAGGCAGAGCCAGAGAAACTGAGGTAGGCACAGAGCCAGCAGAGCCAGGCCCTCAGGAGGGACTGCAGACCTTCTCAGGCCTCCTGTGCCTGATTTACCATTCCCACCTTGGTCTGGTGTGGCTTAGGTGGTCCTGGCCTAAGCCAGGTGGTCTGTGGACTGATGGAGGGCTGAGGACTACGCTGTTCAAGATGAAGCAGGGTTGCCTGCTCCTTTGTTCGTCCTTCCTTCCTTCCTTCCTTCCTTCCTTCCTTCCTTCCTCCCTCCCTCCCTCCCTCCCTCCCTCCCTCCCCCCTCCTTCCCTCCATCCCCCCCTCCATCCCTCCCTCCAACTTCCTCCCTGTCTTCCTTATCTGTTCTCACACTCATTTGTAATTTCAGAGCACACTATTTTGCACCAATTGTATCTCTGGCTGCAAGCTGGTCCTGGCACACAGTAAGAGCCCACAGACCCACCAACACTCCAGCCTGAACGCTGACAGTTACAGGAAGCCCACTGGTGACTCTGGACACAGTCCTGGACACCAGGAAGAATGAAGGGGGCCTTGAAGGGATGGGCTCAGATACACCTTAGACAAGTGGGTAGTTAATTATGGGTAGCTGCTCAGGGGCAAGGCACAGCCAGGTTTATTGTGGGGAATGCTCACTGAGGGTCTCAGCCACAGAACGTGATGAGCACAGTCTTAGAGGGAAAGCGAGGCACAGGACCTTACCCTGAGAGAATGGACACTCAGGGTCTACCTCTGGTATCTTTCAGGACCTCCACACCAGGAAAGGGTGTGGCTGCCGCCCTTAGCCTGGTTAGGAACGGGAAAGGGCCACTCAGTGCCCTTCATATAACCCCCTGCCACATGAGGCAGGGTGCCTTAGGTTTATATTGCTACTGGGACAGCCATTAGACATGGCCGTGGTCTCTGTGCACTGAGGCTCAAGCACTGAGTCTAAGTGAGGCCATGAGGGCAGACGGACTTCTCACGGGCACACACGGAACGTTGGGCTTGCACCCTTCCCTCCCCAGGGCTACACTTACATAAATCTCAGCACCATAAAATCCATCCTGATACACGACCCTGGAAGCAAACGGACAAGAGAGTGGTGGGAACGCTGGAGAGGCGGGGTAGGCCGGCTCCGGTGTCTGCTGAGGAGGGAGGGGGCACGGTGCCAGCCCCGCCCATGGGACTGGCATTTTAACAAGCGTTTGCTCCAGTGCCCTGTTTGGTATAACAATAGAGTAACACCCTTGCTGGTCAGCTCCTTTCTCCCAAAACCCAGGGGCCCATCAGCCCTCTCCTGCTATCCTCCCCTCTCTCCCCCTTCAGCAGTGGAGGGCAGGACCCCATGGAAGGGTCCAGAGAGGGCTCTCAGAAGGCCCTTGCTGGACCCAAGGGCTGACACATGCTCTTATTTAGCATTCAGATGACACGTGGTGTTAAATGATCCTCCAGAGGCCAGGGAGCCCTGGAGATGTCCCTTGTGGTGGGGATGCTGATGGTGCAGGCAGTTCCAGTGCTGGGCTCTGGGGTCCCCACCATTTTGTCCAGCCCCACGGTTCTGGAAGGGCAGCTGAGCCCCCTTAGCTGCTCAGGGCTACCTCCCACGCCCCCTGGCTTCCCTTCAGCTCCCCCCTTTCAGGTACTCACGCTCCATAAGTCGGAATGGGGGGCGGAGGTGGTGCAGCTCGAAATGTATTATACACAGCGCGGCCCCGGCCCCGCAGGTGTGCGCCCCGGTAGGCGACGGCGGTGCCCGTGGTGGGGTAGGGGAAACTGGTCACTGCGGGGAAGGAATAGGAGAGAGGAGGACAGTGAGCAGAGGCCAAGCTTGCAGCCCCACTTGCCCGGCCTCAGCCCATCCCACTTGTCCCCCGTCCCCACCTTTACCTGCATAGAATTCAGGCCCATAGACTGCCCCTACTACAGGGTTTAGCTTCCAGCCTAGAACAGAAAGAACATAGTCACTGACTTCCCAAACCTACTGCCACCTCTCCTTATGCCTGGGACCTCCAAAGGCCATAAACAGCCAAGCCTACGGGAATTAATTAACATTGGGCCTCTGTGAGGGGCAGGACCCTGTCCAGGAATGGGCAGAGGACGTGGATCATCAACCCGGTCCCTCTCCCCACACCACAGCCACCTGCTACTGGAAGAATAGCAGGCACCCCCACTTTAGCCCATCACCTGGGTTCTTGGGGTTCCCCTACAGTGTGACCCCCCCAGCTTGCTCCTGGGCATGCTTGCCCCGGGGCATCAGAAGTTTGAGGTACAAGGGAAGGGGAGACACAATTTGAAAATATCTGTATCTGATTCACTGTTGGGGCTCTTTCTTCCCATGCTGCCTGGAAGTCTCCCAGCTGCTCTGAGGTTCCTGGGGCTCCCTTCCCTGAGTGACGGGCCCCCCACCCTCTGTCCTCTTGTCTCAGGTCCTTCTGTAGAGTTACTGGGAAAGACGGGGAGGAAGGCCATTAGATCCAAGAGAATAGTGACAGGGTCAGCAAAATGGCTCAGTGGGTAAAGGTGCTTGCCGCTAAACCTGGTGACCAGAGTTCAAGTCCCTGGACCTACATGATGGAAGGAGAGAACCAAGTCTTGAAAGTTGTTATCTGATTTCTGTAGGTGCTACAACATGCTGTGTACACACACACACACACACACACACACACACTAAAATGTTAAAAAAAATAATAATGATGGTTCATAGGTCCTGTGTACTTGGAGTGTGCCAAAAACACTGTTGTTAGCTCCTGAGGTTCTCATCATACACGGGGCAGGTGTCACAAGCTCCCCATTTTACACTCAGACACAGATTGGTAATGTGTGTGTGTTTGTGTGTGTGTGTGTGTGTGTGTGTAAGAGCAGGTTTCAAACCCATACTATCAAGCCAGATGGGTTTTCTGGCTTCTCCCTGGGACTACAGCTGGACTCTGTACCCCACCTCTCCCTTCTTCCAGGTGAACAGTCCTCTTTTCCCACTGGGACTCAGGAGCAAAGCCCTGTTTCCCTGCGGTCCCCAGAGGCAGGGCCCGGCTGGATTCCAGTGCGCTATGGGTCAGATGGTAGGTGAAGAAGAATTAGCTCATCTCCTCGTCTACTCAGGTCCTGGTAAGGAGGCACAGAGAGGACCTGAGCTACTGGTCAGATGGCGGTGATGGACCATAGCAGACCACACATGAAAGTTCCTAATCCTGATTCTCACAGCCCCACAGGAGCGCAGAGGGACAAGTGGCACCTGAGTGGAGCGTGCAGGCACGCAATCCGCCTGAGAGACTAAGTGTATCCCACCTTGTGTCTAGACAGTCCAGGATTCTGGAATCTTCCAAACAGCTAAGGTTAACAGGGAAGAAACCTGGGGAAATGTACCCCCAAGATTTCATCTTCCAGGATGGATCGTAATGAAGCAGAACCCTGGAGCCGCTCTGGGTCCTACCCTCCTCAGGCATCCTTCCCGGCTTCTCTGGGTCCATCCTGGAAGAGGGGAGTCAGGGGCTGTATCCTGTCTCAGGGACCCCAGGCACCCTGAGCTGAGAACGTCTACCTGCCTGCTGGCTCTGAACCCCACAGGTTCACAGAAAGCCTGAGGAGCCACCCGGACAACTGTCCGTGTCCACTGTAAGTAGGGCACCTGGTACCACATGGTGGGCTTGTTTCCTGCGGCAGGGACCTCAACACTCCCAATGATGAACTTCAGAGTGCTCCGCGTTAAAGCTCTCATGAGCCAATGCCCCTCCGGGCTATGCTGCAGAGATCCCAGGGCTGTCTCTCTGAAGCCCTGGAATGCTAGCCTGGCATGCGGAGGCACCGAAGCGCAGCTCTCCGACAGCAAGAAGAGCAGGGTTTTCTGCCTCTCTTACTTCCTGACACCAGCCAGCATCAGTACCCCGAGGAGCTAGCAAGGAACAGAGCCGGCTGGGGTTGGATTTATTCTGCATAACACACTCCTCAACTCTCCTGCTCTACCCAGACCGTGTTGGGACTCAAGGGTCTTGAGCAAAGAGTGGGAAGGGGCTCAACCGTGGCACAGCTGCTGTGGACCGCCCAAGCCCTGTGGAGCCACAGAAGCCAGCAGGTCCCTTCCCTGCCAGGGCTTGTGTGCAGTGGCTGCAGACAGAGCAGCTGCTCAGTGTGGGTGGCTGCTGATTTTGGAGACAGACTTTCTAGTGCATGTCATGACTCTGCTCTTATAGACCAGTCCAGGGTCCAGAGAGTCATTAGAGGTGCCCGTGGCTCACACAGTGGCAGGTGTTCATGATGGCTGGACCATTGCACCCATTTACCCCAAACTGCAGAATCAGGAGATTATGACCGAGGCCCTGTGTAGGATCAAGCTCATGTTCTTGAGCCATTAAAATAGCCAAATATTAAAGAAAGCTTTATCAATTTAATTGATGAAGATACGGTGGGATGCTATAGGGTCAGTGTCTGAGTTGCAACTTCAGGATAAGCTCCCCACCACCACCAAGGAGGGCTCTTTCCCCATGATGACCACTGCTTAAACCACAGCACCCACAAACCCCACAGCTTGTTCGCTTGAAAAAAGCCCACCATTTTACCAGCTGTGCTAAGCACCAGCCAGCACAAATTGGCCAGGCTTCACGAGGGACTCAGGCCAATCCAGGACACCTTCAAGTTCTCAGAATCTTGAGAACCAAATCCTTGCAAAAGCGGGAAGAAGTCTTGGATACCCAGTCGTAAGCTGGAACTGGCCAGAGTCCCTGTCTGTGCTGGTTAGGGCTTTTTTCCCCCTCCCCAGTTTGACACAAGCTGGAGTCATCTGGGAAGAGGGAGCCTTAATTAGAAAATAACCCCATCACATTAGCCTGTAGGCAAGCCGGTGGGGCATTTTCTTGAGTAATGATTGACAGAAAGGCCCAGCACACCATGAGAAGTGCCACCCCAGGCAGGTGTATGAGAAAGCCGGGGTGAGCAAGCCAAAAAGCAGTGTTCCTCCATGGTCACTGCCTCAGTTCCTGCCTCCAGGTTCTTTCAGCAATGGCAAATAAATTCTTCCTGAAGCTGCTTTCGGTCCTGGTGTTCATCCTAACTAGGACACCTTCTCACCCAAGCTCTGACCCCTGAACGCTGTCTGACCACATGCCCAGGCAGGCTTTCTGCACCAGTGGCCCCCCAGCTCTGCATACAGTCCATCGCTGAAGACACGGGCAGATGAGGTGTGATCCATCCTACCTCCGTGCAGAGGCCGGTCACACTGCATTGTCTGAGTGAGGACCCCAACTCCAGCTACAGATACTGCTCCCCAGCAGGCCTCCAGAGCTAGAAAAGGCCCTCAGGGCCGAGCTCTCGCTGGCAAGCTCCTAAAAGTCTCAGCGGAGCCAGCTGCCAGCACAGGCAGACTCGAGGAAAGGGTGCACACACACAAGTTAGCAGGTGTGTGTACACACAACCATATCGTTCACTTCCAGTGCAGCTGGGAGCTGGAGTGGACGCTGAAGTCCAAGGGACAGGCTGCTTTCATGGTCAGCCTCTCACTCAACACTGACACTAATCCCAGCCCTGTGTGTTCCTTAGAGACGCCATGGCCACTCCCCAGCTCTAGGTAGTGGATGTTGGGTCTCATGTGGCCCAAGCAGGCCTTGAACTTCTGATCCTTCTGCCTCTACTTTGCAAGTGCTGGGATTACAGATGTGTAGCACCCTCACTGGTTCATGTGTTGCAGAGGGATGCAGCTCAGGGCTCTGTGCACGCCACACAAATACTCTGCAATGGGGACACATCTCCAGTCCCCCACATTCCCGTTTCTCAGATGAAAAGATTGGGGTCCAGCGATGTCTAGAAACTTGACTAAAGTCCCTGATCCCTTCTTCCCTGCCCTGTGAATGAGGACAGTGCGCTAGACGCCGGAGCCTTCTGGACTCGACTCTAGCCTTCCAGGAGGTTACCACAGTTTGTCTGCCCTCACTGCCTTTCTATACGGCCTCTGGGAGTTGTGGACACTGGACAGTGTGGACACTCAGCAGCTCGGACTGGAGACACCAGCTACGTGGGTGGGGAGGGTGACGACCACTCCTCTCTGACAGGACAGAAGCCGGAAAGCTGGGACACCAGGTGGGGGCCTTTGGCTGCCTCAGTTTCCCCAGGCTTCTGCTCCGGTCCTTGAAGCATGCTGGGTTCTCACCGTTGGCATATGGGTTCCCAGGCTTCTTATTGGTCATGACCCGGGCTGTGGCATTATTAACCTGTCCGGAGATAGAGAGAGTGAGTGAGTGTGTCAGCTTTGCTGCAGGCCCTCAGCCACCCTGGTTTTACCCTTGGGGTGCAGCCTCTGGGGAGGAAGGCCACTGAGGTGCCTACGCTGCTATCTAGCTGGGTCCAGGACCCTTGACCCACAATGGTGGTCCATGAAGCAGTTCCAGTGAACAGAGCCCAACACTGCCGGTAGTGGGGGCCCTTGGAGATGGTCCTAGGCCTACTAGTGGCCCAGGCTCCATGCTGTTCTCTTCCAGGTCATTGCCAAAGCCCTCAAAGGTGTGTGTGCAGGATGGCTACTCCTACCACCATGGGCAAGCAACTCTTTTCCTGGGATCAGGGTCTTTGACCTCTCTCTGCAGCACGGAACTTTTTGATGGGGGGGTAAGGTGGGTCAGGGAAGCATTAGAAAGACAGAACCCAGGGGTCGGGTCTTGTTTTCCAGACATGTAAGGCCTAAGCCAGATTGTCTGGGGGAGGGGCCATGACACAGAAGACAAAGGTGGCTCAAATGGAAGTAAGGGAGGCAGAAATAATTCAGGCAGCGCCCGAGGAAGAGGTCTGGGTCACACGCATCCTCTGTGCTTCTGTGCATGAGCCCAGAGGCCTGGGCAGAGGTCTCAGAGGCACTGGGCACTGGGCTGGGTCAGGTGTGTCAGGATTCCTTCAGCGTCTACAGTTCTAGGCCCCTCTTTAATCATTGTCCCTTCTGCTTCAGGCCTGCTGGGGGAGCCCAGCTCTGGACCCCGAAGCCACACTGAAGAGCCAACAAGGAGGAAAGGGGCAGAAATGGGGTGTCTGTTCACTGCTAGCCTTTGGCCAGCTGCTGCCACTTCTGCTTCTACTCAACGAGGGTGGCAGCTGAGGCTGCCTGATGGGAGGACCCTCTTTGTCAGGGACAGGCAGGGCTGCTCACAGCCCTTGAGATCCCTTGGCCTCATGTTTTTGCCCCTGTATGTGGATGGGGATAGGGCTCTTCCAGGAGGAAAATCAAAAGGAAGTCAGGAGGTGGAGACCTCAGAGGGGGCCTCAAGCCTCCAGTGGCCAGAGTGACGGGTGCTAGGCTCAGCCAGAAAGCTGATGATTGGGAGGTCAGGCTCAGGGCAGCTCCTCTCCCAGTCAGAGGCCCCTGTTGGGCTCTTTGTAGGATGGGCAGCAGCCACCAGGCTGGTGGGGGGCCCAGGGGTGGGGCATGCTGCCCGGGACCTCCCTGCCCTGCCCTGCTGCCCCCGCACACTTATCTGAGCACCTCAATTTTCCGTCCCTCTACGATCGTCCCATTCAGCTTCTCCCGGGCTCGGTCAGCATCTGAGCTAGTTTCAAAAGTTACAAACCCAAAACCCTGTGAGCAGAGGAGGGACAGACAGGAGAAGACAGGATGAGAAAAGGGAAGGAGAGGAGGGGGGAAGGGGAGAGGGAGGGAGAGAGAGGGGGCAAGTCAGGTGAGTGAAGGAGAGCCCCCAGTGTCGGAAGTCTGTCTGGTGCCAGCGCTAGGAGATCGCCCCAGGCAAGGGCAGGGCCTGAGCCCAGCCTGAGCCCACCCTGTCTGACATCTCCCAGGACAGGCCAAAGAGATGCTAACCTGGCCAGGGGCCATGCCTGTCACTGTAACCCCACCTTGGGGTGAGGGGCTGAGACTGGGCTCCATGGGGAACAGCACCCCCACTTTAGCTCTGGGAGCCCAGGGTTTGTGTCCAGGGTCTTCCCGGAGAGAGGAGCAGAGCTTTTCCTTGCTGGGTGCCCTCCCAATCTACAGACTCTTCAGCCTCTCCCACAAGCCTCCAGGGTTGTGAGTGGTTGGGTGGGCTTGGGGACCCAGGCCCAGGGCTGGGGGTCAGTGGGGCTCTGGGGTGCAAGCAGGAGGTCCTGGCAGCCCGAAAGAGGAGAAGCAGCCTGGCAGCAACAACAGACAGCTGGGGGCGGGGGCAGAAGAGCAGGGAGTACAAGCACCCGTGTGGCTCAGGGGTCCTCGGGCGGGCGAGCGAGCGAGCGAGCAAGCGGGCGCGAAGCTCTCCAGGAAGGAAACGCACATTTCACACGTTAGCCTGGCGGGACCTACAGCCGGCGCGCTGTAATGGTGGCGGCCTCTGTGCGGCACCCACCTTGGAGCCCCGCTCGTTAAAAATGATCTCCACGTCTAAAATTTTCCCGAATTGCTGCAGAGACAGAGAGAGGAGGGGTGGAAGACAGGAGAAAGGGGTTATGACAGCAGCAGCCTTAACCATTCCACTTCCAAGATGCTCTGGGAAAGAGGACCCCAGAGACGACCTCCCATTCTTCCTCTGGAGCGCGCGAGTCCCAGAACCAGGGTCCCCTTGGGCCGTGGCCACAGCAGGGATGGAATGCCCAAGGTATTAGTGCCATCCTTAATCCGCTGAGAGGCCTTTGGCTGAATGGGCTTGTGGAGGAGGGGAGGGTCGTGTGTTAGGGCCAGAAAATGGCAGTGGAGTTGATCGATCAGGACCCTTGGTTGGGATAAGGAAGCTTCAAGCCCCACCGAGGTGGGGAAGAGGGTGGGAGCTGGCAAGGCGAAGATGTTAGATGTTAGGGAGAGAACTGGGTGTGGGGGGCTCAGATCCTTATACCGGTGACTCCTGGGACTCAGTACTGTTTCCCCTCTCCTCTCCCCGCTGTGGAAAAGGCTTGTGTGTTAGAACCCAGGCCTCCTGCTGGTACAGAATTGCCCTGCCATTCAGGATAGTTGCTCTGGCTCCGGCTGGTTCCTTCCAGCCCCTCAGCAAGCCTGGAGTCTAGACCGGCAGCCTTATCTCCCTCAGTGGTATACGAGACCACGAACTCAAGACCCACATCTCCACACAACACCAGCGAGGGTCAGCAACTGACAGGCACTTCTCTCATCTACCACATTCCTTACACGGGGCAAGAGGGCCTGGGGGCCGGGGGACAAGGTAGCTATAGGGCCCTGTCTGCAGGTTCTGAATGGAGGGGAACCCTTTACCTCATTCTCTGAGTCCAGAAACGTGACACTTGGTTTCTACTTGTCTGTTAGCTTCCCTGTGAGTAGGTGCAGGGTGAGGGCCCCGGTCAGTGATTGTTTATAGTGATAGCTGATTAATGTCAGAGTCCCCCCAAAACCCCGAATCAAGAGGCCTCGGTAACATCATCATCCGATGCTTCTGAATCATGCCTGCCACACGGATCCCGCGAGACCCACCTCAAGATTGGGAGTGCAAATCTAGGGTCACACTAGGGCTGCTCAGAGGTACCCTGCACTGCCCTGCATATCCCAGGCTGAGCAGGGGTTGAGGCTCAGGGCCCGAGTTGCTAGTTGTGTGGTAGAAAGGGAGCAAGTGCTGGACAGAGAGAGGGGAGTTGAGGCAAGGGTGGAGACACAGAGAAGGAACAGAGGCACGCTACATGGTCCTTGGCAGCCAGGGCAGGCCCAGGAGTTCAGGAAACTGTCTCATTCCCCAGCCTTCTGCTTCATGGCGGCCACACCACCCAGAGACACCAGCACTTGGCTTGGAGTCCAGATCCAAGGCAAGCCTCCGGGGCAGCCTGGTATGGGGTTGCAAGGGTACTGCCCTCTCTGGAGCCCAGCAGGGCACAATCTACGACCACACCCAGAGGACCTGGGAAGGACACTGCTGCCTGCTTGGCTCCAATCAATGGTATTTGTGAGCTGCCCCTCCCTTGGGGAGTCAGGACACAGCCTGGAAGAGGGGAACCATGTAAGCCCCGGGACACACAGGAGAGGCTGCGGCTGTATAAGGCCAGGGGGCCAGGCTCTACCTCCAGGCTTCTTCTGGGAAGCAGAATCTGCCTTTAGGCAGGCTGCTGGGGCCCAGGGGACTCTATGGTCCCCGGAAACAGGTGACATGGGAGTGAGAACCAGGCGATCAATCGTATGATGCTTCAGAGACAGCCCTCACCAAACGCCTACCCTAAGCTTGTGTACCCCCCTTCCCCGCCCAGGGGAGAGCTGGTTGGACTCGGATGAGAGGAATTCAAGGACTCTATATCTCCTTGCACAGACTCTATGCAGTGATGGGGTGGGGACAGAGAAGCAGGGGTGCGCACACTCACCCCGAACATTTGCCGCAGGTCGGGGTCCCTGAACCGGAAGGGGATGTTGGAGACATGTAGTCGTTTGGGCTGCTGCTTCTCCGTGGGGTCAGAAGGGTGGAGTTGCTGGCTGTCCGTCTGGGCTGCCTCATCCGCCTGCTGCGGAGAGAAGGTGAGGTTGTAAGGTGACCCTGGAGACTGTGTGGGCCCACCCATCCGTCTCTCTCTCCATCCCAACCTTTCCCACCCCTGGGCCAGTCATCCTCAAGAGAACTCCAACAGACGTTCAGATGGCAACCCGAGGCCCGGCCTTTACTGTCCTTGGGAGCCTGTGAGACCACATCTCTCCTGCCAGAGCAGGCTCGGGATTCTTGACCAGGTCTTCTGTGAGCTCCCTTAGCACGGCCCTCTCTACTGAGTTCAACCCTCAGTGGCCTCTTAGCCCCACACTTCGGTTGCTCTCAAAGAAGTTCTGGGAGTGGGGACCCTTCTGGTGTCGGAATCGGATTGGTTTTAGGAGCAGCTTCCAGGGTACAGATATCTGCCAGGCGCTCTATGCCATGCCCTGACTCCCAAGGCATGACTCCTTCTGACCCAGCCATGCCGCTTCACTCACCCCCCTCCCCCCAACCCGGGGCTGCTCGAGTTGTTAGGGTCAGTCGCGCATAGTCTGTCCTCATTTAGACTAAACACTGCCTGGCAGGAAACTTGAAAGGGCTCAGGTTTCAAGCCCACCACGCTATGGCTCATGCAGGAGGACTGGGAGCCCAGGGGCAGCATGCCTGAGGCCGAGCCTGTGCAGACATCTTCAGTGAGGCTGGCCTTCAGCCTGATGCACCCTCAGCTTCCTCTGCATCAGTGAAGACAGACTGGCCAGCGCTTCCTCAGCACTGGTTGGAGAGTGGGTGTCTGGACAAAGACGGTGGAGCGCATCTCCTGGATGCCTGAGGGCTGATGTCACAGTCAGGTCACACACTCATCAGTCTACCTAGTTAGTCAGTCCACCCATCCTCCAAGTCTTAGTGTGCAGGACAGGAGCTCTGAGGTCGCACACACAGGGGGTGGGCGCCCCAGTTCCCATCCTGGGCTTCTTTTTTGCTGTTGCCCAGTGGGCCTAAGCTCAGCTATGTGGCAACACTAGGCTAAGAACACACCTTCTGATGGCCTTCTTCCAATCCTGTGCCCTCTGGCCCCTATGGTTTTGAGGGATGACCTCCCAGATATATCCATTGAACTCTGAGTATTTCTGGGGCATAGGTGAAGATACTGAATGGTACAGAGGTAAGTGTTGGTCGCTGTGGTTCCCATTGTGGCTTAAGGAGCAGAGGCAGCCGCTGGGCGGTTGATGGGAGAGACACAGCGTTCCTTTCCCACGGCTTCCAGGAAGTGCTGGTGTTCTCAGGCTGTTTCAGGGTAGACTCGACTCTAGGAATGCTGATGGTATGGGTCTCCTGGAAGCAAGATAGTCAGGAACACTGTGCCCAAGGCAACTGTGCCTGCGTCTGTGCCGTAGCTGAAAAAGTTGGAGCCCAAATGGGCAGGGTCCTCTAGACATGCCATATCTCAGTGGCAAGGGGTGGGCCTGTGGGCTCCAGTGTGAGCGGCTCCCTGGCCTTCCCGTCCGCTTTATGAGGAGGCAGACCATTCCCTCATGGTCCCGTGTCCAGTCAAGAGGCTCTCAGTAGGCTCTAGGCAGCCAGTGACGGCTCCCAGAGGCCAGGTACCAGCTGGGGTGGCACTGAGAGGCTGTGGGGCTGCAAAGTTCACATCCAGATGTCCTGCAGATGCACCTCTGCCTTGAAACACTGGGCGGTCAGGACACGGCACAGCTATGGGCATGCGAGTCCCCCTTCCCTCTCTCCTTCTCATGTGGACAGCCCCATGTATAGCTCAGCAAACCAGTCGCCTGCGTCTGAACTATTAATGTGTAAACGTGTGTCTTCTGAGCCCCATATTGGAGCTGTAGGCATGGTACCCACCCCCCAGTACCTCTGAGAGGCACCGGGTGGCAAGCAGAGAGGCTATTGTTTGGGGCTTGCTAACTACCCAGAAGCCCGATGAAGGGAGCTGGGTTTGGGCAGGAAGACACAGGTAATGGGAACAGCCACAGTGGGCAGGAGGGTGCATGTTTGGTCTGTTAGGCACCAGGTCTACCTCTGTGGGGCAACACAGGGCAGTAGGCTGTCCCTCCAGGAGCTGATGGGCTCTCCAGGGCTACGCTGCAATATTTTGAGGTATGAAATCCACACTCTGTTCATGGCAGGTGTGGCTTCCCTTTTCCCCGTGGAAGCCACGAAGCAGGCAGCTGCAGGTGTCCCTACTAATTAAGTCATCATCTTGGGTTGGAGGATTCCAGCCTTGTTAGGGTGTCTGCAATGCTGGCTTCTGAACAGCAGAGGGCAGCAATGAACGCTGCCAGGTGGCCACTATAGCTCAGGAATCCCTGCCTAAGCAAGCTGGCCAGAGAGGGGGAACCACAAAACTGCACTACTGAAGCTGGGGTGTCTGGGCTTCTTTGTTTTTCCCATCCTATTCAGCAGTGTACAGAGGCAAGTACATGGGCTTGGAGCCTATAAAATTGTTAGGTGCGTTGAGAAATCCGTTATTGTGATTGCAAGGGGCAAGGCCTTCCTACCATTTACCACAGTGGTGAGGGTAGCCTGGCTGACCCTTCCTTCTGAGTAATGAGTCTGCCTGCCCTCCTTCCCTTCCCTCCCAGCCTTTGCTTGCAGTCTTCAGATGCAGAGAAGAAACAGTCACCGCAGGCCCCCGACCTCTCCCAGGATGCTGGTGGCTTTGCTTTCGTGACTTTCCCCTGGTGTATCGTGGTCCGGGCATCACAGATCCTCTGCTTTCTCTTCTCTACCCATTCAAGGCTGGGTGCCAGTTCCCGGGGCTAAGGCAAAATCGGGAAGGCTGACTCCCATTGCTTGGGTCTGCCAGCCTCTGCTCAGAGCAGTGAGAATTCGCCTGAGAAGTATGAGCGGAGGGGACCTAGGAGGGCCTTGGGCAGCCGAAGGACCTGGCTACCCCATTACTGGCCCGGAGCCAAGCTTGCTGACGGGGCATAAACTAAACTAGCTGTTGGAATTCCACTCCGTAGCCTCCCTCCGTCCCTCCTGCTCCCTCAGAGGATCCGAATGATGACCCAGCCACTGCAGTGGACAGTCAACCAGTGGACAGTCAACGGGCTTGGGAGGAGGGGTTCTCTGCATGTGGCCCGGAGGTGTCTTTCCTCTCTGAGTGTTCTTCACAACTCCAGACTCTGTGCTTGGGCTTGGATGTTGTGTGACACGCCACGCCTCTGCTGGCCGGCTGCACATCTGCATGCGGCATCCGCAGCTGACTGACCGCAGTGACTGGTCCCCCGTTAGGCTGCTGAGCTGTCCCACTGGCAGCCTGGTTCAGGGGCTCGCACCTCTCAACCTTCCTTCTTTCCTCCTCATCCCAAGTGCCTACTTTGCTCTGCCATTGGGCAGCCAAGGAGCCAGGGACCCAAGGCTTCACCTCCTGATGGAAGAAGTCTCATTATGCTCCCACATCCCCCACCTACTGCCGTCCCTGTTCCAGTATTTTCCAGGTGTCCACCAGTCTTTCCAAGAGCTTCCGTTGAGTGTAAGGACTGGGTGTGAGCCCTATCAGCTCTGGCACTCACGTGACCTCGAGTGAATGAATGAGGGCTTGAGGAGGGGTTTCCTCTTCCTGTGAGCTGAACCTTTTGTATGCTGTAGAGCTCACAGAACACTTGGTGTTGCCTTCAGCAGGTGGCTCTGGATGGTAAGAGATGTGGGACTCTGATCCGCGTATAGGAGCTTCGGGCTCTCTAGCCTTCTTGCTGGGATCACTGGTGGAGATGACCCTTTCGGAAGGGATCTCCAGATGATGGGACCACAGCAGAGGTCTCCTGTGTGGCAAGGAGTAGCTGTCTCAGGAATGAGCGTGGATAAATGTCACTGAGGTTAAAGAGAAAACTGCTGAAATGGACCTAAGGATTTCTGAGGACCCTGGTGGTCAAGGCTGTTGGGAGCCACAGACAGTTGATGGGCTGGGTCCTTCAGGGTCAGCTATCCCTTCACTACTCAGGGTCTTTGGGCATCTTGTCTGGGCAGTAGGTTGTCAGGAAGAGTCCTGAGCTGGTAGGAACAGGAGTCCCCAATTCTGAGCTGGGAATGCTCCTAAGACTGCTGGGTATATGATGTTCAGGTCACACAGCTGTACCAGCGGCTGGACCACCTGCTCCCTCCTGGTTCACCTCTGGCTTGGGACAGGATCAGTCTTTTAGATCTGACTTAGTGGTCACTATCAGTGAGGCGAGAATGTGAACAACTCCTCATCAGCAGGAGGAAATCTCTTGGGGCAGGGAGAGGAGCCCCTGTGGTGTGTGTGTGTCTATGAGGTACATAGGATGATGGTGTATGCACATCCTGAGAGCGGGGGTGGGTGGGGGAGGCACCAGGGCGCTTGGTGGTCATGTCCTGGGAACTCAAGGGAGGTCCTGAGCTGGGTGGGAGAAGCTTCTAGACTCAAGCTCTGAGGGGCAACTTGTCTGCCATCCTGAGAACCCTCGGCCCCAGTCTCAGGCTGCTGAGGGAAAGGCTGGAGTGGGTGGACAGAGTTCCCCGAATGTCCACGTGATAGGTTGGTGATACCGGACCTAGCCAGCAGACGCTGGCTTTCGCACTGAAGAGGCAGCTCCTTTGAGGGAGGGGCTGAGCAGCTTCTGGATTCTTAGAGCACACCTGTCCTCCATTGAACTCCCTCGCAAGGTGGGTAGGTGCTCTTTGGTCAGAAAGCAAGGCCTCCAGGCACCTGCGGCTCTTTTTGGAGGGGAGGTCTCCCTTAGTGTCCTCAATGTCCTCTTGCGAGTCTAGTACCTTCTACCTTCCCAGGTCAGATCGACAGATCTGCCCTCATGGTGAAACAGGCATATTTAGAAGATCTGATATCTTGACTCTGAGGCAGAGATCAGGACGGTCCAGGCGGCATGTTCCATGGGGCTCTGATATTCTCCGGTACAGGCATGTCCCTTGAGTGCTAAGCCTCAAAAATCAGCTTGCTCCCGATGCTCCCTGGCAGCCAGTCCTTGCCCCAGCTCCCAGCGTCCTGACATCTCTGCCTTTGACTAGAGGAACCCAAAGGACAGGGCTGGTCACACCCTCTCTGCACCACAGAACTGCCTCGAAGCCTGGCACTCAGCCTGTGTTATGCAGGGCAGAGAAGTTGACTCAGATCCTGGTAGTTGTGTCTGTCTGGTAGCAGTAAGGTGTCCAGAGGCCCCAGTGCTGGTTTCTGCTGTTGCATTATAAAGTTATCTGTGCCCTCCTTATGGCATCTGCGACACTGAAAGTCCACGGCTCACGGGAGACCCCACCCCCATTTGTTTATAAGTGGTTTGTCAGAGGGGATTGTCTGCTAAAGTCTAGCAGAGAAGGCCTGAACCACATGGCTGTGACTTATCTATGGTGAACCGCTTTAACTTTGGGGGGGGGGGTCACCTGTCTAATCTGAGCATGGAGCGGGTATATGTGGGCTTGGCGACTTGGAGCCAGACCTCCAATTCTGTAATCCAGGGGTTTGGCTTTTTCAGCCTGTGGCCCACAGCTGGAAGAATCTGGTGGCTGGGGGAGGGGGGATCAGATGCAGTGGAGTGGAGCTTCTGCCGGATTCAGAGCAGACTCAGGCAGGCAGTGCTGGCGTAGGAAGAAGACCATCGGCTGGGCATGGAATAGGGTCAGGTGTAGGCCAGCTACAGTGGGCAGACTCTCTGCAGAGGGTTGGGGGTGGCGGGAGCGATGGTGGAGGAGGCCCCTGCCCATGCACAGGGGGCAGTGTTTGGGTCTGTACCACATCTGTGGAGGCAGGCTGGATGTGGGGGTAAGGTTAAGGGAGCACAGCTGGAGGACCCCTGGGGAGACGCCAGGGTGGTGCCACTCTGCCTGGGGAGAGCAGAGCGAGCTGGCCTCCTGCCCAGGCCCTGCCAGCCAGCAGTCAGCTGCTGGGATGGAGCCAGCAGGGATGGGTGGATGAACCCAAAGCCCCAGAACAAGGAGGGGAAGGCCCACAGGGGACGCAACGGGAAGAGCCAGAGAGGCCTGAGCAGTTGTAGCAGCAGCCAGGGCCTGGAGGGGGCTCCAGGACAGAGCCTTGGAGGGGGCGGTGGGACACAGCCCACCCAGGCGGCTCTATTTTCCCACTCCTTTCTCCATGAGGAAATCTGAGAAGTGCCGCGCTCAGCACTTTCGCCTCCGAGCTGCATTACAACCACGTAATTGAAGCTATCTGATTGGAGGGCAGCCAAGCAGGTAGATTACAAGTGATTAGAAAAGACAGGGGGGCCTGCAACCGGAGACAGCTCCACAGCCGCCCACCGTTCACTGCCCACCCTGACTTTCTCCCGAGACCCTAGGCAGCCCAAGCCTCTGGCTCTAACTTCCCCTTAACAGGACATCTGTAGCCTCCACTACCCTTCCCACCTCCCAAATGAGGTGAGAGTTTGCCTGAAGCCCGAGACAGCTTCGGGTGAGTGAGGTCACTACTACCCCATTCTATGGCCCCTTGGTGGCACTTGCTCACTGCAGGGAACCCTGGTGTTGGATATGAAGTACCTGAAGTCTGGGACTGGAAGCAGGCTCTCTGGCGTGAAGATCTCTGGGGCAGATGCCCAACAATGAAGTCTGGCCTTCCTTATGTACCTAGAGGCCCTTTCTAGAAAGTTCTGCCCAGCCAGCATGTCCTGGGACACTCTGCCCCACAGTCCTGGGCTGACCACTGTGGGAAGGGTCTCTTACCGGCACTGTCTGGGTTCCAGCAATGGGCTGTGTACTGGCCTCGGTGCCCGGCTGCTCAGGGTGTGTCTGTGCTGGTGTGTAGAGGGTCATGCCGTGCTCTGGGGGGACTGGGGTCTGGCCGGAGTAGTCCTGTGTGGGGTGTGGTGGAGGCGGGGCGTATTCAGCTGGGATTCCATTCTGAGGCGGAGGGGGGTACTGGGCAGGGGGGTAGGGCTGGGCCATCGCTTCAGGCGGAGCCGTGGCGTCCTGATTGCCCTGTAGGTAGAGAAGAGCAAAGCCGTGGTTAGGACCTTTGGAAGCCAGTAATCCGAGTGGGGGTGTTGCCTTTCAATTCAGGCTCTGAGATTTCCACCCTGCTACTTCCCATGCCGTCTCCCAGGTCCTCAGGATGGGGCTCCCCTAGCAGAGCTGCAGGAGGTGCCAGGATAGAGGTACCGGCAGAAGCCACTCCTGGCTTATACTTGTTGCATGTGACCACGCAACTTCAGAATTCTGTTCTGCCACCTAGATTTCAAAACCAATCATCTTCTATCAAGACCACTGCAGACTCACGTGTCGCTACAGGAGCCAACAAGGATTGATCTTCACGCCCTCCACCTGGCGTCCCCTAATAACAGTGGCCAATGAAAACCAGCATTCCCTGCATACGGGTATCCAGGCATTCAAGTAGCAACCCGCTCTCTTGCTACCAAGCCTCTTCCCCCTTGGGGCTCCACGCCGTGGTTTCCCACTAGAAGGGGGTGGCTGCATAGTTCGCCTTGATTGAACAGGAGAAGTTACATTGCGACAGGGTGACCGCGATAGTCAGGTCTCCGAGATCTTGTCAAGATTCTTTCCTGCCCCCTTAAAAGTCTGTAGCCCAGAGAAGTGATGAGCACCCCCTCAATGCTGATCCCCAACCCCCAGCAGGGCCTCTGCAGTGACTCTCAAAGCTGGTGCCTGGGTCCCCAGTGTCAGCATCACCAGGGAGCCTGGTGGCTGAGGATGCAGGTCTGGGCTCCACCCCATGTCTCTTAGGCACTGGTGAGGAAAAGTCATCATAGGCAGACAAGCAGCTCAGCGAGGGGCCCTTCCTTCAGCCGAGGCTTCTGTCCTGCAGAGCCAGGTGCAAGAGAGGCCGGAGAGGGAGGAGACTGGCTCACTGCTGCAAGACATAGTCCCTGCATCATCCTCTCTGGGCAGGCAATGTCTCCCATAGGAGCAGACCCGCAAGGGGACATCAGCAAGAATTCATGTCTCTGATAAGCTGAGAAAGGGGGACAGACAGGGGCGTCTCCTTCCACATATGCCCACCCAACATGGACTTCCCGATGGCCCAAAGTACAAGATACTTCATTTAGTGAGAACCTACTTAAGTGTGGGCACGAGGTGGCAGGGGGGGTCTCTTTCCCATTTTCTTTTGTGTCTGCCCAACCCCTTTGCCAGCTGCATGACTGGCCTCTCATTTTGGCTGTGTCCACCTCAGACTTGGGGTAGCAGGCAAGTGTCAGCCTGCAGGACTCTCTTCAGTACCCTCCGTTCCCCACAGCTGATCCCATGTGTTTTAATGCCCCATGCTCACTGACGAGAGCCTCTCCCATCAGAGTATACACTCGGCCTTGGCCTTGTCCATATACATCTCCAGGCTTCCGTTTACTCTCCCAGTAGCTGCTTTCTTTGCATCTTGGGGTGCGCCCGGCCCAAGCCTGGCCTGGGTTACCCTGGGAAGCAAGAACAGGCCTGCTTCACCAGGTTTGCTGAAGGCCACAGCTGTCTAGAGGCTGGATTCATTGCCATGGTGCTCAAGGGTCCTGGCCGCCATAAGGGCACAGCAAGTGTGAAGGGTCTGCCTGGCCTGGCACCAACCCTGTCTGTCTGGTCACTAACCATGAGTGTTAGCCTTGCCCTGCTCCCTAAAGCACCCAGAGCCAGCCACCCTGGACCAGATTCACTGAGTCGATAGTTTCCGGTACCCAAGTTCTCTTTCTTCCCCCCTTCTCTACTCTGTCCTCCCCCCCCCTCAGCGAAGCTTCTTGGTCTCTTCCTTGTCTATGCAGAAGATCAAAACTGGGACAGTGTGTAAGCTCTGAAGAGAGGGGTATGCCTCGCATTGCCTCTCCCCTCATTTTCCTTCTCACACCTAGGCACAGCAAACCCTCTTGCCCGAGATTCCCAACTCCCTGCTCCATAGAGCTAGGTCTAGAAGTTATGATTCCCACTGTTACCAGACATGCTGGCGTTCAAAATGGGTAAAATGGTTTGTGGTCGGGGGTGTTGGAGGGCTGGGCAGAGATGGGAATGCCATGCAGGGGTGGAGAGCATCTAGCACCCGGGATGGCCAACGGGGGATGGCAGGATAGGATAGGAGGCCTACGGGTGTGGAAGGTGAGGGGGAGGAAGGGAGGGGCCTGTCAGCGGCCTGGCAGACGCCAGGGAAATCAATTCCCCTGTAAATATTTGATGAGAACCTTCACTAACTGATATGGCTTCACCACTCCTCCTGGGTGGCTTTCACTTCAGTTGCCTGGGGTGGTGCCCTGGCATCGTCTTAAAGCCCTTGAGTGATGAGTCTGTAGCCGGGTCTGAGGGTCACTTGGGACCACAGCCATCCTCAGCACGAGGAGGGAGAAATATACAACAGGGAGATATCACCCAGTTACACCCATTTATTCTGCATCCCCTGGTCCAGGGTACCACAGGGACCACCTGCAGATGGTGAGACTTTATGCTCAGAGGTGACCTGAGACACCTGGTGGCTTAGGAGTTCAAGCAGTCATCACTGTATGGAGTGATATTTTGTTTGTAATCTAACAAATAAAACTCGCCTGAAGATCAGAGTGCAGAGCTAAGCCACTAGGTAGCCACAGAGGCCAGGCAGTGGTGGCGCACACCTTTAATCCCAGCACTCGGGAGACAGAGGCAGATGATCTCTGTGAGTTCAAGGCCACCCTGGGCTACACAAGATTGAATCTGTCTAAAAGAGAAACAGAACTCACACAAAGGTGATCCCAGCATTTGGGGTCACATGGCTTTAATCCCAGCACTAGGGAGGTGGAGACAGGAGCCATATCGCTGGGTAGAGAGAGGAATACAAGGCGGGAGGAGACAAGAGCTCAGATGCAGTCTGAGGATTCGTAGAGACAGCAATGGTCTGAGGATTTGTAGAGACAGGACAGCTCCCTTGGTCTGAGCACTGGGAGAGGTAAGAATTCTCTAGTGGCTGCTCTGCTCCTCTGATCTCTTGGCTTTCACCCCCTAATATCTGACTCCGGGTTTTTATTATTAGAATTTGTGCTACATTCGAGCCATATCTCCTAGGATCTGAACTCTGTCATTGCTTTCTCCTCAAGGGTCCTCCTGGGACAGAGGGCAGTTCTCCATGGAGGGCAGTGGCCTGTCGTCTCTACCTCCATTTGCTCAGCTGTGAAGTGTGGAAGCAAGTGTCTACGAAGTATGTGGATTAGACGAGGTCATGTGCAAACATCCACGGTCTTACCAGAATCTCAGCGCCTCACACGGCTTACAATTTGGTTTCCTTGCGATGCCACATTGAACCTGCTGCTCCAAAAGTCTTTCCATTCTGGGACACACATCCCTCTCCCTTGGCTTGAGAGCTCAGCATTCAGGATTCAGGTCACAGTGGCGGCTCTATTACAATCCACAGTCCCTCAGCAACTCTAACTCTGCCTTCATGAACTCAGAATCCAACCACTTAGACCAAGTCAGAGCTTCCACTCTGCCCTGCCCCTCCAGACTTCTGGCTTCTGTTCCAGTCCCTACAGTCTGTTCCCTGTGGAGTGAAACCCTAAGTCCTCACAGCACACCGAATTCCTGCTCATGTGGTTTGTTTTGTGCAGACACAAATGTCCCTGCTGCTCCATGCCTATCTAGCTCCTGGCTCAGGTCACTCCCCCTGGCTCTTCCTCCTGTGGGGATGTTCTTCCATCAGATCCTTGGGGTATTCTTGTTCTCCATGATGCGTTCTCAGGGAGGCTTTGTAAATCAGGGTTCCCGGATCAGCACTCACCATCCCTTGACCCATATTCTCCTCAGTCTGGGAGCCTGAATCCAGAAGTTTATCATCTCAGGCCACTGGCTATCTCCTACCCTGCAGGAGAGGACACGGACTCAGGGGAACAGGTGCTGTGTCTGCCTTGCTTTACTGACTCTCTAGGGTCAGAGTTCCATGTGTCATTCGGGGAAATGGTGACAAAGAGGTGCCCAAGAGGAAAGAACAGATTTAGGTGTATGAAAAGGGATGTCTGTGTAGACACAGTCGCTCATTGGCTTAGCTCTGTGAAACGCTCAGAGTTCTCACCCAGAAGGTGGCCTCAGGGGTCACCTGCCTCTAACAGGCTCTAGTTTAGGACCATGAAGCTTGCCCAGCACCTTTGGGTCTCAGGTTTTTGGGAGGCTTCATTAGAAGCCCCACTCACACTCTGGAGCACCAGCCCAGGATATTTCTCTGTCTCTCCAGGACAGCTGTTGTTTTTCCCGAGGATTTAAGGGCATGTTGAGGGACAGAGTTGGTGAGGCACAGAGTGGGGAGGTGTCAGAGATCTGTCACCCACGTGGCTTCTGAAGACTAGGTGGGAGGCTGGGAGCAGCCTATGGAGGGAAGTCGGAGCTGGATGGACCCAACTCATTCCAGCAAGCCAGGAGCATCTCAAATGGCTCCAGGTGAGTAAGCACCTCGCTGGCTGGAAATCGGCCACGTCACAGGACTCCCCAGGGCTGGGGCCATCCCAGGAGAGAGGGGGTCCCAGGTCAGGCATTCATCAGCACGTCTGGAACGGCTCCCTCAGTTCACATCATAGGCGCACCCCAGTGCTGACCTGGGGCTTGATGTTGGGGCAGATAAATGGTACCAACTATGGTGTCCACAACATCTGGACTCGATGCTGCAATTTTCAGTTTTAAAAATTTATTATTGTGTGTGTGTGTGCATGAAGTGTATGGGGACATGCATGTCACAGCATGTGTGTGGAGGGCACCAGTTCTCTCTTCCCACCTTTATGTGGATTCCAGGATGGCACTCAGGTCCTCAGGCTTTGGTGACGAGGGCCTTTACTCTCTGAGCCTTGTCCACCCCCAATGTTTTGAAATGGTGTGATTTCAGCAGTATTTATGGGAATCCTTGAAGCCCCTATTACAGGGTCTGTGATTTTGAGGGGGTCTCTGGTCCATGGACCAGACAGCTAGACGGTGGGGGTCTCCAGGGAGCCTGGATCCATCCCTGAAGGACTCAGGGTGATATACAGACGCTGGGACTGGCGTGGGTGTGGGAAGAAGGCAGAGGGTTGCGGCTACAAGGCACTGCTCCTTGTATCTGCCTCGTTAGATGCTGCCCATCATTTCAGCCTTAAGCTCTGAGAGCTGGGACACCTTGTCCTCTGGCTTCCAGGCGGCTGGGGTGGGGAGGCAGTCAGTCTGGGTGGGACGCTTTCTCCCCTGGCTTCCATGAGTCTCCCTCCTTCACGGCTCCTTCCTCTTGCTGTCCCTGGTGGTCATGCTACTTGTCCCCTATACTCAACAGGAGTGGGTGGGCTACCTGCACCTCTTGGGTCCGGGTGACACAATGGAATGAAAGGGTTCCCTTCGCTCTGGGATGGGAAGGCCTTGTGGCTCCTGCCAAACCCAGCAGAGTGACCTGAGCACTGGCATTTGGATGCCTACGCCTTTGAATCTGGACCCCAGGCACTGGCCCATTACCTCCATAGCTGGATGGGGCTGGATGTGGCCTTAATCTTTTTTGGTCCCTAGCTATGGAATGAGACAATGATTGTCCCCCATAAGGCCCCTTCTTCTGCAGGGTTTGTGGCTAAGGAGGCCTGTGATCTCTGTTTGCGTCACTGGCCCGGCTTCCCCAGTCTGTGTCCTGTAGTCTGCACGTAGGGTGCCAGGCAAGGGAAGGTGTGCAGGGTGTGTACTGATGGGGAAGACAGAAAGTTGGAGGCCTGACAGCAGCTGGAGCCGCTCCCTGGACAGCTGGCCACTTGCCCTCTGCAGTCTTGCTGGCTCTGTCTGCTCTCAGGCCCTCCAGGACAATTAAGATAATTGCTCTCGGACTCCTCACCCCTGGAGAGAGGGTGCTGCCTGCCCAAGGTCCACTGGCCATGCTGTTGGGTGGGGGAAATGGGCACTGGGCCATTTCTTCCCACTCCTGGGCAAAGCCCGCTCTAGGCAATAGTGAGGAAGGCAGAACCGGGGAGCCTCAGCCTCATCACCACAATGCTACGAGGGTCACCGTCCTGTGTCACCCACGTCCCCTGAGATGGACCCTCATTGCATTTCTCTATCTGCATAAGCACGGACCCTCATGGTCACCTACTACTCATTTAATCCTCACGGTGGCTTGAAGGAACGGATGCTGGGGCCAGAGGCTATGTGGTCAGGGAGCGAGAGAGCCCCCATTCCCAGTTTCCCCACCCCGCCACATTGGCTCTGGGAATGGGGTCATGCATATCTGGACGGGCGATGGGAAGAGGGGCCTGGGGCTGAGTTCTGGGTCCCACAGGAGGAACTAACACAGGGCAGTCAGCTTTCCAAACCCCAGAAAGAGGCTGGGGCAGAGAGACCCGCCCAGGGCAGGGGCCGCCACTGCACGATGACAGGAGTCAAAGGGCAGAAGTAGAGGTACCTGCTCTGAACTTCCCCGGCCTACCCAAACCTTTGAGGGATTCAGGTTCTGTGAGGCAGACTGGCTGCCCTTGGGGCTACCCTCCAGCCAGCAGGTGGTGGGGGTCTAGTCCCCAGCTCCTGTGACACATTGGGGTGTTATGATGGTCACTTGTCACCGTCAGCGCGGCTGGTTTGGAATGACCTAGGGCACACACTCCTGAGCGTGTCTAAGGGTGTTTCCAGGGATATTTCACTGAGGGAGGAAGACCCATGCTGAGTGTGGGCAACACCGTACCGTAGGCTGGCGTCCTGAACTGAATACAAAGGAGAAAGCAGGCTGAGCACCCATGTTCTCCACTTTCTGATGATGGGTGCAGTGTCACCAACTGCCTGACGCTCCTGCTGCCATGCCTTCTTGTGATGAACTATGCCCCCAAACTGTCTCCAGAATAAACCTTTCCGCCCTAAGGCTGATTTCTTTTGCCAGGTATTTTGTCATAAGAACAGGAAAATTAACCAACACTAGCGATCTCCCCAGCATGGAAGCAAGGATGATCCTGTCTCCAGTCCCACCTAAAGGAGGCATTCATGTGGAGCTGGACCCATCTTTCTGGACACCAGGCATGCCCACACCATTGCCTCTGGCTGTCGTTGATCAAATGAAATACTCCTTCAGTTTCCAGGCCTTCAGATAGAAGGTGACAACAAGAGACCCAGCCCAGCCTGTCACTACCAGTGAGAAGTTTCCTTTTGCCATGCCATTCATAGAGATGGCATCTTCTCCGTAGAAACTTCTGCCAGACATCTGGGTCAACGCAGAGGTTATGAATTCGCCCCCTGTAGGCTGCTTCTCATATGAGCAGAATCATCTAGCACAGCATCACCCAGTTTAGCTCTTCCTTGCACAGACCCAGGAGTTGAATACCGCCCCCTACCTGCCAGGTGTAGAATTGCAGGTAAATGGAATCTGATACAGGTTGAGAGTTGCATCTCTTCTTAATGCCCACCTGTAGAAGGGGAAGCTCAGAGGTACAGTCAATGTGTGCTCAGTGGTCCTGATTAAGAGCAGATGTGGCCCTCTGGGGGTGGCTAGAGGTAATGTGACAAGGGACAAGAAGAAAACAGATGCCTAGAGAGGCCAGGGAGTAGAACGAGGTGGTCAATCGGGGGCCAGAAAATCTCAGGGGTGATATTCCTATTTTCTTTTCTTTTTCAAAAGTGCACCTTACAGGACAATATAATTTTAAGGACAAAGAAAAGGTTATCTAAGAGGAATGGACATGTTGATGTCCAGGGAAGACACCTGGCAGCCACTGAGCATCATCCCCAGTGAGCCCATGTCAGAGATCTGCCTGTGTTCCTGCTGCCACACTGCTGGGTTGCCATGGCTCTGGAGAAGGCATCCTATTGTGATCAAAGTGCTCCAGGCAGTTTCTGCAAGATGGGTCTGAATACACCCATGGAGGGTAGAGTGAGCCTGCTGCCAGGGCCTTGTGTCCCCAGATCCCAGGATCTTTGAGAGAAAAAGGGGGCTGAGTTCATCTGCCTACGTTTCCTCGTGAGGGTTGTGGGACTGGTCTCCTCCTGGGTCTGGACCACTCAGCCAGCGAGTGGTGCTGTGGCACTGCTCACCAAATGTGTTCCACGCTTGGTGCCAGGTCCCTGGGGCCTGACGGACAGGAGTAAGCTGAGCTTTGTCCTCAGGCGACAGCCAGCCAGGCGTATGCTTGACAGACATGAAGTAACTGGAGCTGTACCATCCCATCTGGGCTGACCAATCACCTATCTTTTGGGGCAGAAGGTGGAGGTGGTGGCGGCTCCCCTTAACACCAGGACTTCCTGTGTGGCCCCATGACAGCTGGATGCTCCTGCATCAGCACCAAGCATCCCTTTGGTGATTCATACAAAGGTTTCCCATGGAACAGACGAAGTGGTGCTGTTTTCCTATGGGTGTGGAAATGAACCTCAAGAGAATGCTGGAAGAACGGAAGAGGGGCCTACGGTGGGTGCCAGGGGCCCTGTGGACCCAGGCCTCAGCCTGCTCTCTCTCCCGGGTTCTTGCCTTCTGCCTCAGTTGCTTCCTTAGCTCTGAAGCGGGCTACCTCCACAGTTCACTGTCTGTGATGGTTGGTTTCCATCAACTTGACCCTAACTAGAGTCACCTGAGAAGAGGGAATCTCAACAGAGGGATTGTCTCCATCAGACCAATAAAAAAAATGGAGTACAGACCTAAACAGAGGACTCTTCAACAGAGGAATCTAAAATGGCCGAAAGACACCTAAGGAAATGTTCAACATCCTTGGTCAACAGAGAAATGCAAATCAAAACAACTCTGAGATTCCATCTTACACCTGTAAGAATGGCCAAGATCAAAAACACTGATGACAACTTTTGCTGGAGAGGATGTGGCGTAAAAGGAAACACTTCTGCATTGCTGGTGGGAATGCAAGCTGGTACAACCCCTTTGGATGTCAGTGTGGCAATTTCTCAGAAAATTAGGAAGCAACCTTCCTCAAGACCCAGTAATACCACTTTTGGGTATATATCCAAAGGATGTTCAATCGTACCACAAAGACGTGTTCAACTATATTCATAGCAGCTTTGTTTGTCATAGCCAGAACCTGGAAACAACCTAAATGCCCTTCGATTGGAGAATGGATAAGGAAAATGTGGTACGTTTACACAATGGAGTACTACACAGCAGAAAAAAATGACATCTTGAATTTTGCAGGCAAATGGATGGAGCTAAAAACATCATTTTGAGTGAGGTAGCCCAGACCCAGAAAGACAGTTATCACATGTACTCACTCATAAGTGATTTTTAAACATAAAGCAAAGAAAACCAGCCTACAAACCACAATCCCAGAGAACCTAGACAACAATGAGGACCCTAAGAGAGACATACATAGATCTAATCTACATGGGTAATAGAAAAAAACAAGATCTCCTGAGTAAATTGGGAGCAAGGGAACCTTGGGAGAGGGTTGAAGGGGAGGGGAGAGGCAGGGAGGGGAGCAGAGGAAAATGTAGAGCTCAACAAAAATCAATAAAATAAAATAAAATAAAGGATGGAGCTCTGGACCCGGAGACCCAGAGCTCAAGGTCTGGTGCCTCCACCCACTCAGACACATAGCAGGGGCGCAGGAAGGTGACAGCCGGCTGTGGTGGCAGCCACTGGTGGTGTGAGAACTCAGGGGGCCTCAGCACTGAGTCAGGCTATAGCCACATGATCCTTTGGTCACAGAATAGTCCCTTGAACTGGCATTTTCCATATTAGTGAAGAAACTCAGAGTAGTCAGGTGACACAGCCAACCCATGGTCAACCTAGGATTTTAAACAGGCCTGCTTGATTCTGCCACCTGGCTCTACTTGGTAGGTCTGAACCACTGACCACTGTTCAGACGAGAAGAAGGGGTGTACCCTCAGCTTCTGCGTCCTCAGGGTTTCTGTGGTGTGGATGTCCTGACCCAGAATCCCTAGGGTTGTACCAGGAAGGCAGTGTTGTCCTGGGGAATATTTAATATGAGCTCGGGGGACATAGCTGTGCCGTAGTGTCTGCCATTCCCCTGGTGTGAATGCTTTGGTATGACTACTTCATGCTGCCAGTCTGAAGTCACTCCAGATGTAGCTGGGGACAGAAGCCCAAGAGGAGCTCGTGCTGGGACCCCAGCACCCTAGGAGGTAAGGAGGGCCAACCTTGGGCTTTGGTGCGTCTCTTTGCTCAGCAGGAGTGCCAAGAAGCTGAGGATTGAGGGGTAACATGATAGGAGGCCTGGGTGCAGGCGTGCGAAGGGCAGGGAAGGCTCCAAGGCTGGGGCAGGGGTCTTCCCAAGGCACTTGCCCTGCCTCCATCTCCAGCCTACCCTGTCTCAACAGCCCACCTAGGGTCACTAGTTAGGGGTGCTGAACTCACTGCCACACCACATATTACTCCATCAAGGGCCCACGAGGCCTTCTTGTTCATGTCTCATCTTCTCCACGAAGACTTCAGAGTCCACACTGACCTGATTCCCAGAGTACCTCTTTCTCCCTGGAGCCTAGAGGGACTTCGGGGCTGACCTAGGCAGGGTCTCAAGCAGTGGCCAGGCACCCAAGCCTAGGGTCACTCAGCAGATTAACTTGCCACTTGCTGTCAGCAAGGAGAATTGGGAGTCCCTACTGCCTTCGCTCTGTTAGACCCTAATTCTGACTCTTGTCCTCTCTTTCTGCTTCACAACTTGTGGTTTTGTAGGAGGCCTCAGGGCTCTCACAGTGTTGTGGAGGCCACTGGGTGGACGATGGGCTAAGTTCTTCCCTGGGTGGACGATGGCTGAGTTCCCCACTGCGTGGGCCATGGGCTGAGTTCCTCCCTGGGTGGGCGATGGGCTGAGTTCCTCCCTGGGTGGACGATGGTTCTTCTACAAACCCAAGGCTGCGTGTGGAGCCTGCTCCGCAGGTCCCAGGATGTCCGGCTTCCCACAGGGCCTGCTCACACTTGTCTCCTGACACAGCCCCCTGCAGCATGCTGAGCACCCTGCCTCAGCCTATGGCATGGGTTGGGTGGCCCCTCTAGCTCTGGTCCACCTTGCTGCGGTGGGACCTGTTGTGCACAATTATGCCTTGGCTAGTTTCCTTATCTGCATTGTGACACAGACGTGAGGTCCTATCGGGGTAGGATGTATCCGAATGAGCGGAGCACTGCCACCTGATTCATGGTCCTGTGTGCACAGTGTGTCCCATGTGCATGCTCCATGGGCCTAGGTGTACTGCATGGTGTGTGGGCTCCACGTGGCTATGAGTCCCATGGGCTGTGTGTGTGCACCGCATGTTCTGTGGCGAGGTGTTCTGCAGACTTACTATGTTCCACAGGCTCAGGGTGTACTGGTTTTGGGTGTACCTCATTTTCTCTGGGATGAATGTGTCCTGTGTGCTCCCTGGGCTAAGTATATACTGCCTGTCTCATGGGCTGCATGTACCCTGCATGTTCCATGGGCACTGTGTACTCTCAGGCACAGAACTCAGGAGGCCTGCACTCTGGGAAATGCCCTGTTTCCATTGTCACCGGCTGCATTTCCACTCACATGTATGACCGCAGGCACTGGGGACGCGTGTAACCTGAGACTCATCTTTAGCAGGGACCTCGGGGCCTCCCCACCGTGCCACCGGCACCTACTGGCCTTCACAGTCACCATTCACTGGGCTATAAATCCAGAGTGCTCCTGACCAGCCTGGCATCTCTCAGCCTCGTCCCAGCAACCACAGTCCGGCTTCCTCTCTTCTACCGTATCTCGGTCTAATTGTTTCTCTTCATAATCTCCCGGATTTTAGTCTGTGATTTAAGGCTGCTTTCAGAGAGGGTTGGTGTGCCTCATCAGGTGCCAAGGGAGTTCCAGGAACAAGACACAGGAGGAACTCCTGGATCTGTCAGAGCCCTCTGCCCATCTACTGACAGATGCCCAGGGTGGAGGCTAGCCCCAGGAGAATCCTACCCCAGTACCAACAGCCTCTCAGCCCAGCCCCTTTCTGCTTAGGGCTGGCAGAGACCTCGGCTGAAAAGTCCCAGGCCAAGGGAAGGATTTTCGCACAATTAGGCGGTAATTCCTTCCAAGCCCACGGCATACCAATCACATGGAACGAAGCACCATAAATCTCACCCCCCTCCCAGCCTCACTGTCTTGCCTGGGGAAATGAGCCAGGAGCCAGAGCCATCTCGCTGATGACTCTGGGAAGGCAGCGGCTAGGGCACGTAAAGACAGGCTTTACCCTTGACTGCCAACCAAGTCGATGGGGAGGGGCTGTGCCCCTCCTCTAGGGCCCTGGAGAGCGTGAGGATGCTGGGCTGGGTTGAGCATTGAGCCTGTGTGGGATCTCAGTGAGGCAGATGGTGGGTGAATGAGTGTCATGCTTGGAGTCAGCAAGGGAACCCAGCACACTGGGCCAGTCCCTACCCTGCAAGGTAGATTCCCATACCTCTTTCCTGCGAGTCTCAGCATCACTATAGTTCTCTCTGTGCGCATGCCTAAGGTACTGCTGTAAGGACTGGGTGCCACACACCGGGCAGCTTCTCCCTGGGCACAGGAGAGGCCACGGTCAGCAGGTAATGGTGTCTGTGGTTGGTCTGATGGACAAAACTACAAGCAATGCCAGGGTGGTGGACACAGAATTGAGAGTGGGGGTCAGGTCTAAGGCCTCTCTTCCTGTCCCCCAAGACAACACTGGGAGCCGGTGGCTGCCCGGTCATCTCCAGGAGGTACCAGATTTCATCACAGCCCACAGACTTGCCCTCTGGTAGTTAAAAAATTCTCAAGAGGGGTGGCAGAGGAAGTACAAGGCATACAAGGAAGGTTATAGCGTTGGTCACAGAGCGCTTCTGACTCCAAGAGGTAAGGGAGGTCCTGGAGAGGAGACCCCTTTTCCAGACAAGGGCCCTCTTCACCATGGTGTGCCAGGGTGCCGGTCCCACAGAGGCTCTGTGCCCTGGACCCACCAATTCTCCAACACTGCTCAAGATGGGGCTTTGCCCCATTCAAAAAGAGGTTCAGTGCTGGGGGGCGGTTCCCACACCTGGCCTGATTCACACGGCCACATGGTGAAGTGGCCATAGCTAGTGCCAGGGACTCAAAGGCTGTGCCATACCCACAGGGAGGGTGGCTGACCTACACACGGGTTAGGGCATGACAGAAGCCAAGGGAAGCCTAGTCCCTGCACACGCCCAGAGCGGAGGAGGGTCAAGGTTCGGAGATGCCTGTGGATTGTCACGGCCTGGGGCTGGTGAAGGGAGCCAGAGGAATGAGCAGACATGTTGAAGGTGGAAAGATGAAAAATCAGCAAGGAGTATCCTCGAGGAGACCCCAGCCTGGGCCAGCAGTTCCCTGTACGCGTCGCGGCAGTACCCACAGTTTATCCTGTCCCCCAGCTGCAGCTCACTCAACCAAGAATGGTTTGCTGAAGCCCACCCCACAGCAGCAAAGAGTGCCTTCCCTTCCAGTCTCATGTTCACCCTGTTCACAGAGAAGAGCACTGCCCCAGGGTCCTGTCCTAGACACCCTGCACAGGGAGTCTCTGCTGAAACCCCAGGACTCCTCCGATCCCCCTCAACATTCCAGAGGCCGCCCAGCACCTCCTCCAGAAAGTTCTCTAAGCTCTCCCCACCCCGCCCTGTCCCCTCCACTCTGCTTGTTTCCCTCAGAAGGTGCAGACAAGCGAGATCGCTGGCAGACTGACCAGGGAAGGCCAAGTTTAACTCAGGTTGCAGGTGACAAGAGACAATGCCCCCTTCCTGGACAGGCAAATTAGAGGACAGAGTGGGGAAGTGGGGGGGCACAGAGAACCACCCAGTCCCTGGATGATGTTCTCCCAAGGTCCCCTGGCAGCGTGCGCTACACCCCCGGTCGAGCTCTCTTCCGAGCACAGAGGCAGCTTACAGTTGCTGCCTGCACATCCATTAGGGAATATTAGCATTATTAATTACCCATGGTCTTCATTTAGCAAATGGAACAGGATATTAAGCATGGAGCCCAGGACGTGACGTGGGCCAGTGGGGGTGGAGGCAGTGTGTGTGTGTGTGTGTGTGTGTGTGTGTGTGTGTGTGTGTGTATGGGGTAACGGCAGGAGGCTGGGCAAGCAGGACCTACCTAGAAAGTAGCCCACAGTCCGTACAGAAACCCCAGGTCCCTCCCACAACGCCCCTGGACTCCAGCATCTCCCTGCTAGCGACAGTGAGCCCTGCCTGGAAGGACACCGAAACAACAATTTGCGAAATGTAATTAGGAAGAGAAATTTCCTAGCAACGAAAATTATGTAACGCATCCCACAGCCAAACACCCACCCGCTGCATTTTGGTTTGAGAAGTTAGGGTCTATCTGATAATGTCCCTGGTGGGCTCTTTTTTTCCTGGGATGTGCAGGAGTTGGGGATTGGGGTAGTGTCTCTGGGAGGGGGAGAGGGTACTTATGCACTTAGATATGTCTATGCCTTTTAACCATGCAACCGGGACACGGCCGGGATAGAGAAAGTTCTCCCTTATGCAACCAGTTCAGATCCTGCTCCCTAAAATATAGCCTGAAGATCAGTGACTGCCCCTTGACAAGGGCTCCCAGAAATGCGGATGTGCTGAGCCTAACCTACCTACTTGGACTGACCCATACTGCAGACCCGCTGCTGGGCTCACAAGCCACACGTGCCCGAAGTAGGGACAGGACTCAGGGTCCCTGACCCAGCTGAGGTCACCCTGGTGCTGAGATGACAGCTGTGTGGCAGGGAGGAACTTCCATGAGGGGCTGAAGTGAGCAAGGGAGGCTCTGGCCTCAGCCTGAGGGAGCACTTCTGCACAGACCAGAGTGGCCATTTGCAGAGCAGGGGATGGCCTCCACCGAGGCTCAGAGAAATGCAGGGCCTGTTTTGGAGTCCACTGGGAAGTTCCAGGCACCCCCACAATCAGGCAGAGCTTGTGGGTGCCTGACAGGAAGTTGAGTCTGACTAATCCTGTGGACAATGAGGGTTTGGATGGGAAAATGAGTCACAGGTGAGTGGCCTTGGCCAGCTCTTGGATCCCTGGAGCAGAACTGACTCCTCCCCCCAGTCTGTACCACACACAGCTCACGGTCAGCTTACATCCGGGGAGACTGAGGTAGCATGTGGTCACAGCAATGTTCAGCTTGGGGCAGGGTGAGCTAAGGGTGGGGGTGTGGCCTGGAGAGAAGAAGCCAGGGCATTCTAGGTGCTCCCCAGCCGCAGCTGCCTGTCTTGAGTGGGGATGTCCTTTTTTGAGCTGGCTCCCGAGGCCCAGGGTTCACTTTTGGAGTCAGGGGACCTAGTGGGCTTGAGCCCCTAGGGAGAGGTGGAGATTCCAGTAGGTGTCTGGGCAAAGGCTTTCTCTAGGTACTCTCCAAGGCAGTAAGGACTGGAGGGAACGCCAGGGTCATAGCCCCTTCCCAACTCCTTGTTATGTGCCCTGCAGGGCTCATTCCTGCCAATTTCCTTAGCATTTGGGAAGTTACCCTCCCACACCTACCTCTGCCCTTCCTCTCTTGTACCCAGCAGCCCTGCTCCCCTCCCATGACCGTGGCAGAAGCCCAGGATATATGGTTGAAGATGCTGGGGCTGGAGGCGTTCAGGATTGGAGCTCTTTGCCCCCCACCTCAAGGCAGGTGGTGTCATAACCCGTTCAGAGCTGCTAGCTTTGGGACAGGGACAGGCTTCTGTTCCTAACATCAAACCCAGTCCCTCTGCAGTTTGGGCCCCATTGCCCCTGCTATGAATGGCCAACAGCCAAGGTGGAGGCTGCGCCTGCCTCCTGCAAACCCAGGCGGGTTACAATAAGCAGCCTGCTCCCTGGGATCTGCCTGCTGCGGGTTTCTGTTGCCCCACAACCAAGACTGAGTCTGAGCTCACCTTGCTCTCCTCCGCGTGGGTCTGGCGGTCCCTGCAGCGTATGGACAGTTAGAACCGCCACCCTCCGCTAGCTCCATGTGGACTTCTGCTGCTGAGAGCCGTCTAGGGACAGTCGGAGTCTCACAGGGGTCAGCCCGTCCCAGGCTGAGACCTGACCGGAACCTCGATGGTGGGATGAGATTGGAAACCAGTCATGACGACTTGGGTTGGCATGGGCAGTGGCTGGTACAGGAGGGGCCAAAGGACAGGGTCTGGTGAAGTCAGGGAGAGGCTGAGAAGGCACAGTCCCCACTAGGTGGGGTGGGACCACCTGAGCTGAGGACATGGTGCTATTTTACGAGTTGAACATCCCAGGTCCTCAGGACCCGCCTATCTTATATAAGTCCTGCTCACAGGGGCAGTCTCGCCAGGTAAAGGGGAATGAGCAGGTACCAGAAAAGCATTGGGACCCTGTCATGCCTCCCATGGAAAAAGCTTTAATCCACAGATGCTGCAAGGGTACCATGCCATGTCTGCAACCTCAAAGAGTCCCCAGGCAGGCAGGCAGGCGGGGCAGAGACCCTGGGGGGCTGGGACCAGCTATATCTGCTCTCCTCCAGAGTAGCTCTGTCCCTGTGAACAGGGCCAGTGATTCCCAGGAGGCAGGAGACAGCTGCCATAGGGAAGGCCTGTGCCGTCACCGTCTAGAGCCAAGTGGATGAGCCTCTACACTGACACAGTCCGAGTCTGCAAAGTCGCTTTGCGTCCGTGTGTTGAGGGCTTGAATGCCAGCTCATGGAGCTAAGGTGGTGGAAGGTGGGGCCTAGTGACAGGAAGTTAGGGCACTGGGGGCAAGGCGCAGGGGCGGCAGGGGGCTTTTCCCCTCTCTCTTTTCTCCCCAGATGCTACAGGGTGAACAGCTTTACCAGACACACGCTTCCCACCATGCTGTCTGCCTCATTCTAGGCTCCAAAACTACCTCAGAAGCCATGAGCCGAAACAAATTTATCCACTGAAGCCGTTTGTCTCGGGCATTGCTGTCACGGTGACAGAAGGCGGACCAACACACAAGCTGACAAACAAGATCCTTCCCCGGAGACTCGGGTGGGCCCGTCAGCCGTGCACTTCCCTGGTGTGACAGGGGCCCAGCGCCCGATTCTGTTTACCAGTGGTGCTTGGGCTCTGCCCAGAACCCCAGTGAGGGCCCAAGAGGCTCCGTGTTAGACACACATGTGGGCTCACACTGAACATTCCCTGAAGTCGGTAGGTGGAGGGTGGGGCAACCCCCTCAGAACTGCTGACCCCAGTAGTCCTCATGTTACCCTTCACACACACACGTATACACACATGCATGCACATGTGCATGTCCGTACACACATGCACACGCACAATCGCATCATTTGGACGCATGCACGCCTCCTTGTCTGAACACACTTCAGTGCTCCCGAACACAAGGCCCCTTGTGTCACACACACCCCTTTCCACCAAGTGTACCTGCCCTTTACCTGCCCACTACCCCAGCAACTTCTAGGTCACAGGAGGCCCCGGCACCTCCTTCCTTCACAGACAGGTGCCTGGGCCCCTAGCGCAAGAGGCACAGAGGAAGGCAACGGTTCTTTTCCCGTAGGCTCCTGGCTCATGAAGAGGCGAGTGTGAATCTAATCTGCAGCTGATTAAATGTCCCTCATTAATGAGTTTCTTTAATTAATGAAGTTTTGGGGCCTGCTCCATTTGCTTTATCCCAGCCACACTGCCTCCTCAGCACAAAGCGGGGCCATTTCCTCCCGGGTAATTGAGGGAGCGGCGGCCGTTCCTGCCGACGCTGCACTTTGCTGACTGCGCCTGTCAACTCGGGGCTGACAACTCCATTTTTAAACATTTTCTCTCCAGAAGCCATGCACACATGCATGCTGGTGCACACCGACAGGGCACATCCTAGACACCCTCCCACATGTCCTGCCTCAGTCACATGCCAGGCACACGCATGCTCGTGCCCAAGGGAAGGTCTGTTTAGCTGTGGCATGAGAGGCCCGTGCTGAAAGCCTCTTCTCACAGTGAGCAGGCTCGGCACGCACAGGCACAGGCCCCTCTGCAGTAACAACAAGTGTTAGCAAGATGTTTACACACTGTGGTAATGGGTCACACAGGCTGTATGCGTCTACACACATGTATACTGACTCCTGAGCACTGGTGTCTGTGCTCAGTACGCAATGTGTACTCTCTTACTTTTCAGCCTCATTCTTGAACTCCTGTACATCCCCATATTCTTACCCCAACTTGTATGCCCCATTGAAGCCACACATGTATACACATGTATACAGTGTGTGTGCCCACCCCTGGGGCCCTACAGACATGCATATACCAGCTCACACCTACTCCCGCCCCCCACACAATAAACATCAACAGTCTTATATAGGTGCACTCCAACCAGAATCCACACTCAGGTCCATATTCAGTTCCCGGGGCAGTTCGGGTGCTCACAGTCTGCGATGTCCCTGACCCAGATATTCAGTGCTGTCTCAAGCCAGGGAACCACAAGTTACTGACATTAGCAGGCAACATCATCCCAGTGGGAACAAAGCCTGCTGTAAAACTCCAACACTTAGGGGATTGAGACCCAAATGGCCCTGCTTGGTGGCTCTTTAGCCCCAGTGGAGTGCCACTCTGTTGTGACTAGGCGCCCATTCTGAGCTCCAGGGTCTGGCAGGATGATAGAGTCTCTTTGGCTAGTGACAAGGAGCTCTGAATTGAAAGTGTGCATCTCCTGGTGACCAGGTGGGCATTAGCAGTCACAGTTGTAAGGCCAGGGAGGAGGGCAAGCTGCTGCCCAGCTCTCTTGCAAGCAGGCACACGGCAAGACTGGGCTACGAACCAGATAGGCTAACTCTTTAGGACAGGAATGGGCTCATTAGAAACAAACAGGGCTGAAACAGGAGCCAACCCGAAGTCAACAGTGAGAAGACAAAGCAGTCACTGGGCCTCTCTGCAGCAGTGACGTGACAGGGGCAACCAGCTTGCGGCCATGTAAATCTCACTGACTTCAACCATGCAAGACAGGTCTCAGTGTCCCCACAGGCCACTGGGGACACTGAGACCCAAAACAGCCAGGTCTCAAAGTCCTCCCCCTCAACCAAGCGGCAGGGTGGCTTTGTGCTCAGCTTGGTTTGCTTCCCAGGCCCCACCCCTCAGTCCATACCAGCTTCCGACGGACCCTAATAGTAAGCAGTCTTACCCGAGGATCCCGGTAGCTGCCCAGCTCTGAGTGTCGATATACCCTCTTACAAGAATCTCCCTACCTAGCACACCCCAGATTGCTCCCTGCTCCTGAGAGGAACACGTGGCTGCTGCCCTCACTTCACAGACAAGGAAACCCAGTCCGTGAGGGTCATGGGACTCAGCCACGGCCATGCCTCTCACACAGGGCAGTCAGCAGCTCATCTCTGTGTCTATGGCCATTCCCTTCCTCTATTCCTCCCAAGGGGGCCCAGGGTCAGCAGAAGACAAGATTGAGCTTTGGTGAACCCAGCGAAGACACATGGTGTTCCCTCAGGGAACACTCAAAATACATCACCTAAAGGGGCCAGTCACCCAGCTACGTCTCCAGATGCTGCCTGGGGGCCAGACACAGAGAGAGCTGAGTGCCTAGTGCATAAGGTGAGCACCTACGCCACGCAGGCCCTTTCATCACTAGCTGCAGAGTACACAGTAGTTCAGGCGACACTGTAGTCTTTGCTTTTGCAGACAGGGAAACCGAGGCTCAAAGATATGGACAGTACTAAGTTTTCACAGCCCGCAGGATGCATGGCAAACTTCATCATACAGCCCTTTCCCTCTAGGCCAGCACTTCTTAAAAGCTTGTGATACAGAACTCCAGGTTTCTGGGAAATTCTAGAAAAGTATCCATGGCCTGGCTGGGAAGATGGTTCAGAAGGCAGCAACACAGGAACCTGGGCTTTGATCCCCAAACCCACATAAGAACTGGACACAACAGTACCTGCCTGTAACTGCATCCGCGAAGAGCAGGGTACACAGGAGGATGCTGGTGTCTCGTTACCTCACCTCTCTAGCCAAAAAGGGAGCTTCAGATTTAGTAAGGGGCTTGTGGAGAGTGACAGAGTAGCGGCAGAGAGCACATCTGCATGCAGATGCACGCATGCATGCAACGCAGCACACACATGTACACGGTCACATTCACACACACACACACAGAGTCACAGGTTCATGCACATGCCTGTGCATGCATACACACACACACACACACACACACACACACACACACACACACACGTTCACAGCCAAAGTTCTTTTGGAATTGCACTGCGCTGTCCCTGTAAATGTCCTAAGACACCGCCTGTAAAGAGGTGTTTGACACTGCAGATCCACTGTCATCGTGATGCTCTCATTTCATTACCCAGCATTGCTTTCCTTTTTGCCAAAGGCACAGCAGACACCACCTTGAGGCAAGGGAGCTGGATGCCATGCGTGTCCCTTAAAGGGCACCTGGCTGTGGCTGACAAATGGTCCCTATCCGATTATGCTGAAGGCCCTTGGTGGGTGACAAAAAGACCCAGGCCCTGCCTGACAGTGATTCCTACCAAGAATTGAGGGCCGCAGGACACAGCTAAGGTTGGAGGCACCAAGGAACTCTGGATTGTGTGGCCAACTTCTGGGGACATTCTGGCCAAATGCAATGGCCATTTTCTGAAGACCAAAGTGGACAAAGCTTCATACTAGAGAGGGGCCCAGGGCCATGAGGGGTACACCGTGTCTCTCAGCAGCCATGGATGCAGGCAGGTGATGAGGGACACACTGTGTCTCTCGGCAGCCACGGAAGCAGGCAGGTGATGAGGGTCACATTGTGTCTCTCGGCAGCCACGGATGCAGGCAAGTGATGAGGGTCACACTGTGTCTCTCGGCAGCCACGGAAGCAGGCAGGTGATGAGGGTCACACTGTGTCTCTCGGCAGCCACGGAAGCAGGCAGGTGATGAGGGTCACACTGTGTCTCTCGGCAGCCACGGAAGCAGGCAGGTGATGAGGGACACACTGTGTCTCTCAGTTGCCATGGATGCAGGCAAAAGTGAGGTCATGACTCCGGGTTGGTGGTGATGGAGGTGCACCTGAGTGTCCCAAAGTGGGGCGTACTAGGGATAATGGGGCAAGACTCGGTCTTACTAGAATATGGCAAGAGAATGGGCCATTTTATTCCGTTAGTAACTAGGCCTGGAAGCTGAAGGGAAGGGAACTCGACTGGCAACCAGACGGGGAGCTTCATCAATTCTGGGAGTTACCTGGAGAAGAAAGAGGGCCACAGAAGGGTCAGAGGCAGACAACCTGCCTGGGGGGTCTCTCCTAGGTAACTAACTCAGAGACTAACTACAGTACAAGGGCCTGATTTCTCGTTTCATTGGCTTGGCGAAGGTGAGCAGGGTGCTTGAGATCAAGTAGCAGATCGTCCGGTGAGAGGCAGGTGTCTGGGACAGGGATGGTCATGCAGGTGTCCAGAAGTCACAGCCAGAGTCAGGCGGGTCTGAGTCCTTAGTGCTGGAGATTCCTTGACCAGACACTTTCCTCTGAGACAATTTCTGAACAGGTCAAGCAGGCATTATACCAACCCCCAACACACACACACACACACACACACACACACGCACACACAGAGAGCAGTATGCAGACTGGATGTGTTGCTGTTGACGACCAGATGGCAGGTACCTAGAAAGGGCGTTTTGATAACTGTTCTGTATCTGGACACTCCGGGGAGCTCCAAGATCTCGACGGCGAAGAAGGACTGGAGAGTTTGAGGGAGAGCTGAGGCTGTGGACCACCTACGGGCTTTCCAGTGCCTTTGAGTTTGTAGGTTAAGGAAGGAAATCTGAGTTGATCTCACCCTACGATGCTTTTTGAAATACAGTCTAGATCAAGGGAAATTAAACACTGCCATTTTTAGCCAGGGCCATGCTAAAAACACACCTTTCGCCGTAAATAAAAACACGATTCGCTGCCTTGACACTTTCATTTAACCCCCTCCCCCTGTGTGCCTCACTTGTAATTACACCCCTCCCTGCCTCAGCCAGCTTCAGGACCCTCACTATATCATCCAGCCCCAGGCGGGCAGTTGGCCCAGGAGTGCACAGGGGCCAGTTATATGGGGAGGGCAGCTCTGTCCAGAGGGGCGGATGGGACTTGAATGTGGCTCATTATGATTGAGATCAAACTGAAAAAAAAATCAATTTTTAATTGAATGTATTCTTTGAACAGGTCCCGATGCCCATCGCTGCACACTAATGGAAGTTTCTACTCTGAGCTGCCTTGCCTTGCATGACCAACCCCTCCCCCTCCTGCTGACCCCAGCAGAACTGGCTCAACCAGTAGAGCGCCACCTCCTGGGCTGTAATGAAACTGCAAGCAATGGTGCCGCTGGAGACCAGCCTTGGTGTGTGTGTTGGGGGGAAGGGCTGGCCAGTGGACGGCTTGGGGATCTCTCCACTCTGCAAGCCCAGTTCCACACCTCTGCACACGTTCCCTCCTGTGTCCCACACTGTCCGGATCTTGGACAGAACATTAATGAGGAGTGCCTCAGGCAGTGTGGGGACACTGGAGGACGAAGAGCTGGCATGACCTTTCTGCTCCGCCCACGCGAGGTCAATCATGCTCACTTCCCAGGGCTGGATCCACAAAGGAAGAACAAGATCCTTGATCCCTGACTCTTATTTTTATGGTAAGTGGACTTGAACCCAGGAACGCCCGTGTAGGCAAACACTCTACCACGAAGACCAACCCCTTGTCTTCTAATGCAAACAGCTGTCAAGAGAAGTGTAGCACCCCATCAGAACGTGGATACACCTGCACTGGAGACAGTTTTACCATTTGGGGACGAGCAGCCCCACCATGGTCCTTGCCACCTGCGTTTGCTGCCTGCACAAAGAGCCCCATCCTGAGTCAGTCATGATCCAGCCTGTTGGGTAACAGTTTGCTGGCCTGGGGGAGGCTGCACAGGTTGAACTTTGGTCTTTAGTCTCATGAGGGTCTTTGTTTCCTTCAGACATGTACCCTGGATTCTTTGAGCTCTACCCACTCTGCTTCCAGCTCCTGGGTGGGCTTACCTGTAGACCTACAGACGCAATGTCAACTTCAGGGGACATCAGAGATGGGGTTCCTTCCTACTAGGGCTACCTTTGCTATGGCCACACATGAGCCACTTGATTCTGAACTGATGTGACACCATGCAGAGAGCCTCCTCGGAGGTGTGGACTTAGGGCCTGTCCTGGCCCCACCCAAGTCTGCCAGGACATTACTCTGCACCTGAGAGCCAGGCAGACTCCTGTGGAAAGGCGGGTGGCACTCATAGATTCCGCTGGCAAAAGGCACTCGCTCACCAAATGCCAGTTCTCATTTTCAGTCTCTGAGGACCCCAACATGATTGCCTTGCTCGTGCTGGGACACCCTGTGAAGGGTGAGCTCCTCCCTAGCACCCCGATCCTATTAACTGCATGACATCTGCGTAGACTCCTATCTTCCACTTGAAGATGGTCCACGAGGGGACGCCCGGGAGATCAGTAGGTGCCCCACGCCATCTCTGCCCATGGCATCCCTGCAGGGGTGAGTGATTTAAGGGCAGGTTAGGCACTGGCCACAGGAGGCCCAGGGCTCTCCCTGGAGGCAGCCCTTATGTATAAGTGAGGGATAGGCTGTGGCAGCCGGTAGCCTGGCCTCTTCCATCTTTAGTCTGGCTCTCTCAGTCACTCAGAGATCAATCGGCAGAGGGACCTGCTGTCAGTGCAGTCCAGGGACACCTGAAGACTAGACGGACCTGTCCCAACCATCTCATTAAAAATGGTAGATACTGCAGGGAAGCTGTGGAGGGTGAGAGTGAGTGTGGTACCCATTGCAAGGTCCAGCAAGCCCCCAAATATCTTTCCCTTGGGAAGTAGAAGGCAAAGCCTCAGTCCCAAGGGCTGACTCAGAAGACAAGCCACTGTACTCCATCACCAGGCCCCGAGTCTAAGGAGACGTGCCTACCTGAGCTTGCAGACATACAGTTGGCTCCCGTCTGAGCTAGGTGATAAGACTCCCCAACGATGCTCTGGAGAGGAGGTGTTCTAGGGAGGGACCATCACTGAGCAACAGCTGGGCCTCATTGCCACATGTCCTGAGTCACAGAATCTGCTGATGCCAAGAACAGGGCTCAAGGAGGCCTAAGGCTGAATCTGTTGGGCAGATTCTGTCCTGGAGTCATTGAGCTCCCATGGGGCCGTGGTAGAGAAGCCTGTGTGACTCACACCCATGTGTCCACACCTCCCTTGAGGGCTCATGGGAGTTCTGATTTAGTGGTATGGGGCCAGCTAACCATCTGCCCTTCACACAGGTTTCCAGGGACCTCATACTTATTCATCTACGGAGGGTCTCAAATGTGGCCATATATTGAAATCACCTCTGAAGATTAAAACAATGTTGATTGTCACTCCAGAAGGTCTGCTGTCATTGGTGAGAGAGGGTTGTGTGGAAGAACTTCAGAACACCCCCTCCCATTTTTTTTTTTATACAGGGTCTCACTATGTAGCCCTGGCTGTCCTAGAACTCACGGTTTAGACCATGCTGGCCTCAAATCCACAGAGATCCGCCCGCCTCTGCCTCCTGAGTGCTGGGATTAAGGGTGTGTGCCACCACACCAGCAGACCAGGAACTCTTAGAAGCTGCTTAAAAGCAGAGGCAGGGGGCTCCTGGTGAGGAAAGTCTGCCGCTGCTAGCCCTAGCCTGATTCCTGTTTCACACTGGTCCTGGATGCCACAGGACAGGGGAGGGTCTGCTAGACTCAGGGCAGTCTGTTGGTGCCCTCACCAGTCGCTTGGGCCAGTTCTGGCTACCAGATGCCTGTTTAGGTCCCCATAGCTAAGACCAGTCATCTCAGGTCAGCTGACACTTTGCTCGGTGAACAAATGGACGGCCTGCAGCAGTACCAGCATGGGCTCCTGCAGGAAGATGGGTAGCATGCCAGCTCCCTGAGACAGACACCAGGGGTAGCCTGTGTTTAAATCTCCAAACGCCCTCTGGGGGAAACTGCCTGCTGCGAGCCTGAGAACTCATTTCCTTAGTCCCTAGCCATCCGGTTTATGCTGGGTTGGTCCCCTGCCAACCGCAGGCAAGGTGAGCTCAGTGAAGGCCAGCCCCCCTTTCAGAGAGGGTAAGTGGTTGGAAGCTTGATATCCAGGCTGGGATAGATTTGGATCCTCTTGCTATGGTTAATGGCATGGGCCTAGACCTTGTATGGTACCCTGCTTCCACGAAAAGCCATTTGGTTCTGAGGGCAGCTGACATCCCTTACACTCAGTGACAGGGCAGCTGAGGGGCTGATTTGTGTGAGTCGTGGGCCACACAGTGATGGGTGCCTCAGCACAAGGACAAGGCTACATGCTGCAGTGACCCTCAAGTCTTGGTCTCACTTGAGGAGGTCAGTAGCCTCCATAGCAGACCCAAAGCCCATCCACAGCAGGCCTGTCCCTGTGCCTGCAAGCTGGGATCCTGCCATTCATAGAGGTCTTGATGGGAAGACGGTGGCCCTCAGCTTCAGGCTCGACTCACAGGAAGGGAGTGGGTGGGCAAATGCCACAGCAGAGTGGGGAGAACCTGCCGCCTGGCAGGGGGCATGGTGCCCCTTCTGGCTTTGGTAAAACAGTCAGCCAGGGCCTTCCTGCCGGCTCCCAGGCATTGCAAATCTGCATCCTTCACTCCTGATGTTTAACACGAGACAGGCCTCTGGCTGTGCTAGGCTCAAGTATAGCTGAGGTTCAGGGCCCACTGCACAGCACTGGGACACTGTGATACTGATGCTGGCACCGTGCAACCGCAAAGATGCTCATTTCATTTACTGTCTTCTTCATTCATCTCAGAAGCAAGATGGCCTAAGCCAGTGGCCCCAGATGGCCTGCCTTGTTCCATGGGTTGAGGAGAAATGAGGACATATTGGCTCTGGGCTGCAGGGTGGTATATGGTCTTCCAGGAAGGAAGCAAATTACGTCTGTCTCCCTCTGCAGGGTCTTGGGTGAATTCATGACTCACAGCAGACCGAAGCATCCCATTTACAGAAGGAGAAACTGAGGCTCACAGAAGACAGACAACTGTCACCCTCAAAGCCTGCAAGTGGTTAGTCATCCCTTCACCTGGCATTCTGACCTTTTGGGGACTCTTCTAGGTTGTAGACCAGGGGGCCTGGGTAGGTCTCTGTCATCATGGAGGCATACGGAAGAGTGTCCCTAAAGAGGTGGAGCCCCACTTTTTATGTGAAAACATCATGGGGCCCCAGTCCAGGACAGAGCAAGCCCAGGGCACCATCCGTCTGCACTGAGCATGTCACCCTCACACATGTGTGTCTGTGTCCCACACCCCAACCCCACTGGCTGCGACAAGACGGCAGCTCGTCCCCGACTCTGACAAGCGCCTTCGATCCAGCCTCTCTCTCAATGCTAATGGCTGTCAACATGAAACAGAGGCTGTGAAGGGGAAGAAAATTACTCCCTGAAAAGGAATTGACTGATCCCCATCATTTCTCAAGGAATCACTGACCTGTGAATATTTCATTACCCAAAATGCCGCACCATCCATACAAAGCAGCGCCGCTGCAGTACAGCCCCGCGAGCACCGTCTGAGGTCGGGGTGGAGCGCGGACACGGTGGGAGAGCAGGTGCAGGGCAGGTGTGGCCTGGACGGCTGGGGCTCTTGGGTGACCCAGACATGACAATGATCAGCAAGCCCGACCAAAGCACAGGGAGCCAGTCTGGTTTGTGTTCCACTGGCTCTCACGCCTCCAGGCTGTACCCAGACTCACTTGCTCATCCATGGGCGCCCTGGAGAGACAGGTGCCTAGCAGGTGTTAACATGCATTAGGTGTAGGTGAGATTCCAGGGTCTTGAGACGCTGCTGGTTAATACTCCCTGCCATGGCATGCTTTGGAGTGCCAGCCATGTCCTGAGCTACCAATGATTCTTGCCAAGCCCCAGCTACCTACAACTTCAGGCTCTGAGACTCAGCTCTTCTTGTTTGCAGGCGGGTCCACATCTAGATGATCTAGGAACTCATGCTGTGTCCTGCCGCTGTGGCAGAGGTGACAGGCAAGCGAGGGTGCGTGTGAACTCCACTGACCCCACAGCCAAGAACAGGGCTCAGATCCTGCATCTGCCCTGGCATCCCTACAGTCCCCAAGAACCCACAGGCCAACGGCTCTCTCTGACTTCAACCTTCTGATCCTAAACCAAGGCTGATAATGGAGCCTCTCCATATGTGACTGAGTATGACAAAATGAGACCCAACTTTATGGCCATCTTGGGGAGGGGTTCATTACACCTTCTGACCTGGTCAGAAGGCTCTGTCCCCAGTTCAGACTTCGGGGATTGCAGAGGCAGGCGACAGCCTTCTTCACCAGGCTCCTGCAGCCTCCAGGGATCCAAAAAGGCCTGAGTCCCGAGGATGGAAAGGCTGAGACCAGCCTTCTAGGCTCAGTGGGTTCCTGAGAGCAGCAGGGGAAAGTCTGGGGCTTTCCATAGCAACTTCAAAGGGCTGGGAAAGAAATCCATTCAGAAACCCCTAACAACAAAACCTTGCCCTGTGGGGTTTCAATTGGGTGGACTCCAAACTCTGATTCTGGGACTGTCACCAAACAATGACAGGGCACCCTGAAGCTCAAGATGGCGGGGACCTCCCAGGAAGCCACACCAGCCAGCTGCTGGGGAAAATGTGTGGGCTGCCTTATTGCCGGGTTACATTGGAGATGGTGTTTCCAAATTAGCCAGCTCCCTGGAAGGTGCCGGGCATTCATCTGGGGATTAGTAGAGCATGGGAGGCAGTGTCTCATGACCCTTCTCTGGCACGATGCAGCTGCAGGGATCTGGGAAGCATGCGCCTGCAGGATGGCAGGAGAGGAAGCCCCCCCCAACTCCGCCCTCCGCCCCAGCGTGACAGCTCCTAGTGGTTTTCCTTGTCCTGAGGAACTTAGTTTGCAGCAGGAGAGACTTGGGCTAGCCACATGGAAGTGCCTTGGGCAGTGAGGCTTGACGCTGGGAAGCATGGCTTGGGGCATCTGTGGAAAATTCCTCCCTTAGGTCATCTTCAGAGCTGACAGCCTGAGTAGCCGTGGCTCCGGAAGACTAGAGGTGACCTGTGTAGTCGTCCGATCTTCCTCAAGCCTTCTCCCCCATCAAACCCTGATCTCTGACTCTGGAGCAGGACAAAGGGGTTCTATAGCCCCTAGAGATCGGGGCAGGGTGGTAGCCACACCTCAGTTGTGGTGCACTATCAGGGGGACAGGGACAGAGGTGGGCGTAGCTTCTTCTCTGCGGACTGGGGAAAAGGATGGTAGACTCTCTCTGTGCCTACCTAGGGCACAGGTTAAGTGCTAGGGTAGGTGGGGTAGATTTAGTTGGAGGAATCTGGAGGAGGCTCTTGGAACAGGAGTCCTTGGCAGAGGGACAGCCAGGTTGGAACTTCTGGTCACAAGAGGCAGATGTCTGATAGTGGTGGCTGGTGTCTGAGGTGGGTCTGTCAGGGTGGGGCATCCTGTATCAAGGGGAAGAGGAGATGGTTGTGTTCCCGAGGTACCAGTCTCTGGGCGAGGCCTGGGGCAGGTTGTGAGGAAGCTTGGGAGGGAGATTCAAGAGAAGGAGGCTGAGGGCTGAGTTCCCCCAGGCCATGGTGGTCAGATAGAGGGTTCGAGTGGGTGAGTGGGAGAAGGGAGAAGCTGGCGTGGCCCAGGTGGTTGAAACAGAACGGCTCCACTCTGTGGCCCGGGCTCCCAGGGCAGCCAAGCCCCAGATGATGTGTGTCTGCATTCCTTCTCCTGGCTGGCTTCTCCAGCCCAAATGACTCTCTTCCAATACTCCCACAGCATCCTGATAGCTGCGTTCCCATCTCTCAGGACCAGAGGTAGTCAAGTGACTGCCCCTTTTGGACGGCCAGGCCAGCTCTGAAGACCAGGAAGAGCAATAAGAGGAATGGCAACGATTCAGTAATTTCTGGAGGCGCGAGGTGGCCAGACTCATCTTTCCCCCATGCCCATCTCCCTGGCAATCCACACCTGTCCTGCACTCTCAATCAATCTCTAAGAGTGGAGGTAGGCAGGGCCCGGCACCTCTGAGAAAGAGGAGGGCACCAGAAAGGGTGGCACCAGTGGTCTCGGAGGGTACCCGTAAGAATGAATCATATCTAGCAGAATTTTGATACCTCTGCCTATGAGGCAGGGAAACCAGGACTTGCTCATATCTTATAGCCCCAGGCAGTCAGTCCTAGCTGCCACCCCAGGGCGGGGAGGGTCATCAGTCCTAGCTGCCACCCCAGGACAGGCTGGGCAGTCTGAGCTGCCACCCCAGGGCAGGCTGGGCAGTCAGTCCTAGCTGCCACCCCATGGCAGGCTGGGCAGTCAGTCCTAGCTGCCACCCCAGGGCAGGCAGGGCAGTCTGAGCTGCCACCCCAGGGTAGCCTGGGCAGTCAGTCCTAGCTGCTACCCCAGGGCAGGCTGGGCAGTCAGTCCTAGCTGCCACCCCAGGGTGGGTAGGGCAGTCAGTCCTAGCTGCCACCCCAGGGCAGGCAGGGCAGTCAGTCCTAGCTGCCACCCCAGGGCGGGCTGGGCAGTCAGTCCTAGCTGCCACCCCAGGGCGGGCTGGGCAGTCAGTCCTAGCTGCCACCCCAGGGCGGGCAGGGCAGTCAGTCCTAGCTGCCATCCCAGGGAGGGGTCAGCAAAGCTCTGGGGAAGAAGCTGGGCCAAGACACACAGGCAGTGGGCTGGGAGGGGCCCTGGAAAGGGAGATGAAAAGGAGGGGGTTCGGTGGGTTCTCATAGCCTTCCCCTCCGTTTCACAGAAAGACAGAGGGGGGGGGAGTCAGGTGACACAGCACTGGGGTCCAGAGGACCCTGACCCAAATTCACACCAGCCAGCCTAGACACCCTAATGGGCAAGAAGTCCAGAGTAGAAGGGTCGGGGGTGGGGGTGGGGAGAACTCCGGAGGCCACCATCTCTGCAGAGCTGGCAGCCATGTCCAGCTTGCTACAGTGTGACACCGAGAGGAACCACTGATTCGGCTCAGCAAACATGGCGCCGCCTTCCAGATAAATCACCGTGCCGCACCAGGCAGCTACCGAGGAGACGCGGGACCGTGAGAGCCGCAGAAGCAGGCTGGCTGGCAACGGTAGCGGGGAGTAGCTCTTCTAGGGAGGCCATGGCCAAGGGCCCCGTCCAGCCGGGTGCAGGATCAACTGAGGGAGAGTGTGCACATCTTGTGAGCACCTCTACTCTGCCACGTCATTGCCCCAAGGGCCCGGTATCTTCTGCACTTTGCACAGTGGGACAGAGAGCTGGGAGAGGCTGAGGGATTAGAGAGGCGAATGGAGAGGAGGAAAGAGAAGGACGGTCAGGCTATGAGAGAGACCGGAGGCAGATGCTGCAGAGGGCATGGCAGAAGCATGACCGGAGCAAGACGGCAAGGGATGGAGATGGGAAGTAGTGGAGCCCGTACTCGCCCTCCAGAGGCTCTGACTGCTTCCATACCAGGGCAGGTTGGCCCTACCTCTGGGTCCCCTCTTCCTCTCCTCACTATAAGTGGGCTGGCTCGACTGCAGTGCTTCCCCGGAGCCGGGTCAGGGAAGGCCTGCAGGTGTCCGGCTTCTTTCTACACACTGGCTTTCCTTCTGCAGAGCAGGGAGCAGCTTCTCCCACTGCCGCCATCTTGCCTTGCCTTTTACAAGGTTAGCTTTGGTCTTGCCTGACTCTGTCTCACAGGTCTTCCATTATGCGGACCTTTAGATCTGAATCCTGGATTGAGGGGGGACATAGGGGAAGTAGAGCCAGAGAGATAAGCCTTAAAGTTGGGGGTTGGGGTTTTCAGAACCATGGCTAAGGCTAAAGCACACAGGTCCTTGAGAACTGATTTTGCTTAAGAGTCCAGAGACGCCAAGAGTTGCTCCAGGATACCCAGCAGCCAGAATGTTTGGTTCCCACAATTTCTACCCAGTGTTGGTGCTTCCCCACCCAAACGCTTGTCCTTCCATACCCAAACGCTTGTCCTGCCTTCTTCCCTGCCGACTGTCTGTCCGGGGGATTGAACTCACAGCCTTGTACTTGCAAGCACTGTACTGCTGAATTGTAGCTCCACACCCGCTCCTCCCTGTC